>NC_089142.1:33206971-33521346 GCF_009819655.1 Sylvia atricapilla | reverse complement strand
TGCAGCACCACCTGGCTCGGGAGGGCTTTTTCTCCCCCCATCCCCATTTCATTTATTTTATTTTATTTTATTTTTTAATCTAATCAGTAGGTGCATCCCCTCGCTTCCCCACTGAAAGGGGCGGCCGCAGCGGAACGGAGCTCCGGCGCCGGGTGCACGCAGCTGCTGACCGCTGGCTTTTCCTCCTCTTTTGCCAGGCGCGGAGAGAGAGGCGCCCCGGGGGGCCGGCGGGGAGCCGGAGCCGTGCCTGGATCCAGCCCGGGGAGGCGGCGGCCGCTCACCATGGCAGACGATGAGAAGGCCGGCGGGAGTTCCGCGGACGGCGGCGAGAGCGCGCAGTGCAATGTGCTGAGCTGGGAGCAAGTGCAGCGTCTGGACCGCATCCTTAGCGAAACCATCCCCATCCACGGCCGCGGTAACTTCCCCACGTTGGCAATGCAGCCTCGCCAGATCGTCAACGTGGTGCGGAGCCGGCTGGAAGAGAAGGGCATCGGCCTGCGGGACGTGCGGCTGAACGGCTCGGCCGCCAGCCACGTCCTCCACCAGGACAGCGGCCTGGGCTACAAGGACTTGGACCTCATCTTCTGCGCCGACCTCAAAGGAGAAGCCGAATTTCAGACTGTGAAGGACGTGGTCTTGGACTGCCTCTTGGATTTCTTACCCGAGGGGGTGAATAAGGAGAAGATCACGCCTCTCACACTCAAGGTAAACCTGCCCTCTGCCCAGACGCCCGGAGCGGGCAGGTGTGAGCTCCTGCCTGCGGGGAGTGGGCGCCTTCCCCCTGGGGATGGAGTGGTGCGCTCAGGGACGCAGCTTCCCCTCACGCCCCCGCGACCCACGGGAACCCCGAGCGATTTATTCGCCCCACACTTAAAACCGTGGAGGAGTTTATAGTGAAGCGCCCTGACCGGGGCACTTCAGGATTAATGAGCTTTTTGTCCTTCCCGGTTGATTTGCTGGGAGCGTTGTTTTACCTGGGGCGTGTGCCAGGCGCTGCACATCTCTCTCCCAGCCCGGCTCGGCGGCAGCTCGGTGTGCCGGCCCCGGTTCCCGGGTGCACGGGGAGCGTAGATGGATTTAACATGTGCAAGAAGGAAACCCCGTCTGCAGGGCATGCTTCCAGGTGTGCTAAGTGCCCCAGTGGAGAGGCATATTTCCTCTTCTAGAAGACACTTCGCTTGAGTTGATTAGGCTGAAAACAAGTCCTTTCAGATTTTTAGATTTTTTATTTTTTATTTTTTTTTTAATTTTAATATGAGACTGATTTATGGAACCTGCAGTGGTGGGATTAAGGGGAATGAACATTTGCTAATTTGTTTTTTGGGAAGTAGAGAAAGAAGTGAAAACCAATAAATAAGATTTCTTATCAGATTGTAGCAGTGACCTTCTGCGTATGGGTGCAGGCGTATTTGGCAGGTGTGCCATGGGCTTAGTCTGTAGATGTGTTTAGAAGTGTCTGAACAAAGTAGTATTGCTATATGCTTCCCTTATGTGACACAGTCCCAGCAGAACACCCTTCCCTGTCATACCCTTGCAGTGACAGCATTTTGAGCTCTCACATTAAGCAGTTATTCTCTGGTTTGTATCTGCAGGCTGCATGAAATCTTTTATGAAATGCAAGTATTGGGGTGGCTTGGGAGGGGTAAGCAGATGCAGGGAAGGAAAGTTCTCTTGGATATTTGTCTTGATTTGCTCATTTTGTCTTTCTGATTATAGGAGGCTTATGTGCAGAAGATGGTAAAAGTATGCAATGATTCAGACCGATGGAGTCTTATCTCCCTGTCTAACAACAGTGGCAAAAATGTGGAGCTGAAATTTGTGGACTCTCTGAGGCGGCAGTTTGAATTCAGTGTCGATTCTTTTCAAATCAAGCTGGACTCCCTGCTGCTTTTTTATGAGTGCTCAGAGAATCCAATGACTGAAACTTTTCACCCAACTATCATTGGTGAGAGTGTTTATGGGGATTTCCAGGAAGCCTTTGATCACCTCTGCAACAAGATAATTGCCACCAGAAACCCAGAAGAAATCAGAGGAGGTGGTCTTCTGAAGTACTGCAACCTTTTGGTAAGGGGCTTTAGGGCAGCCTCTGAATCTGAGATTAAATCCCTGCAGAGATACATGTGTTCGAGATTTTTCATTGACTTCTCAGACATTGGCGAACAGCAGAGAAAGCTGGAGTCCTACTTGCAGAACCACTTTGTGGGATTAGAAGACCGCAAGTATGACTATCTCATGACCCTTCACGGTGTGGTGAATGAGAGCACAGTGTGCCTGATGGGACATGAGAGGAGACAGACTCTGAATCTGATCACCATGCTGGCCATCCGGGTCCTAGCCGAGCAAAATATCATCCCCAACGTGGCCAATGTCACCTGCTATTACCAGCCAGCCCCCTACGTAGCAGATGCCAACTTCAGCAATTACTATATTGCCCAGGTTCAGACGGTGTTCCCTTGCCAGCAGCACACATACTCTACTTGGCTGCCCTGTAATTAAGAACTGAAATTAGTAGACCCCGTGGGGAGAACTTTTTCTAAGATGTAGGAAGGGGCGACGGGTCCCTCGGAAATGGGGTGTTTTGTGCAATGATGATCTGCTCTAGTTTTCAAGCTTGAGACAAGCTTGTGGTTCTTCTAATAATTAATGGGAGCATGATCAAGAAAGAGCCCCAAAATAATTGGATCCTACCCCAGAGCACAAGAGGCCTGTCATTAAAAGCAACCAGCTTCTCCTGAAATAAGTGAGGGAGGAATGCTTGATGACAATATGGGTTGGCAATATCTGCTCCCATAGCTTTGGCATAGAGAAGGTGGGAAAGCCTTATTTTCTTTTATTTTTATTCTTACTCTAGAATGGGATCTGTAAAAGGGAGAATATGAAAGAAAGAAAACAAAACAAAAAAATCAACAAAAGAAAAAAAAAAACTTCACAAAAAACAGTTCTATATATATTCAGGAGTTAAAAGTTAGAGGCATAAAGCAGAGATAAGCTGAATAAAGTTGTATATTGGAATTACTGCATTTGGGGCTTGCAGCAAGTGCCGTCTATGGATTGACCGTGTAGAATGTATAGCTTGCTTGACTAGAATGCTTTACCAGAAACAGCTTGCTCCAAATGAACAGTAGTGGATTGGTACAGTTATAAAAACAGAAACACGTACGATGACAAAGTCCATTATTTCCAGCTGTGTGCATGCCTCACATTTTAAAAATGTGGGAATGCTGGAAAACCAGCTGTGGCAAGAAGTATATACTTAAGGACCAAAGATTTCACAAAAAAGTTATCCAAGCAAAGAAGATACAGTAGAGTATATATATATAAATATATATATATGTAAAAGGAGATGTTCCTATATTTGTACACAACCAATAGTAATCAAAAGTGCCTGATGCCTTCATAAAATTTGAAGTGAGGAAAAAAATTATAGTTTTGTGGTTTAACCATGCATTTTGTTTTATCAGGGACACAAGGATTTAAAAAAAAAAAAAAAAGCAAACCAACCCATAAGCTTGTGAATAAGTGGTGGAGGAAATGCCCTATTTTTTTTCTTGGCAAATACCTGTATAGAGTTAATGTTTTGTCAGTGTGCTGTTATCCTAGGTACGTGTGTGTGTATGTGTATATATATGTTTGTGTGTGTATATATGTACATGTTATCGGTGTATATCTATATATATACACACACAATATATATTAATGTGGTCTAGGAAAATGTAGCAATTAAGGAATGTTTAAATAAAGTACTACTTGTTTTCCAGTTTGCCACAGGATTTCATAGGACAGTGGGCCCCTTGCAGTGAAATTTTAACCCACACCTAGGAAATTTGGAGTAAATGAACCAGTCAGGATTAAGGTGGGATTCAGATAATGTCTTTGGTTGCAAGAACAAGGATTACAGTAATTCAGTGGGTTGCTTGTGAGCCATAATAATTCCACAGATGGAGAAACATATGACTAGCTGATTTTTTAACTGTTTTGTACTGTAATGCCATTTTGACATTTAACCCACTAATGTTGTGACTGCATACCTCCATGATGTGTAATTTCAGTGGAACGTGGATCAAAGATAGGTTTATTTAAACCCCCTGACAGCTAAAGAATATTGTATTAGTTGGTAATTTGAACACTAATTGTTAATATTTAAAGGAATATTTTTAATAGAATGCATTATGCATTCCAGGACCACTAGAATTTAGCAAATGTGAAATGAACCCTTTTTGAGAGTGTTGCACGATTGCTTAAAATTATATTTTATATATATATATATATATTATATATATATTTTTATGCAAATATTAAACATCTTTGATCTGGTTGTCACACTGCATTTACAATTTTAGTACTGTACTTTATTTAAATGGAATCACTTTACATTGGAACAATGGCTATTCACTTTCATTTCCTCTCCTAAAAGACCAGCAGGGGGGAAAAAACCAACCTCCGCTGCTGTTTTCACTTCAGTGCCATCTCTGAAGGTGTTAAATTCTTTGTTGTGCTTTGAAAACCTAATGACTAAGTGACACTTGACTCTGATATTTTGCTTTTTTCTTTCTGAGGGGAAAAAAAAAAAAAAAAAAAAAAAGGGAATTCAGGCTTTTGAAGGAAATCCGTCTGTGCCCTGCCTGGTCACAGGTACGGTCTGGCGTTGGAGTCAGGGGCAGAGAGAGGGAGAGGACTCGTGTCCTGGCAGTGTATTTTCCCTATGGAGCGAGTAAGGTACATCTATTTTTGTCACGCTTTGTACTTTTCACTCTGCAGGCACTTTAATAGGAACCCGATTTGTTTACTGAAGCACCTTCCCTGCGAGTCCTTCAGGAAACTTAAAAGCTGGTCCATTGCCATTCCTGGCATTGACGTGCAGACCTTGTCCCCACCTTCCCTTCCTTTGGTGCTGGCTGCAGCCTCCCACGGGATTCTTGTCCCGGTGAGGTTCCCTGCAGCCCCCTGGAGGGTCCGGGCTGGGCTCTCCTGGCCCGCTGGTTCCCCTTACCTCCTGCTCCTGGTTTGCTAGCGGAAGCCAGGGGAGGGCTGGGGAAATAGGATCAGCTGGTAATGTGGTATGTCTTCTCTCCCACAGCTATTTACAGCAAATAAATGACTCATCCTCTCTTTAAAAGGGTTTGAGAATCTATAGCTGTGCCACAACCACAGAATGCCGGTAATACATGATACAGTGCTGTTTTCCTTTGAAGGACCCTTTATTTTTGCTGTTGCTTGAAAGAAAGTTTTGAATTACTTCCTCTCAGCTCAAATCTTATTGTGGGTTGGTTTTTTTTTTTTTTTCCTTTTTTTTTGATTGACAGCAGCTAGTTACCTTGTAGTGCATACAGGAGGGCTCTGAGCTAAACTGCACCTTTTGGCATTTGCATTTTGATACATCTGTAATATGTTTTTATATCTATTATATAGGTATTCCAGATCTGTTTTACATATGTTAATGATCAAGTGGTGGAACTGGTGGAGCTTTGTTTTATTTGTGACTGGTGGCTTAAAATGTGCCTGGTGTTAGAGGTGGGAAGAAGGCGTGAGTTCAGGCCAAGAGTAAAATAAGAACCCCTTTTCAAAGCTGGTTTATTTCTGTGGTTTGCACACCTTTCCCTCCATAAAGTCTGACTTCTTTTTAACTGTTTTTTCCCCTCCTCTTCAGCACACTGGTACTTTTAAAGTTAATAACCGTGTTCTTGCTTTGTAGACTTGATCTATCCCATCCAATCAGCTGTAAGGTTAGAGCTTGTGCTACAGAAGACAGTGCCCCTTTTAAAGAGCTGAACTGATTAAAGACACTGACCTGATTACAGTAAAACTGTTTGTGCCACAGCTGAATTTCCTGCTAACCAACAGGGCGATAAACTTGGTAAAATGTAACGATCGATTAAACCAAGAGCTTTTAAATGGGATTTTTTTTCTTTTTTTTTTTTTCTTAGATGTAGCTGTCCTCTAAAATGCAAGAACATTTCTTCTAAAAATAGAAGGGCAATTAGAAGACCAAAAAGATGATATTTTTCTAGTTTCTCGTATTGCACTTAAAGTATTTTTTATCTTGCACAAAGGCCTTCACACAAATCCTCTAAACAGCTCTTACTAAATGCTTGGTTTGCATCACATCAGAAGCTCCTACCGGTTCAAAAAGGCGCTTTTTTAATTGAGAAAATGAAGTGTGTTAGATAAAACTGCACAGAAAAGGAAAAATTGTATTTGCATATTCAGCTCTTATTTGAATATATTCTTTTGTATGGTTTTCTTTATGCAGAGAATTTCCCTTGCAAGAAAGAAAATCAGTGTACTGTTTTGCTGTTGTAATAGTGGTTTGCTAACAAAATAAATAGTAAAAAAAAGTAGCCTGCAAATTTCAAGACAGCTTGGCTAAAGGCACTGCAGGCTCCTGCAGTCTGTAGGAGTCTGTGCAGATTTGCTTTCCCTCAAATTTCCTTACAACTGTTGCCTTCTGCAAGGCATCCTGTTGCAGCAAACTGCTCCTTGGATTGCTCTTTTGGAACATTTTGACTATAGGCTTTGTCACAGACAGAAAAAGAGCTGATGGAAAACAGACTCTAGAGGGAACAGATTGTGAATTTTGTTTACAGCATCCATATTTGGATTTTTTTTTTTTGTAAATAAAAAGAAGTTATTTTTTTCTATTGATTTGTGTCTGCTGTCTTCCGTGTCTGAAATAGCTCTGGCCTGCTCCTACTGAATACCAAGTTCGCTTTCATTAAAAGAGGACAAGGGCAGCACTTTTCTGAGAAGAGCAGAGTTCGGCTGCTTTCCGATTGGAGCACAGAACATTTTGAAAAGCCCTGCCTCGTGCCAGCCGAGTTTGGCTGGCTGTCCTCAGCTGCAGAGGAACCTCCCCAGCCACTGCCAAAAATACGCACTCCAGCACCAGTTGGGCCGTGCAAATGGTCCGAAACACGAAAATGAATTGGTGCCATGGCAACTCCACGCCCTCACTGCCCTCCCAGTTTAGGTGGTGGGACTGGAGCTTTGTGACGACTGTGATCAGTGCACCACAAACCAGCAAGCTGGCAGGAATGCGGGGGTCCTGCTGTCCTTGAGGTATATTTGGTAGGGGCTGATGTTTCCACCTTACCAATTTGGTAGGTCCGGGGGGCAATGGTGTGCTGCTGCCTGGGTGTAAAGGTGGTGCCAGCTGTAGCGGGTGGGGTGCTACAGGTCCTGAAGCTTGGGGCTCTGCTGGGGAGAAGGTATGCACATGCCTGATTGATTCAGCTGCTGAATCAGTTCACTTCTTCCTGCAGATTCAATGTTTACTCTTCTTCCCTGGCCTACAATGCTGCCCTTGTCAGCAGAGGTATTTTCTGTTTTCTATGTTTACAGGAGAGATGCCTCAGTAATGAAGGCTAATTTCCTCAAAAAACACTTCAAGGGAATATAAAATATTAATTTACAATGCTCGTGGCAATACTTTTTCAGCCATGGTGCCTCAGACTGACCCAAATTTGAAAAATATTGGCTAAGAGTCTGCAGTATGTAGCTCTTACTAGGCTCATTCATACACCGTGCTGGTCTTGGAATTCTCAAACTGGCTCAGTGGGAGTGTGTGAATATGCTTATTGTAATGATGAGTGAACCTGTATTCTTCTGTAAAAAAAACCAAAAAAACAACCAAACAAACTAATGGGATTGCTCATTTTTCCAGGCACAGGAGCAGCCCCCTTGCCTAATGCTGGGTGCCTTCTGCACAGTACCTCTTGAAATCAGCCTGGCCAGGAGGTGGGGATGCACTCAGCATCCCTGCCCATACAGCCTTGTCTTTCCTCCCACGTTACTGCCAGAAAAGGGAGGGGCACGTGGCCTAACCTTTCCTGCTGTTAACTTGCTCAGTTAGGAAATATTTCAGGCAGTTTGACAAAGGCAACTACCCAAAGACACAGATGGAAACTAGGGGAATTGGAAACTGTCTAAATTTAAATGCCTTTGCTTGTATCTCAAAATCAAAGCCCAGATGGATGCTCTTATGCTTTGGAGTGAGTTAATTCCCATTTCTCTGCTTAAATTTGGGGGGAATTTTTTGAGAGCCAGTTGAGTGTCTGAAGCATTGAGAGTCCTCTTTCCCAAACTGAGAAAGAGTGTGATGTGGACACAGCCAACTGAATGCGCACTTTAGAACGTTGTGATTTTCAGGAGGGAGGGCAAAAGCAAAGTTGGACTGTGGAAATCACCTGAACAACAACACTGTGGAAAGCTGGAGGACACGTGGAGGGATTACAGTAGGAGAGGAGAAATAGCACAAGTCTTTGACTTCTGCTCACCCTGCTAAAGTAAGTCAGAGAAGCTGTCACTTATCAAGATAAGTTACAGTCTATGGTTTTCCTTGGCTGCTGCAGCACATATTTATTTTATTGCCATAAAAAGATTACTCAGGAACCCTTTTACTCAAGAATGAAACTAGGTTTCTAGTCTTTATAGAATTATTTAGGTTGGAAAGACCTTTAAGATCATCAAGTCCAACATTTACCCATTACCAAGTCCACCAGAAAATCATGTCACTAAATACTACATCTACTTATCTTTATATACCTCCAGAGACGGTCACTCCGCCACGCCTCCTAGGGCAGCGTGTTCCAATGCTTGACAACTTTTTTGGTGAAGAAATGTCTTCCTAACATCCAACCTAAATATTCCCTGGTGCAACTGAGGCCATTTTCTCTTGCCTGTGAAACCCCTGCAGACAGTTTTGTAGCAGCTGCACACACCTCTTTCCCAAGTGCTTGTGTGGATCTAGTCATGCCTTCCTGATGCTGCCACCAAGCAACCTCCTCCCTTTTATTTATGTGCTTTTAGTAAAATTCAGTGCATGTGGCTATATGTACTTAGGTAAAGCACAGCTATATGCTGTTGCATTGGAGCTGGTATAGTTTTGCAGAAATGCCCTGAGTATCTATAGATGTGTGTCAGAAGCAGCTCTGCAGTGGGCTCTAGTCTGCCTCCAAGGGTCAAGAGCACAAAATCAAAATCTGTACATTAGAGAAGAAATACTCACCTTTCAAAAGCCTGATAAGCTATCATGAACAGACTCATCTTCTACATACTTGCATACCCTTAGGCTGTCCAGAGAGTGTGTTTTGTGGATGCAAAATTTCATTATTTCACGTGGCTGTTGCTTGAGAAAGTGCAATGACAGTACTTGCCAGAAAATTTTCTTTTTTTGCATGGTTTGGGAAAAAAACCTATGTCCTAAATACATACCTAAATACTGGATGAACAACATGGATATTCCCCTATGGTGAAAACATTCTCTAGATTCCCATAATGACTTTGAGGGCATAAACTGCTGTTTTTCAAGAGGACATTGTTCTTAAACATACTTTTCTTTCTGTTGGGCTTAGGGGTGAAAATGTTTTATGAGTGAACAATTGTCCTGAGTTAAATTTTTCTTCTTGAAAATGGAGAAACCCAGAACGGCCAGCGGTTTTAAAAAATGAAACTCCATTGTATCTAACCTACACAGGATCTCTTCTCTGGAGTTCCTCCCTTGGGGGCTGTGGAACAGTGTCCCTTCCAAAGTCACAGCTAAAAATGGTAGACAGTGAATGTGCTTTGGAGACGTCCAGCTCATCCTCGTCTGTGCGTGTGTGAGGTTGCCTCTCTGCAGTTTGAACGAAGGTGATGAGGGGTGCCTGGAGCAGGAAGACAGGCATTCCTGAGGGAGATGTGCATGGCTCTGTGACAGTTTTCTCTTAAGACAACATGTTCCTTAGTGACTGTGTTCTTGAAGGGGATTCATGTGTCTGCAGTGACTGCATGGCCATCGTTTTAACCATGACTTGGCTTATTCCCTCAATCCAAGACATCTGTGAAGTTCCTGCAGTACATTCTGATGTGAAAAAGTAATCACAAGGAAACCTTTCGTAATCACAACCCATCTTAAATTAACTAATGCTTTGAGGAAAAGATGAAGCCATAGTCTTTTTAGTTTTTAATCTTTTGTCCTTGAGTAATTTCTCACAGTTTCACTTCTTCATTGCTGTTTTCTGCTTGCTTCTCTGCTGCCTTCTCATCCTGATTCTTGAAGAAGAAGGAGGGGCCAGCACCATATGCTTCTCTTCAGACTGTCAGCAATTCTGCCGGTCTCTAGTGTTTGAGAGCCACTGATGTAAGCTCACTGCTAGATGGGTCATTAGGTGAGGTTCAGCAAGAGAAGTGGAACATCTCTGTGCAACCACCTGTCCTGGGTGTCCTGGGAAATTCTTTTCAGAAATATTTCAAACAAAGCTGTCCACTAGCAGTTCTTCATGAGGAATTATTCATACAGCCTTATACAATTACTTGAACATCTCAAGAAGTGCAGAATAGCAGTTAGATTAATTCAAAATTTAGCAAAGCAACAGTTATGATTAAATCAGAGAGAAAATGGACTACAAGGCACTTATTAAAATGTCAGCATGCAAACTAGTAAGAGAAGTTCTTCCTCAGCTTGAAGTATTTTATTTGGGTTTCAGCAGGCTGTTTATACACTTTGCAATCCAGGCACTTTGTTTTGGGTTAAATTACCCACTGAAAAAGGGTTTGCATCTCTTGTTCCTCACCTCCCTCAGTCGTTGGTGTTTATACATGATTGTGGTCGGCTTTGCAATAGTGGTGTAAACTATGACTTGACTGATTTATGTAAGTGCTGTTTATAAGTAAAACACCATAAATGTCAGCCAGTGTGGCAGAAGTGAAACCAAGAGTTTGGGCTTCCTTCTTGCCAGCTGTGAATGGTTCCTCTGTATTTTTTATGGAACTATAAAATCGAATGGTGCATCTTCTGTAAATTGAGCTTTCTGACATGCTTTTCATTTCTTCCCAAACCTCTGTCACCAATAATGTCAAATATTTAAGGCTGTATTTTCTAGTTTGGCAAAACCATTCTTACCTGTTTTTGCTGAAGTCATGGACCCCTATGGGGCCGCACAGAGGCATTTGTGTTGTGTGCTAGATGCTTTGGAAGCAGCATCTCATTTGCTGCAGCCATCATAGACATTTACAGATGCAACATAAAGTTACTGAAGTTGCAGAAGTTCCAAGAACTTGGAACTAATCAGTTTTCCTCCAAACCTAAACCCAGACAGCTCCAAGGTTGTTACCAGGGTCTTACAAGACACAGCTTGCCACGTGCCATTCTCTGCCCCCAGGAAGAATATCTGTATCTGATGATTACAGCATCTACCTTGGATCAGGCTATTGCTGTTGCTCTTAGGAAGACAATGCATTTGGCAGCAGGAGCTCTGCAGGGCTGCACTGATGGCCATCCCAAAGGTCATCTACTAAGAGAGAAAAAAAAACAGCCTCTGTTTCTGGTAGGAACTACTGTCAGTCTTTCTGAGAAATGCACATGCAGTGTTGGCTCAATGCTGAACATGATGCATTTGTTTTGTGAAGTTTTGTGGGCAGGCATATTTGCCATAAATCACATGTTGCATCACTAGCATTTTAGTTGATGCATTTTAGTCAGATGCACCACTTGCATCTGACCAATGCACATCGAAGTGCTCTTTAAACTCTTCTCTTTGACTGTTCAGAGGGTATTCTCTAGAGCAGAAAGGTGCCCAGCAGATATTGTTCACTGCTAAAAACTCCATCTTTTGTGTCAAGGTATTTTCATGATAGTCTTTCCTGTGGGATAAAGATTTTTCATCATCACAGAAATGCCCTCTGACAAGAGTGGGAACATCCATGAGTGACAGGAAGTGTCTGATGCAATTCCAGCCAATGCATCAGACACCTGAGCAGAAGCTTGGTCTCAATAGACTTTTCTTTTGGCTTTAGCCAGTCTTTGTGTGCAGCAGTAGAGTGTGCAGCTGTCTCAGTGCTTGAGGAGGCATGTGGGGAGCATACAATGCAGATTTGGTAGCTGAGCTTGACCTGGGCATTACTTGCCACTTCTTTGTTGTTGAATGTTTGTTCTGCAGTAACAATCAAAGGGCATGACCAGGTTAGGACCCATTGTACCAGGCACTGTGCAAACACCCCCTGTGCAAGTCCTGTCCCTTAGAGCTTCTCTGTGTGGAGATTTCAATGAGCTTATTTTTTCCTTTAGCTGTCTCACAGTAAGTCAACCCATTTGCTTAAGGCAGGCTCTTGCTTTTTTAAGAAATGGAATATAACCTGCAAAAATTGTTCCCAAAGAGGAACAATTTCCATAATTTTCAGGAAATATTATGGAATTCTGTGAATTTGTTCACCTAGTAAGTCTGTCATGTCATAATCTCAGCTTGTCTTCCTGAATAACTGAACTCAGTTGCTCTTTTAAAAAGCTGCGTACTTGATGAGATAATTTTTGTCAGAGACCTGAAATCAGTTCTATAGTAAATGCAGACACAGGTGCATTTCTCTTCCCTCCATCTTGAATTTCAATCACTTCAGGAGGTGAAATTAAGCACCATGGAGTAGTGTGCAGCAACATTAAATGACTGCAGAGCCACAACCAGCAAACGTGCTGAAGAAAATGAGCCCATACGTGGGATCTCTTGAATCTGACCTTCCCCCAAATGGGTGGGTGTCCTGACTGGGCTTCTAGCTTTTTATTTCTATAAAGGTGATACCAGATATTTTTCTTTTAGGCTGGCCACTAGACAAATGCATGAATTACAGGAATTTCCTTAACAAGCAAAGATTGATCACTTTGCAGGGCTGCCTGCACCAGTCAGCTAGTGAGTCGACCTCCCCATAATAATCACTGTTGCAAATCTACAGTGTCCCAGCCTTAAACTTACAGAAGAGAATCATTATCCTGGGACACACAGTCTCACTGAATGTGTATTTCTTCCTGAATATATCAAATTGCAGTGTTTGAAAAATTTTGAAGTGCTAAGCTGTCTGTTAGAAAGAAGGTTTAATTATGGAAAACCACTGTAAATAATGAGCTGAAGGGAAAGGGAGCCTAATAACAGTTCTTTCTGTAATCCAATAAAATATTTGAAACTCAGCTGTGAGTCTGCGACTATGGTAGTTCCAACAAGAGCTGTGGACTCTGGTCATGATGTAGTCTGTGTTTTTATCATCATTCCCTGTTTCAGGATTTATATTTCATTTGTGATGGGTAAAACACCCATCACAAATGAGATGAGTCCACATATGGCTTAAACCCACCAAAGGCAAGAAATTCAGACTTAGGGCTGGAGCTCCCTGTCCTGCCCCCTGCCAGGCGACTGCACTGTGTCATGCTGCTAGTTGGGAGAAGTGGTTGTCTGTGGGCAATCTCCTCCATGCAGCTCTTCACAGTAACACTGCTGCCTAATAGGAGATATTTCTAAATATATAATTCCACCCCAAAGTATAATGCTGTGCATTACCAAAAGTTTGGCTCATACCTCTGATGCTGTGATAAGCATTATTGGGCATTTTCCCCGACACTTTGGCATCAAATATAAGAACTTATTCAAATAGAAACTGTATTTACTTCCTGAAAGGCATATGGATTTCTAAGCTAATCAATTTGTTAGGTATTGTTTAAATAATATACCAAGAAAGACCAGAAGGATAACCTTTTTTTGAAGAAGTATTTCAAATATTGCTCATTTTGGTTGTGTGATAGACAGAAACATTCTTGTTTGGAAAGGTTAGGCTCAGACATATTTATTTTGCACCAATAATTTTGGATACAGCTTTTCCTAAACAGTAAAAGCAAAAATTGGCAAATCTAAACAAAGATTCCCACTGGCCTTTTGGGAAGCAGCTGCTTCATTAATCAGAGGTATGGCTAGTCTACTATAGAGAATGTCCTTCTCATCCTGGTCCAAGCTGACTTTCTCGAAGACCAGTGACAGCTCATGGCTCAGACTCCCTACATAGTAGGAGGCTAATGTAATTTCTACCCTCTTCTTTGGACAGATGAGGGCAAAAATCACACGGGCTGGCAAAGGCCTTTGCCCTGTTCCCTTGAATTTGAAGGAGGCTTGCAATAGGAAGTACAGCTTGCTACTTTATTCTTTACTTCTCATCACCCCAAAGCTTTGCAGGCAGAATCTATCCTCAGTTTCTACAGCCCCTGCAAGATGCTGGCAAGAAGAGCTTGGAATGGATGCAGTCAGGTAAAGGATCACCATGCAGTTGGCCTTGACCTGTGCAGTAGCCATGGTGTATACCTAATATGTTAGACGTGAACCAGGGGAAAAGTGACTTATGAAATCCTTTTTCAATAGATCTGGATTATGCATATTTTCCCCTTACAAAGAAGAGCTGGATTTTGATGGAGCTGTAGGAAGAAACCATGTGCTACTTGAGGGGAATCCAGGATATGGGATTTCCTACCCTGCTTATAATGGGACCCGAGGTGGCCAGGGTTTTCAGGCAGGCCTGCCTGGGCTCTTTTCTTATACTGAGCATACAAGAGACTCCAGTGCCATAAGTGGCCCACACAGCAGTCCAACAGCTGCCCTGCTGGCAAGTCATGTTTCTCTCTGGCTGTCCTGATTTTGGCTATAGTGACCAGAGCCATTCAAGCACACGTCCTCCCATCATTTCACCCAGTTAGGGACCTGAAATAAAAAAGAACAGCCTCTAGCATGCAGGGAACGAGACCAAGGGAAATGGTGTGAGGCTGCCATGATGCAGAGCTGAGGGTCTCAGATACTGTGGAGGCCACCTCTGGTTGTGGCTGACCCATGTCAGGAGTGGACATGGTGAGTAAGTTGAGAGCTCAATCAGAAAAGCACTTTTTGGCTCTGGGACAAAACCTCAGAAGGCAGATGGGGACAGAAAATGGCTTAATGATAATTAAACAAGTAATTTAGTCTGTCTTAGTTTCATTTGAGATGTTTTATTCCATCTGAAAGAGTATAGATAATTTTATTGCAATCTATTATTCTAAAGTATGATTTTTATGCTATTTTAAAAAGCAAAGTCAATGTAGAAATAAAAGAGTGATTTCTAAACTATAATTATATTAATTCTTATGACATTTTGTAGTTTAAATATTTATCTCAAGTTATGGGCAAAATTTATTTTGAAATAGCAAATTTTCTGACAGCAAATGCATTTGTATTTGCGTGCACACATGTGGCAGTGGAAACATAAAGGTTGGATAATACCTTTTAAGATTTTTGTTTCTGCTTTTAATTATGTGATTTAAAAAGCAACATAACTAAGGCCTATTCAGCTGCAGTTCAGTGACTTCTGTGCAAAACCAAGGCCTTTTCACTGGTTGTCTCAAGTTCAGAAGAAGGAAGCATGTGCTAACAAAGCTTTCTGCAGAAGGACTTCCTCTGCTCATCACCAAGAACTGCAGAGTTAGCATATACAGCCTTTCCCACCTCCAAGGGGAAGAGTCCCAGGAGGACTATGAGTGAAAACTCTCTGTAAAGTTTCTTTGCTCTTCAGTCACTTTCAATTTACCTTGAAAGCCATAAAATACAATTCAGTTCATACATCTGGTGGCAAACCTAGACCAAGAATATGTTCCTCATTAATCTCTTATGGCCTAAACTTCCTCCTTATTTAGTCCTCATATATTATTCCCATTTATTTTGTCATTAATCTCCTGTGGCCTTCCTTTTTGCAGCAGGATGCCTGCATGAAATACTTTTCTTCTTTCTCTGCTACATCCGAGGGTTTTGACACTGAAATTATATTTTATGTGTCAAGTTGATTTTTTCCTAATGTGTCTTACATTCATAAACCTTTGGTTATCTCTTTTAAAGGGAAAAACCCTCAAAAAAACCTCAAAGAGGAAAAATATACTTCCAATAAATAATCTGCACTGCTGCTATATGAGAAAGTTAATCCTCACAGCCATTATTATGTCTTCAGATTTTTCCTGTGACATTTACTAACTTCTCATGAAAGGCAGGGGGAATTTCTTTCCCCAGCGGACACTTCCCAACTTGCTTTACAACTTGCTTGTGGATTTTGTCAATAATCCACCTAAGGATATCTGCTGTCAAAAAGACCACATCAGAATTCTTAGCTTCCTAGCAAGAAATCGTTGTGTCTGTGGAAGTGTTACCAAAGAAGTGGCAAAGATTTTGGCCCCCTCCTTCATGATGCTGGAGACCTGCTGTGGACCAGGTTTTATTTTTCCCCACTTATGAGCCATGTGGTTTGGGGAGTGTGCAGAGACCACATCACACCCTAAAAATACCTGGCATAACTGTTGGATACCTCAGTTCCTCTCTGGGGTCACAGCCAGTTGTGAATCTGCTGGAGTCCAGCAGGGTGGTAGGGAGGTAAAACAACGGAAAAGGGCCTTTATATAATGTTTCTACACCTGTGCTCAGTGTACAACTCTAAAACTCTCAGTCCATATGTTCCCCTTAGCAGAGAAAATGATAGAGCCAAATCAGAGAAATGGCTTGTGTTGGAAGGAACCTGAAAGACCATCTCATTAAACCCACCTGCCATAGGTGGGGACATTTTTCACTTGACCAGGTGGCTCAATGGTCCATCCAACCTGGTCTTAAAAACTTCCAGGGATGGGGCATTCACAGCTTCTCTGGGCAACCTGTTCCACTACCTCACCAACCTCACAATAGAGGATTTCTTCCCAATATCTATTCTAAACCTACCCTTAGTTTGAAGCTGTTCCCCCTTGTCTTATAGTTACGTGCCTTTGTAAAATATTTATCTCCATCTTTCTTGTAAGTTCCTTTCAGGAACTGGAAGGCTGCAACTGGGTCACCCAAAAGCCTTCTCTTCTCCAGGCTGAATAACCCCAATGCTCTCAGCCATTCCTCATAGGAGAGATGCCCTCTAATCACCTTGGTGGACCTCCTTTGAACTTGCTCCAGCAAGTAGATGTTCTTCCTGTGCTGGGGACCCCAGAGGCTCCAGGTGGGATCTCACCAGAGCACAGCAGAGCAGAGCACAGCAGAGCAGAGCAGAGCAGAGGGGCAGAATCTCCTCCCTCGTCCTGGTGCCCACACTGTTTTTCATGAAGCCAGGGATAAAATTGGCCTTCTGGGCTGCAAGTGCACATTGCTGGCTCATGTCCAGCTTCTCATCCACCGGAACTCCAAAGTCTTTCTTGGCAGGGCTGCTCTTGATCTGTCCATCCTCCAGCTTGTATTGATTCTGGGGGTTTTATCTGACCCAGGTGCTGCACCTTGCACTTGTTGAAGAACATGAGATTCTTGTGGATGCATCCTTGCATTTGCAGCAAGGATGTTCTGCAACGTCCCCTCGCCCAAAGGCAGGATCAGCTGTCCTTAAACTCTTCCTTACTGTGCACTCACAGCCAGAGCAAACAAATATCTAACATATTTTCTTGTAGCAAATGCTTCAAGCTGGATGGTAGAAAATTGGCTCATGATAGCTCCTTTGCCCTTAGAATCCCCTGCCCTCCCTGGCTGGCAGATGTAAGCAAATATCCCACACTGCCTTGCCAGGGCTAGGCAAAAGGACATTGTGCCGGCTTTGGCTGAGATAATTTTCTTCAGAGTAGCCAATATAGGCTATGTTTTGATCTTGTTTGAAAACAGTATTGATAACTCAGGGATGTTTTTGTTAGTGCTCAGCAGTGCTTGCACAGCTGAGCAGTGCTTACACAGCAAGGCCTTTTCTGCTTCTCATCCCATACCACCAGAGAAGATGCTGGAGGTGCTCAAGAAGTGTGGGAGGCAACACAGCCAGGACAGATGACCTCAACTGACCAAGGAACATTTCTATACCATATGGTGTCATGCATATAAAGCTGGGGGAAGAAAGAAGGGCAAAAACATTCAGACTGACAACTTTAGCCTGCCCAAGACCCTGTTATGTGTGATGGAGCCCTGCTTTCCTTGGGAAGTCTGAACACTTGCCCTCTGATGGGAATGAATCTCTGAGCTTGCTTTTCTTGTGTGCATGGCTTTTACTTTCCCTATTAAACTGTCTTTATCTCAATTCACGAGTTTTCTCATTTTTACCATTTGGATTTTCTCCCTTACCCAGCTAAGGAAAATGAACGAGCAGCTACATGGGGCTGATTTCCTGACCAGGGTTAAACCATGACAGCGATCCACCATGTTCCAAACCTGTCAGATAATTAGCATTTCATAGCTCAGACTAGCGGGAGGCAAGGTGTGCTGAGGATGGGTACAAGCAAAGGATCAGTACATCTCATCAGGACCTGCCCAGGAGATGAAGAGTGGAAAGATTTCTGTTCAAAAGGTTTGTGTAGCAGATGCAGAAAGAAAGAATCAGCAAAGTGAAAATTTCAAGCCAGCAGGTCTCCTTGCCCCATGGAATTGCAGCACTTCTGAGCCCTTGGGCTGTCTCAGCACCGAATCTGGAGCAGGCTGGTTTAAGGTACACGCCTTTTGCTTAAGGTGGTAAGAAAAAGTAATGGGAGAGGTGACATCAAGTGTTATTGCTGAATTTTTGTTTCCTGCTGCCCCTGCCGTGTGGCTCTCGGTGTGCAGCTGTCTGCTCAGGAGGCTGTGCACCTGTGCAGGGCTGCAGCACTCACCACCCTGAGATCACTCTTCTCCAAGGGGAGACATGATGTAAAACCTGAAAGCTGATGACTGAGCGAGAGAGACGAGTTCTGGGGAAAACTGTAGGGGTGAGACTTGGACTGATCAAGATGACTCCTTGTCTGAGTTTTTGTTCTTCTGAGCTATGCCAGTGTGAAAATTGGCATATCAGAGCTCAATCCTGCAGAATTGCTAAATGTGTACAGTTATTGGAGATGGATACAGAGAATTTGCTGCCTTCATTGTATCCTGCTATTGAGATTACTTTGCAATGTGCTCTACATTGCTTCCCCTGTATTTTACTGTACACCTTTTCTTATCAGAGTAGCTCCTTAGATACATCCCAGGTCTAGTCCTGACCATTAGCTCCTCCAAAATGGTATAATAAATTCCCATTCCTCCTCTCCTTTCCAACTACTTGCACTTTTTGTAGTTTTTCTGCCTTGAAATAATTTTTTATTTTTTTTCTCATTTCTCCCATGCTGCCCATCACAGCTGAATAACAAGCTCCTTTCCTCCAGCTCTTTGCCATCTCCTACATAGTGTGTCCTCACAGTTTTGGTGTGCTTGGCAGCTAAATGTTCTTCTCCTGTCTATGTTGGGTGGCTAATGTTGTCCCAAATAGAATTTGAGGTTGGTTTTTGGTTTTTTGCTTTGTTTTTGTTTTTTCCCCCAGTTCTGCAGTGCTGTTCTGTGCTTCTGAAAAAGCATATCCCCTGCTGAAAAAGACTGTAAGAAAAGAAAAATTATTAGTAACCCATGAACAACAAAGTCCACTGAGGAGTGGGTGCAATTTATGAGGTGTTGCTCATCTGTGACACGGTTTTCATATTGCATTTTAACTTCCAGCTGTATCAGCAGCCCCAGACACGCAACGGGTTTTGTTTGCCTTCTCCTTAGATGCTTGAGTGGAGTTTGAAAGCATTTCTTGTAGCAGAATTAGTTCATTTCTGATATGCGAAATGCACATTTGACTTGTTCCACACACAGACTTTGACCCCAAGAACCAAGTAACCAACTACCGATTGGTAGCGGATCTGTGGAGTCCCATGACCTCACAGACCAGGACTAAAGGATGGAAACTGTTGGAAGAACATCTCACTCTCATAAAATCTCTTTTCTAGATCTGGGCATTCTCTGCAGATTATGCTGGCTTTAGCAGGGAGAGTAGAAAACAGGATGAAAGGATAGACAGGTTTTTATTGATACAAGTCTAATTTTGAGAGCGTGTTCTGATCACATGGCATCTGTAGTCCTGTCTCTTTTTGAAAAAGGCTTGAGGGAGACTGTTTCCAGTGTCCCCGTTTCTTTGGCATGGTTAATGGGTGACAGTGCAGATTTTACCTGAACTGGCCCTGTTCCCAGTCACTCTTCTCCTGTTTGCCTCTGGGGTCAGATTACCTTCTTGCTACTTTTAACTCCTCAGAGATTTGTTCTCATCTTGAGGCCTTGGCTGCAAACAGTGCAGGTTATACATAAATTGTAATGAGAACCACAGAAGTTTGCTCAGGGTAATACAAATGCAAAATTCAATAGGTCATGAGACACCAAAAACCCTCACAAAAAACCTTTGAGAGTTGCCCACTTGTCTGGAGTTTCTACCAATAAAGGATGTCTTAAATCCCCTATTCCTTTTCAAGCTGACTACTCAGTAAAAACTATTAACACTTTGCTGTACTTCACATCAGGGAGCCAGAGAGCCAGACTTTGTCACATCTGGAACTTCATGTGCTGTCCAGCAAATTCTTTTCTTCATAGTGAAAACTGAGCTGAAAATTTCCTTTAGACGGCGAGTGTACTGGAGAGTATGATATAATCCTGAGGTCTTCATGGAAAACTGATAATGGCAGCAGGTGGCATTACACAGGAAAATGTGAAAAACTGAGCATCACTACAATCTGTAGATAAAAGTAGTGACAAATTTGAAAGATACTAAGCACAAAACTGAAAGTTACGCAGAGCTTTTATTTGATTCTGTAAATTGAATCATACATGGTTATAGAATTGCCAAGAAATAACAAGTAAAAGCAGCATATTGATGAGAAAATAGAATATCATTAAAAGAAATCTCTAGTTTTTATAAAAGCAAGAGAACTTAATAAGAAGAAAAAAATCTGACCAATGGTTTGGCACTGGTTTGAATGGGACTTAGAGATGTTTCTTGTTCTGTAACTGAAGCAATTAAAAACAATTGTGGTAACAGCTCACTGCTCAGCTTCCTCTGCTCCCTCATCACCAGTGTGATGGCTGACCAGCATTCCAGGGCAGGGTTACTTGCAGTAATCCTGGTAATCTCAGCTCTTCCAGGATACCCACGGTTTCTTTTGAGATAATAAAAAAAAAAAAAAAAAAAAAAAAAAAAAAAAAAAAAAAAAAAAAAAAAAAATCATCTGTGAGAAGCCCTGCATTCCAGATCTTGGTGTGTTTGGTGCACAATTGTTTCTCTTTAGTTGTCACAATTGCTTTGTGTTCCTTTAGCCCCCTGAAATAAATGCATTTAATTTTTACTCTCTTGCTAACCAGGAGTAGGAAAAATCCTAAGGATTTGAATATTTCACCCAAAACCCTACTGAACTCAATTGTTTTTGACTGTTGGTTACTCTAAGTAGGATTGTTGTTTGAACTCCTGCTCTTAGTCACAGTATTCCTGCAATATAAAGCACATGCTCCCTTCTGTAAGATCAGGACATCTGCCATTTCTTCTGAGACTGTAGGGAAATAAAATCAAAGCACCACATGATTCTGTGGACTTTCTCCTGGTGATTTATTCAGTGAGATACTGACCATCGCCTGCCTCATGGATGAATATAATAACGTTTGGACTAACTTGCCATCTCAAAATCTAGATCTTTACCTAGGGTTTATCTAAATATCTGAATCTTAACCATGTTGAAAAAATGTCCTGTGTTATTTCTCTTTCTGTGTGATCTCAATGAACTTAAAATCCTCCTACGAAGAAAGGAAAAAAAATGCAATCAGATTTTTTATGTTTCCCTAGGATAGTGCCTTTAAACAGTAGCATTTCTAGGCTGAATTTTCCAGCCATGTGCTTCACTGCAGTACCTTAAGTTCCACATTCTGAGAAACTGAAATAAAAAGCTGAAGACTGCTCATATAGACATTATTTTTACCCATTAAGTCACTGATTTTTCCACATTAATGACAGGATAAAAGATATCGGGCTTCAATTCAGATTATGACTGTATTTAATGTCTTTTCCACATACAACTTCCAACTAGGAGAAGACTTTCTCTCTTGTTTTCATGGGAATTTTGTGAATTCCAGTATGTATATTTTTCCAGCTGTAGTATTTTATTTGAAATTGGAATTTGCCAATAGGAATATCACCTTTCCCATGGAAAAATTGCTCATACTAAATCTTAGCAACATAAATTTATTTGAAATACTCAGGTTAGATGGTCTCTACGGATAAAGCAGTGTCCTGAAATCTGAAATCACTCTCCATAGGAGTGAACACCTGGATCTTGGCTTGTTTCCCCATAGAGAAATCCACCACTAAAAAGCTGAAGGTCAGAGAGGAGTGCATTACATCTCTAGTCTAAGGTCACTTGAGGTAAACCTTTCCTTTGTAAATCTATCTCCTGGCAAAAAAATAAAACAGCTCTCTTGAAGCATCCACCTGGTTTTCTTGGGAAGGACTGAATAAAAGCAGCTACTGCTGTATTCATGGGCTTGAATTTTTAACTTCAGTCTGGAAATTGCATCTGGGGAAGCAGTTGACCAGGGAAAATCATGGCCTATATGATACACTATATACTATATAGAATATATACACTAACTTCCCTGTTAAAGAAAAAAGTTTGTTATTACCTACAAAAAAGAACCTAGCATTTTCCTACTCTGGTCAATCTGTAAGTGTGAGATTCTTGATATGTGGCCTCTCCTGTGTTTTTGTCATGGAGTTGTCTCCTGCTTGAGCTCCTCTTATCTCACAACAGTTGCTCAGCCTTGCCTTCTCTTCTTGCCTGGACCCTCTGGTTAGGCTGGCAAAGAACTGATGCTTTTTCCCTCTTGCTAGGCTGCTCTTCTGGTCCAGCCTTGGCTCCCTGCAGCTTTGAAGTCTGGCAGGTTTCAGGGGTTAGCTGTTGCAGTCCACTGTGACGTGGGGTATTGACCCCAGCAGCAGGAGTCTCAGGCCAAAAGCAATTCAGTTTTTCTGAGCAGCTTGCTGCAGAGATTCAGTCTCCCGCAAGCTTTAAACTGGAGTGTGTGCACTGCTCTGCCACCATGGGAACTGTACTTGTGCAAAAACAGTGGCAGCCAGGCTGAGTGGAACCATTTGTCACCTCCTGAGCTAAGCAGTGAAGGATGCAGTGCAGAGGTGCTGCTCTATGAGACTTACTGCATGTTTTTAAGCATTGGTATGGTCCTGGTAAACGTTAAAAGACAATTTGTGCAGTGAAGTTTAAGAACAATCTTAGCTTAACCAGAACTGGTCTGAGGGCTTGGTGGCTGCTCAGGAGCAGTGCTGTTTTCCTTCATGTTCAGGCTGAGATATTTGGTTGCATTCAGCACAGCAGATGCTCTCAGATGGATCCTGCCTTCATCTGAGAGTCAATAACTCCAAGAATTTGAGGGCTTTGAAGGCTGGGTGTCTTGACACTAAATGCATTGCCAAAGAAAAACACATTGAGAAACTCTAGTGACAAAGGTAGGAAAAATAATGTCAGATTTACTGTTTGATGGCTGTTCCAGAACACAGTTTTCATCTATGACTTCTCCAGATGGCAGAAATAGTTCTTGCTTATTCAGTGCAGCATGTCTATGCATATGTTGCATATACATGTATGGATACATGCACATATGTGTATATGCATCAGCTTTTATTCTCACTGACCACATCTCTGTTCAAGCTTTACATTTGGTAAGCAGGCACAGCATAGACTCTCCAAACCCTCTTCTGCTTTTTACTGAAGTTCTGCTGATTGTACACACAGAGCAGAGAAATCTGAAGGAATTTTGTCATTACCAGCTGCTGTATGCAACACTAAATTGAGTTAGTAATCCATACCTGCCAGTTTTCATTCTGGTTGCTACATGCATGCACAAAATTGCTGGACAGAAAGGTACAGATAAGTCTTTGAAGACTGTACATCACCTGTTTTTCTCCCACTCAGTTTCATTGTTAAAGAGCTATTTACCATGTAAGTTAAAATTTCACCAGTTTCCCTCTGCAAGGATGATCAACTTTTCTTTCCCCTTCTCCTTGTATCCACATAAGAAAAAAAAGAAATACCCAAATGAATACTTCATTTTGCCCATAAACCTGACTAGTCATATTTTATTTCATAATCTTTGGGCTGTTGCTGGTCTCTGTTTAAATATTTTGGAATTTTACATGATCAGCAACTTGGACAAGATCTAATGGACTCATAAAGGATTGTATTAAATGCTAAGAATAAGATAATGTGCCATTTAAATAAACAAATACAATTTTAGGGGTGTTTTGCTATGACACAAAGCATCTTTGACTGTTTTGGAAAGAAAAGCAATCCCTAAATATAAGACTTTAAAAACAGATAATATAAAACTCCAAAATAAACTCACCGCTCCTTTTGGAAACAGTTATATCTCTTTACTCAAGCTAGACAATTTCATAAGTCATCTTCATTTTTTGAAAAAGACACCCTAGAATGGCTGGCAAATCTGGTGATCCAATGGAAAGAATTTCTGGATGTTCAGCCAGTTTGATCCATGTTTTGACATTTTATGCAAGGGAATAAGAACTGGTTTTTATTTAATGGTTTTCCCCCCATTACTACAGGCTGCTATTACAATCACTTCATGCATATCTGATTACATGTTCACAGAAAAAGTCATCGATGTATTGGAAGAAATGAATAAGAAAAAACTATTTCTGTTTATGTAAAACTTCTGGAGGTGCGTTGCAGGTTGTTTGCAGTTTCATGGTGCAGCTTGCCATAGATCCAGGTTAGCAACACAACACTGTGCAGCAAAACCCTCAGGAATGGCTGTTACTGTCAGCCTGGAAGGCCAAATATGACTAGTTGTATCCAGCTTGTCCCTAGAAGATCAGAGCAGTACATCCCCACACTAGACAGCTCAGGGAATGGTGGATGTGTAGAATGGTCTAACTAAAAAATAGAAAGATACCACATTTCCTCGTAGAGTCATTTCAGAAACTCCTTTTTTTAGGTGAGATTTTAAGAGGTGTGTTGGGTGTGAGACGTAGTGTGGGAAGAGGGTTTCATTCAAGCAGTACTTCATTGCATTCTCACCTCTGGAAATAGACACATTTTGGGCTTCTTTTCAGATGCCTTCCTACCAGCAAGACCTGTGATTCATCATGTTAACCTGCAAGTTCTGGCACCATCGTGGCTGGTGACTTTCCTTCTGATGCCTTCTCTGCTACTTTCTGACTTACCTTTCTGAAAGATCTATGAGCTGGCTGCAGGATAGTGTGAAAAAATCCAATCATGCACTTCGTAAACTGCAGTGTCTTGGAGAAAATAACCATATTCTCCTGATTTTTCTCTGACAACCTTTTGAGGTCTAGTTGTATGAGTTGGAGGTAATTGATCCTGTCAGACTCAAGACAGACTCAGTCACAACTTGGATGTCACCCAAGCCACAAAAAACAGTTTAACCATTTTGGCAGACAAAGGTGATGAGGAGGAATAGACGAAGAAATTGAAGATATTCCTTGATCCCAAACCCTGGCTCCTTCTGGTAGCTAATGGAAATTCCATGATGCTGAGAATGCTGGCAAGTTGAATATCTTGGGTGTACCACCCTTCAGTCACATTGTCATTGCCCAATGAACGTAGTGGATGGATGCAACCTTTGCATGTTCAATCTCCATTACTTTGTGAGGTCTTCCTGCTCTGTGCTCACAGCTTT
Organism: Sylvia atricapilla; assembly: GCF_009819655.1. NCBI lineage: Eukaryota > Metazoa > Chordata > Aves > Passeriformes > Sylviidae > Sylvia > Sylvia atricapilla. Next base: position 33,496,069 of record NC_089142.1, on the reverse strand, counting down.
GTCTTCCTCAAGATTAAATGCTGACTCTCCACTTCTGACTTATTTTCCACTTGGCCTCCTAAAAACCTTCAGGTCATGCACGTTTGATTATATTTTAGAAAACAATAATAACAGGATAACAACCAATCTCAAATCTCAAAACCACCTCCCACACGTCTTACTACTGACCATAGTTGTTGCTCCAGCACTCCAGCCAAGGTCTCAGCTTTTAAGTCGGTCTACCAGACTGCAGCCACTCCACGGGTAGGTTATCCCTCCTCCTCCTACACTGCTTGAATCAGCCCTTGTCAGGCTTCTCTGGCAGGCTGCAGGTGTATTTGTGCTGGGGAAGAGAAGCTGTGTTTGCCTGCCCAAGCTCTGGGAGAAGAGGCCCAAGGTAGATGGGCATTGTGAGAGTGAGCATGTAGTCATGTGGGGTACAGCTGAACAGCTCCAGGAGCACTCCCATCTGCAGCATGTGTGTGCAGACACCACTTTGCAATATGTTGATTTGTAATTACAGCAAGCATTTTAAAGTGTCTTTTCTTTCCTATTTTTTTTAAAGTGTATCTGGTGCAATTCCCAGCTGAGTAATGGGCCCACTGAGTGTGGTAAAAAAATACCACCCTCTGAGGGTGCCAGAACAGCCAGTGCCTGTCAGCTACTGCTGTTCACTAGGTTGGCATGCACAAAAATAGAAATGACAGTCATGTCATACTTGCATGCAGTGGCCTTGGATTTCCTCCACCAGCCCACAGATGCAGGAAGTTCTTAGGTTATGGTAATAAAATTATTCTAGTATTGATTTTATTTGGCATAGATATATTAGAAACACAAGTAGCTCCAATTTCTTCCCTAGTTAGAAGTCCATTTAGTGCCTGATCAACAAACATAAGGGAAAATTACATAAGGAAAAAGTTACAAACATTACAGACAAATATGATACAGATTTCAGTTTAAACTAAGGATCTAGGCAATCTAGGATCTACCTTGGAAGGATCTAGGCAATGTGAGGACCCTGGAAGCAGGACTGTGTATAGAGCCAAACTGAAATGGAAACAGAGCAAAAGTGAGGCTTAGCAAGTAAGTCAGTAAAGAGAGATGAGTAAAGGAAGATGTTTTAGAAGACTTGTGGAATACAAACAGTACAGTAGGAAAATACCAGAAGAGGGAAGACCACAAAAAATGAGACAAATCTGTATGTCTGTGGATGTGTCAAGCAGGGAAAACCTCATTTGTCTTTTACTTATAGGAAATAGCATTTTGCTACAGTAGAAGGGTTGAATGAAATTGAAAAGGCAGAACATAATAAAAACAGATTTTTTTTGTGGATTATTGTTCCAGTCCATTGACATTGACTCAAATTCAGGTATGATCCACTGGCTTTTGTTAAAGGTTCCAGTTTTTCATAAAGAAACCAAACAAGATGTACTTCTCTAGCAGTAGTTCCTTCCTTGAAGAGTGACATGCTTAGTCAGACCACAACTGTTTTTGTTTCTCTTGGCCTCCATAGACATTGATGGGATGGTGCTATCAGTGAGTCAGAAAGCTCAAAGATATAGCGTGGAGTTAATGCCTGTGTTGTTCAGTGTATGTAACACTATAATTGGTTCAATTTTTAAAAAAAAAGTTTCTTACACTTTCTGTAGTCTCTGTGTTGTGACTAAGATAACTAAATATATTGAATGGGGTTTTGTACATCCATCCTGGCATGTGTTGCAACATCCTGAAAAAATCCCCTTCTTCTGCAGGGCACAGCTTGCCTCATGAGCCCACAGAAGGACACTGCTCAGAAGAGATGATTGCCAAAGGGTAGGACAGGGCCTGTGCCAAAGAGGAAGAAGCTGGTCCAGAGAGTTCTTGCATGGTGCACTGGGGCTGGGGCTGGCCCCACAGCAGAAGACAGCAGTGGGAAAGAAAGCTGGAGTGCAGGATCCTGAGAACATGGCCAGCGGATCCTGCCCAGGGGACCAACAGCAGACCCTCCGCAGCCAAACCCAACAGACCCTGGGACTGCAGATTGTCTTGACAACAGATGGATATACATGTTTGCTCTCAGTCTGAAGTCTGGTCACAGTCCTTGTCAAATCCCCAAAAATGCTGCCTTCTGCCAGCAAGCATTACTACTGTTTTATCTGGATGGAACCATGAGTATCAGACTTTCATCCAGACACTGGGGGCCACTCTGGATTTACACTGGAATAACACCAATGTTACTGAGGTCAGAGTCTGGCAGTGGGTGAACAGAAACAGAAATAGCTCCATATTGTGCAAAGGAGACAAAGAAATTTGTCATGAACTGTGATGTGACAGAAAATCTGAGAAGGCTCATGAGAATAAACAGACTCAAAATATATTTTGTCTTTTTTAAAAAGACTATTATGAACTATATAATTTAATACACAAAATATGTATTTATTTTGTTCATTATTTGAGCTTTATATATATAATGAAAAGAGGGAGCCCAAGCTTCCCAGATTAAAGACCTGCATAAATCAAACATGCACATTAAATGTTTTTTAAAAAATGTTTCAACATCAATGTCTGTCTTCTACTTCCCTGAAGGTCTACATGGTAAAAGGATGTTAGGGTCCAGCTAATAAAAAATATCAGAGTGGAAACCACAGATTGAATATCTCAGGGGCTGCATAATTTAAGTCAGGACAAGAAATACATTATTTATGTTTCTGCAAGGGAAATGCAAATAAAACTAGATATTGGCAAGGATTTCTAATTTAACTCTAGGCTTTTCAGAGTAAGACATCTTCCCCCTACCCCAAGCAGAAATTAGAAATGAAGGTAAAAATAGGCCTTGAAGTTTATTTTAAGAAAGAAAAATAGCACATAGAAGGGTAAGTGAAAGCTCTCAAATGCAGAGCGACAGTTTTTGAAATTAATCCAGAAATAGGAACAGATTAGATTGTATTACCCTGCCAAGGGACAAGTTCATCTGTTGTTGGACAAAAGACTTAATTCATTAAAAATTACTTAGGTGGATACTGATATTTTTGATATTTCACCCTCTATGCTGGAGTTAAGATGGTGATTTTTACCTGATTTAAAATTGAAAAAGGCACTTTTGTGGCACAGAAGATACATGAGAAAGCTAAAATAAAACATAAAGCAAATAGCCCTTCTTATTGCATTAGAATGCTTCAGCCAGATATCTGAAGGATGTCAGTAACAATGTTTGAATGGGAATGGATCTGAGCCAGAAGTTGCTTTTTCTTCTGTCCTCTTGTGAATGCAAATCACTGTTCTTTGATTCATAGGCAAAAGTAAGAGAATCCTGAGAATGAGAGGCCCATGCCTGCTTTGAAAAAAACTGTCCTCCAGAAAAGCCCTCATGATTGAATTGATCAGCATGGGTAAGATGGGGAGCTATTGCATAGGAACAGGGGTAGTATGAAGTACATCCTGACTGTACCACCTCTGCAGGCTTCATCTCCACTCACTCTTGGACTGCTCTGCTGGGTCTGCCAGTAAAGCTTTCTGCAAGGGTGAGTTCATCTGTGGTGTGCAGGTGGGAGCAGAACAGAGGTCAGTGAGCAACAAGGAGTGCAAGATGTTGTTCTGGGCACAGTGCTGTAGGTCATGGTCACTCAAGAGGAATATAAAGGGCTTTGTAAATGCGCACCTCTGATATCTCCCATCTTTTCTGGTGGCCAACAATTGTGTCAGGTGTGCCAAACCATATCTTCCTTCCTTCTTTTGCATTCATGTCAACAGCTGGAAGGAATATCAGCAGTTTTTCCACCTAACACCTTTATGAGTTCCCTATACGAGAATGGCACTTGGCAAGGCCCATTATTCATAGAGGTACATTTGATTAAGATGTACATTTGAGAAAAAGTCTCCTCAGAAAAAGCAGGAAGCAGAAGTAACACCACTGAGAAGTGCCACACATTTCTCTGAAGTGTAAGTCATATTCAATTGTCTAAACATAACTATAGCATAAATAATAGAAAAGAAATAAGGTCATGGTGAAGGCAAGCTTAATCAAATCAACACACTGAATATACCGCTGTGTCTCCTGTTCATTTTTGTAAGCCCTGAGAATCAGTTACTACCACTTTTTCAGGGTGCGTAATGACATTCTGAAATAGTTTTTCACTTTTCTTTCCTCTGACTGCCATTTCCTTCTTTTTTGGTTCATACTAATTTATTAATATAAAATGACTCTCAGAAGCATTCCTACAACATGGTGTGTCTTGTGCTAGCCCTTCCAATTTAGTTATGATGCCCTCAAAACAGCTAATTGCAGTCTACTCCCATCACCTTTTACAGCTGGCTGCACTCCTTACCATTATGTCTTCCCCACCTGCTTCCTGGATCTCTGGGATTGAAGCTTGTTCTTATAAACTTTTCTGCAATAACAGCCTGTAATGTGTATTTTGATTGCTAATGCTGTGTCCATTTAGGGAGCTTTACATATTTCTATCTATCTATCTATCTATCTATCTATCTATCTATCTATCTATCTATCTATCTATCTATCTATCTCTATATATCTATAGCTATCATCTACATCACTTATATCTATATACACACACACATATATATCTCGGTATATTACATATACCATTAATATATACATATTACCATAATTACAGGTGCAAAGGTATGAGCGTTAAAAGCCCTTCCTCAGCTTGTTATGATGTGAGGTAAATTAACCACCAAGCTCTGTACACTGACCATGTCATTCACACATAGGCAGAGAAGTATAACTGGTCTAAGAAAGGGGAAGATGTGAGTAAGTTAAAGTGGAGCTACCAGTAAAAGTTTGTGTAGGCATGGAGTGAAGGTTGAGCTTTTTCTTCAGGTGTGTAGGGACAGCAGCTCAAGGTTGGTGCAGAAGACCTATAGAGTCTGGAAGGTTTTGAGGTATGTGATCCTGCAGGCTATGGAAAAATATAACCTGTCTTTGCAGCAGAGGAATGCAATGAAAGACAATAAATAATTTCATGAAGAAAATAGTTTTGTAAGCAATTGAAGTTCTGCTGAAGTGACTGTTTCAAGAAAAAAAAAAAAAAAGAAAAAAAGAAAAAAAACTTTTCTAAATGTATTGAACAGATCAGTTATTGGAAAACTACCAGTATGGTGAAAAGAACACCTCTGATGGGCAAGAAGCTAAGGAATGAGGAAAAAAATCTGTCTTCTATTCCAGTCAGTGTTCTTAAATTTCTCTAATGAGGAGTATATATATTTGCTGAACCAGATTGTCTGTGAAATAAGGATAGTTAGAATAATTTTGGTTGCTAGAATAAATTCCTGATGAGACTTTGGCTGCAGGATCCGGGAATCAGTGAGAATCCCTGCTCAGTGATGCAAGGAGGTTTATGCAGTATAGCCATCAAAATGGATGATGTGGCTGGTAAAAGACATGAACAACCTCAAGTAAAACTTCAAGCCCTAATATGCCAAGTAGAGATCTTGGTTTCCTTGGGTTTACTCTCTCACCTTGCAGAAATCTATCACCACTTCACAGGATCAGACTCTAAGTGTTCTGGTGGTAGGTAAAACTATAACTGAAAATGCAGTTCCTGTTTGATGAAAAATAAATGCCATCCTGCTGAGAGCAGTTATAGCCTTAGAGTCAGCAGCACTTGGAAAGGATGAATTACCCTTATAGCTCTCTTGAAATATCAAACAATTTAGGAGCTCCTGGAGATTAATTTAGAACGGAAGGTCCTCTGAGGCACTGGCACTTTCTGTCTCCGCTCTACCTGTTACACCAAAACTCAACCAGTGCCATTAGTTTTATGTCTGGAAAATAATTTTCTGGCTGTTCATGTGATCTGCAAGGTTGTTTTGTGCTTTAGTAGATGAAAGAACTGGACTGAAGTATTCAGAAGAAAAAATGGATTGCCTTAAGTAAACTGTGCCCAAAATTTTTGTGTTCTATCCATTAATTGCTAAGTAATAATAACATCTGTGGTAAGGATGTATTATTTTACCCAGTTTCCAGTTGCAGAGCTCAAACTTTTCCTAATTCTCAGTGCTAACTTCTGCCATTTGGATTATAAGATAGTGTGCTGAGAAATGAATTCTCAAGTATTATGGATCTGCATTTCATAGCATGACAATAAAAGTCAAGACTGGATTTATTGTAGGTGCCAACAAAGAAAGATATCTACATGAAAGCTTTTGCCTCTCAACTTCATAGGCTATGGGGGTGAGAAGTATCCATGAAGTCCAGTCCAAGTGTGTTAGATCAATGACTTTGGTTGTTGCCTTTTTTTTTTTTTTTTTTTTTTTTTTCTTCTTTTTTATTTTTCTTCCCTCTCACCTTTTTTTTATGTATTTCTCCTTCTGTTGAACCAGACTGCTGTGCTGGGACACAGGTTTTCTCTTTGTTGTATCATAGGTGTTACTGCTTCCAGAGGTTCTGATAATTCAGGAGTGCTAGAAAGGTAAAGATCAGCAAGTTTGTAAACTTTCTGTCTGGTCTCTCAAGAGAGATCAGTATCAGATGAAATCTGTGGAGTGCAGGCTGCAAAGCAACAGTGTACAATCCAGAGATGCTTTTGTAAATGGGGGAATACTAGGCTTTGGGAAGATTTGTCCCAGTAAAGAATTCAAAGCATGCAGTTCAGTTCCCATGTGAGCTGGTGTATGGGCATGTCTAATCCAGGAGATTGGAAAACACAATTAGAATACTCTGTCTTGGCTGAGGGTATGTCAAGGTGTAACTTACTGGGGTGACTGAAAAGCTGAGAGGAAATGAGCCTGCTGTGACATCTGAGTCTAAAATAATGATCAGCTGTTAAATTTCAGCTTCATGAATATTTTGAGGCAGAGACAAGTTTTAGATACCTGAAAGCTGAGCAGTGATCCAGCTGGCTATCACTTCAAGTTTTCATGCAACTGGCATCATGTGGAGATGGGTTTATTCTAGATAAAGTGAGATTATTAATACTCAGTAGTGAATGCTATTTTCTTTGACACCTCTTCTCCCTCAGGTATATTTTAAACATGTATATTTCACTCACACATGTGTTTTCCTGATGACTGGATTTCTCTAAATTAATCTTGTTGTTGGCTGCACTAAAGTCAAAGATTTTAACTACTTTTTCCTCTGTATGACCTACTGCTGTTTAGATATTTAAATTTTGTTCTTTGGTTTAGTTATCAAGCTGTACAGTTCTTTCTCAGGCTTTCTTCAGTCTTTCAAAAATAACTTTATTTATTTATATTTGCCAGGCAAGTGAGGTATGGTGAGAACTTCATGAGACAGGGAAGACTAAGTCAGTCTTACTTTCTTAAAAGCAACATTTAAAGTTTTGTGAAGTGGATTCGTTCAAGCCAGGCCTCTGTCTCTGTGCTCAGAGACAGACGGTGTTGAAAAAAACTTTTACTTCCATTTTACATCAAAATCATTTTAATGAAGCAACTACAGTGTACTGTTTATTATTTTGTTCCCTTTTTATCTCATGTTAAATCTATAGTGTTTAGATAGTTCTGTGCATGGAGTACATTCCCATCTCTCACTAGATTGGTATGTAGGAACTGCTGAGAAAGCCGGGAAATTCTCATTTTCTTTGTGTATGGAGATACTATTTAATGTATAATATATTTTTTCCTCTGGGAAAAGTTTTTCTCATCTCTGTGCATTTGAATTCCTTGATATTTCTTAAGCTGATGCAATTGGCAGTTAAATGCAGAGAAGAAAAAATGAATATCTAGAAGTGGGAGTAAAAACTTAGCTCAATGCAATTGACTTTCCTTTTCCTGGCTTCCATATCGAATCCTAAAGGAAGCTAATATGAAAAAAGTAGGGAAGGTGAGGGGTGTCTTAAAAACGTTTATTATTAGATATAGCAGCTGAACCCACATTATGTAATTCTGAGATCTTTTAAAGCTCCTGCCCTTGATTTCTGTAACATTAAATGAAAATTCTGACAGTATTTGTAAATGAGTGATTACTAACACAGCATTGGCTAATAGGCAGCAGACCAAGTATGGATAGAGGCTACATTAGTTTTCACTGCCAGTGAACTTCTGTCCTTAGTTTGACATGTCTATTATTCCCAGTCTGAGACACTCCTACCAGCAAAAGCTACGATTCTATAAGCAGTACTATTTAAATCAAGATTATTTTTGCTTTTTGTATTTGCTCCAAGACTGGAGAATGGGGCGGGGGGGGGGGGGGGGGGAGGGGGAACAGCTTCTAGAAACTCAAATGCCAAGCTGGTGATTATTCTATTTCTCCTTGAAAAGGATGCCAAATTCTTCCATCACACAACATTTCTGTCCTGCTTTTTCTACACCACTGCTTGTAGCTCATATATGTTATGGCAAAGATCCAAGTGACTTCAGTAAAAGCAGAAGCAAGAGGGAGAGGGTGGAGTGGAAGGTTACAAGTTCACCAAGAAGCAATTCTAATCAAATTGAATCATAACTTCTTCAAGTAGTTATTTAGCATAACCATGTAGTCTTAAATTAATCACCCTAATAATCCACTGATTGCCAGGCTGCCTTTTTGTTCCCTGCCTTGATGGGCACTTGGATGTCTTAAAATTTGTTATGTAAATCCTCTGAGAAGTTTCATCTGAATAATGTCGTTCCTTGGTGGAAAATGCAGGGATGGACTATGTTCGAGCCATACTTGCAGCAGGTCCTTGAAGAGAGATCAAAATACACAGTTTATTTCCCTTGAGTATTATCTGCATCATCTCCCTCTCTAATACCTAGGCACATGGTGTGATTCTTGGGGCTGTCCTGGTGCAGGGTCAGGACCTGGACTTTGTTGATCCTTGTGAGGCCCTTCCAAATCAGGATATTCTATGATATAGCTTTCACAGAGGTCAGTTCATCGTCTCTCCATGTCTTTCACAAAAGGCAAGGTTCACACAGGGTTCCTGCATCTACCATCTGCTGCCTTCCTCCATCCTCCATGGATAGATTGCCTTTGCAAAAATAACCCAAACAGAATTTTAAACATAAGACAAATAAAAGTTGCACCCCAGAAAAAAAGATCAGAGGTAAATTTGGACCTGTAAATCTCATACATGGGTTGGATAGCGTTAAACATTATATCTGTTTCTTAAAGCATAGGAACCAGCCTCTTTTTTTAGTAGTCTTTTAAATAATAAGTGTTATGACTTTTTTATTTTATCCCTTGTTAAAATGCAAGAAACTCTGACTTGGAAAACAGCATTTTGAACGAGCAAGCTGGCCCTGCCAAGCTCTTGCTGTTCACAGCCTTCGTTGTGGGTCAGTGGGTTGTACTGTAGCAGCACTTCTTGCCATGGGCTGTGTCTACTGCTCACTGGAGTGGAGTGTTTTCCCTCAGGGGCAAATTGCTTCACTTGTCTTTTGTTCATTTGCACAGCAACTTTCACCCCCCAGCCCACTCCCTCCTCCCTCAGGAAAGCTGCAGAGAAAACTTGAAAGAATATCTCGTGTGTTTCGTAATGCTTTCTTGTTTTGCTGGCTGGGATCATGTCCAGATACCATGTAATAGGTACAAATTAAACCTTCTGATACAGCAGTGTGCCCAGGTGGCCAAGAAGGCCAAAGACATCCCAGCTTGCACTGAAAACAGTGTGGCCAGCAGGACCAGGAAAAGGATTGTCCCTGTATGTTCACCAGTGCTGAGGATTTGCCATGAGTGCTGTGTCCAGTTCTGGGCACCACACCTCAAGAAAGACAAGAAAGAGGTGCTGGAGCCTGTCCACAGAAGGGCACCATAATTGTTGAGGGGTCTGGAGCACAAGTCTTAGGAGGAGTGTCTGATGGAACAGGGGTTGTTTAACCTGTAGAAAAGGAGGTCTGGGGTGAACTTATCACTCTGTACAACTCCCTGAAAGGAGGGTGTAGCCAGCTGGAGATTTGTCTCTTTTCCCGGGTAGCAAGAGATAGAGCAAGAGGAAATGGCCTCAAGTTGCACCAGGCGATGTTTAGGTTGGATATTAGGAAAAATCCCTTTGCTGGAAGGGTTGTGAAGTGTTGGAACAGACTTCCCAGGGAAGTGGAAGAGTCACCATCCCTGAGGTATTTAAAAGACACATAGATGTAGCACCTGGGCACTTGTTTTAGTGGTGGACTTGGGAGTGCCGGGTTAATGGTTGGACTTGATCTTAGAAGTCTTGCCCAACTAGCAATTCTATGATTCTGCAAAATATGACACCAGCATCTTTATGAACTGTTGATAAAGTCAAGCACTGACAAGTTCAACAGGAGGTCTGAGCTGCTCATTGTTGCTTTTAGCTTTGAAGCTATGGCAGGTAAGCTGAATGTGCCTTATGAACCTGCAGCCACATTCCTACTGGTGTTGCTGGCTGTCGTGCTTGGCCATCCAGCACTGACTGCTTAAAGACAGCTGTTTGTTTTCTTTATCCTGACAACTATTACAGCTAGAACTGCAATGTTGATTTTGTGCTTATTCCTGGAAGCAATACAGCAAGTGCAAGGTGAAAACCTTTGGTAACAGACTGATTTAGAGGTGGATAAATCTGTACATCTCTATGGCTTTTAGTGCTGGGATGCTGTGGCCTGTTCAAACATTGTCAGTGTGACTAAATTGTTCATGGACAATGACATTGCAGACAGCAAAAGTTGTGGCCATATTCCATGGACACGATCTAGGGCAAGTTTTAGTAAGGGGCTCAAAAGCTCAAAAAATTAAAAAGCTCAAAAATTGTCCCGGTCAATTACTGTCAGGATCAATTACAGGACTGGTTACAACTGGGATGATGGGAGAAGGAGGGAGAAGAATAGGAGGGTTGACAAGTCTTGTGTGGTTTATTCTGATGAACAGATGTAAAACATGTGCTATTAAGATTTGTAAGGTCTGATATTAACACTGGGACAGAGACAGGCAGTGAAACATTCATTCTGATTTGGAGAGAAACTGGGATCCTGCCCAATTTGACTTGCTGTAGGCTGAAACCAGTTCTTCTCCAAGCCCTATCCTTCCCAAACTCCCCTGAAATGTTATGCAAGAGCCAAACTTCAGTACCAGAAGTAAGGAATCTACTTCTAGCAGTGCCAGGTGTGAGCAGATGTCAGTGTCTGCTGCCTGTGTGACTTGATGCTGGAGCTTTTCACAGAAATATTTATTCTGAAGGATATAATAGTAAAAGGACAACATTTGTTCAAGTTAGAATATGTGGGTACTTCTGCCAAGAATGAATCAAACTTAGAAATCTGTGAAGATACTCAGTCATCTTTTTCTTTTTTTGCCCCCAATATTCTTGCCTAGAGCTTGTTTCAGTCTCTGCATATTTGCACAAATGCGTAGTTCAGTATCTTAAAATGCACTGTTAATTTGAGTTCTGCTTGCAGCTCTTGGTATAAAGAGGGTCTTTGAGTTGAGGCAGACAGGTAATACATACCATTTCTTATGCTCTTGTAACTGACCTTTCATCAAAATATAATTAAGAGCCTAATAAGAGTAATTTAGTAAAACTGTTTCTGCTTTGAAGCAAAACCAAGCCACAATGGGACTGCCAATCTTTACTATCACAGGACTTCAGACCTTATTAAAATCTCAGACAAATTCTACTGAAGTTAACTTAGAGGGTCTGATAGATAGGGATCTCTGTTTTCAGTTTACTTCTTATTAATGAATTGCATTTAAAATTCTAAACATTATATGTTTAAAATATTATATATATCAACAGAAGTTTGTACAAAAGATAATAGATTTTAGAGTTATTCTTCCAGTAGAATATTCTGGATGCATTCCTTAATCATAAATAAGAGACAAAAATTAGTCCCATTTTTTTTAATTTTCAAAAAAATAATGTTCCCGACGATAATGAACTTGCACATGAAATGGATTCTGCTACTATATTTGAAGACTATTTTTTAATGACTTGAATTCATCTGTTATTTCATTTTTTTTAGTAGGCCTAATGATTTCTTGTAATCTGAACATGCAGTTACTTGTTAGTTCTTATTTCCACATGAGTCTGCAGAGTTTTTTTTTATTAAGAAGGTTGCTCTGAGATGTTTGTAATTTAAATATTAAATTGATTAGAATGCTGGGATTGTCATTGATAATGCTAACCCCAAACAGATCTTTTTTATTTCTTTTTCAAATATTTTTTTATATACATATATTTCAGTGTTATTATTTCTGTTGTTTTGAATCTTAGTGGGGAAAAATTAATCTCTTTTTCTCAAATAAATATTTAGAGAATCCCATAGTATATTTGGCAAGATTTTAGGGGATTTATTTTTATCCATGGATTTCTTGATCTCTTCATTTATAAACTCACCAGATTTGAAGACTTAAATCCTTGGAAAAGAGTTTTGCCAGAAAATGTCAATATTAATAAAGAGTGAACCAGGCCGTGGAGCAAATTCATGAATTCTGCTGGTACCAGCAACTATTATCTGTGCTGTTGGAAATGAGAAAATTAGAAGCATATCCTTCCTAGAGAATTACTCTGGAAACAATGATATACTCGACCTCTGCCAGATTCCAGAAATGCCAAATATCTGATTAGGCGAAGCCAGTTTCAGAATTTGATAACTACCATAGGGCTTGTTTTGTCAGAGGTTAAACGCCTTGTGGCTTCCGGTGGCTTTGCACTGAGAACAAGGAATTGTGTCCTTGTGTTTATACTGTACCCCGTTAAGGCTGGGATGCGATAGTGAATGCTACCATGTGATGATAATTTCTTGAATTGTCATTTGTGCTGATTGCAGGTCTACACCCTCACTTTGTAGATGGCAGCAGGCAGTTCAGTGCATTTTCACTTGTCAAAGCCTGTATCTGGGGAGAGGCATCTTTTCTTTTACAAGAGGGAAAGTTTTGCAGTTTGGATCTAGCTTGATGTGGCAAAAGATAAAAGACATTTCTTCTCAGCAGTTTTAACTTTAGCAGTATAGGTAAACAAAAAAACTCAGAGTAAGCCCCACAGTGACTGTGCTCAGTGGAGGTCTTTGGAGAAATTTCAGGCTTCCTATTTAAGGTGTTGGAGGCAGATGGATGGGGAATGTGGCGGTTGAGTCTGGAGATTCATTCAGGGCTGTAGTCCCCCTTGATCCTCACTAGTTCTGTTGAACAGAGCTCACAGGCAGGTGCCTCATGCATCTCTAGAAGTGCCCTGAACTCCCTTGGTTAGGCAGCTCAGCCAGGACATACAGCTTCTGCAAGGTTTGGTTTCAAGGATTGCATATGCATTTTCCATAAGACAAGTAAAACTGAAGCCAAAAATGTTTAAGGAAGTGAAAGTTTAAGGAAGCAGAGTTTGGGTTTACCCTTTTCCAGTGGGCATTGTAACCTCTATGAAGCAGAACCTATGACTTGTATTGCAATGCAGCCTTCTGGTGGAGTGACCCTCAAGTCCAGGGCTGGACTCCATCTGATTGCTTGAAAAAAGGATCAGAAAGTGCATCAGCCATCAAAAGCATAGGCCCTAAGGTCTGCTGAGAAACAGGTGTTATGGGCCTGAATCTCTTCAGGCTAGCAGAACTAGAAGCCAGTGTTTCCATTTCATGCCTAGATGAAGACTCCAACACTTGTTTGTCATCTCTATCTATCCTGTTCATGGTTTTGTATCAACTGGGATAACCAAAGTTACAGGTGGATGAAAATTTGTATGGACCTGATTTTGACTCCAGGGAGTTCAGATGCTGTCAAAATATCTGCAGTTTTCCCTCCTGGATGTATAGGTAGCGCTCTCCATGTCAAAGCGTTTGTGAACATCCTTCAGACAGTACAGAGATCCTGTGTGGTTTTGGACAGACTAGGGAACATGTTTTAAGTACTGCAACAAGCACTTTTTTTTTAGCTTGTTGTCCCTTGGGACATGTTTAGCTTTCCAAAAGTGGTGAGAGAAGATCCCTGCTGTATAAGATGACAACTTTAGTATGATGCCCCTGGTATTCATTGCTTCCAGTAACATGCAGGTGCTGTTTGAGGCCTAATTCTGTCAGTATTTGTCAGTAGAGAAAGCTTGCCTTACTAAGGCTGGGAAAAAAAGAGTAAAATACACATGTATATTTAACACCAGAAGCGTTGATTATGTTGGAGGAAGGGTTTGTGTTTTGTTTTGTTCAAGAATTTTTTTACCAAGCAGGATGAATTTCCATGCTCTCAGAGGCTGTTTTGTTCAAGGACTTTACAAGCTTTTCTGGAACTCTGAGCTGAAAGGTGCTGGTAGCAAAGCTGTTGTTTATTCCTTAGGAACACTGCAGTTTTATCTATTTTTTGCTTGCTGGGACAATAAAAATTCTGCATAAGTGCCCTAGGCCATGCAGGCATAATCCATGAGCCAGGACATACAAGCTGACATGCTTATTCCCTAGAATCCACACTGGCTTGTCAGCAATGTGCACAGATCACTTGGTTTCTGACTAAGCTATAGTAGCATTTAGGTATGGAGTATGAAAGCAGAAGCCCAGGGATGTGATGCAAGCAGTGAATCTATGGGTGAGAAAAATTAAATTAATTACTTTATTGCTTGAGGGTTCTGCTATCCAGGATACAATAAGCCTTTGTGATATTTGTGTTACCTACATAAATCCTGGCAGTCAGGGAAAACATACTGGCAGTTTAAAAATAGTACATGGCAATTTATGTTGAGAGCATCTTTTTGTTATTTAAAAGGGAGTTATTGTGATTAGAAAAATATACATTCTTCAAGCCTTTATGTTACTTCAGTTGCTCTGACTTACTGCTTTCTCCGTGCAATGTTTCCAGGAGTTTCAATCAATGTACTTTCACTCCTGAAGATGAAATGCAACATTGTCATGCCTGTGGAGGTTTTACTGAGGAAAAGAAATAAAATTTTGGAAGCAAGAATTGGAATTAAAAATGTATACCTGAATAATACTCTTTTATTATAAATAATACCCTTGTAAAACTGAAATAATTGTTGCTGTGGCAGGAACATATCTTTGTAGCCTACTGGAAATACAGCAAAGCTATGACAACTTTGTGAACTTTCTTGAGAAAAGCTTTCAGGCACAGGTTAGTTTTCTGCCTTTTCCAATTCACGCCTGAATTATTTGATGCAGTGGGATTGTTTTGTGTGAAGCTTGACAAATATGACTAGCTTTTAGCCCTTAATACAAGAGCTTGACAATAGGACTTGACATCTGCCAGTGTCAGAATGGTATGCCAATTCAGAAAAATTTAAATTACCAACAAGTTACACATGGGCTAGCAAAGAATTAGCTTTCAGAGAAGCAGCATGACCAAGCATAGTACTCTTTATCGCCCAGTTTTATATTTGGTGGTGTTTTTTTTTTTTAGTTTTTAAATGTGTTATGTGAATCCCTACTTTCTCATTTGATATAATTTTTCCTCACTGCTTTTTCTGTCTGACAATGAATAGAGTAGTCTTGCTCCATAGCGGGAAATTGGAGGACGAGAGCAGTGGATTCTTTTACCAAGATAATTAAATAATGGGACAACCTCCTTTTCAAGAAAATAATTTTCACAAATACAGATGGTCAGATTAGTCTATCTGCCCTCAAGCTTGGGGCAAGCTCTCCTGTTAGTGTGTGCTACAGGAGCACTAGTTTGCATTCAGACTCTGCTAGGGTGTGAACAGAGTGACTGCACTGATGGTAAAGTGTCTCAGGGTGTAGACTGTAACAGAGCCAGAACCTCCACATAAGATCTTTATCCCTAAGGCAGCACAGTCAAAACCAGAAATGTTCCCTTGCTTTAAGTGAGTATAGATGTTAGAAGAGAGCTGTATTATTCACCATTATTTTTACTGTCTCTTTGCATAATTTCCTCTTTATTTTCTTCTGTAAAAGGGTGTTACAGGCTTTAGCAATATATGTAGTTCCATGCAGTAATTTATGAGGACAATGGTGAAAGCAAGAACTAAGACATATCCCTTATTCATTATAGACTTCAGCACAGGTAGGATAGAGCTCAAAGCAACAGGGAGAACTCAGAAGGAAGAACTGTGAGCTATGGGCCACAAAGCTGCAGACTATAAGTACCTGTGCAGCCGAACCTATGCTATTAATAAGGACACATCTCAGGCTTTGGGTTGTGTTGTAGCTTGCTGTTATAATTTGCCCTTTGAGACTTTAGCATCCACTTTCCTTAGTAACATAGTTTATGCATCTGGGTGAGCCTAGGCTGTGCTGTGGCCCCATATGGTTCTGAGATCATTCCATAATGACCCAGGTGTGGAGAAAAAAATTAAGTTTAGGTAGTGGAGATATGAAAATCAGAAGAGTTTTTTTCAACAGCTTTGAATGCTTAAGAACAAACAGGAGGAAGCAGAGACACAGAATTTTTCTGCATCTGTCCCTCTTTCCACTGATGTTAGGAAAGATTTGTCCTTGAGGCGCCATCCTGTTGTGGAACAAATATCACTACTTCAGGATCAGGTTGGTGCCAACTCACTGTTCAACTTAGCTGAACAGGATACTTTTTTTTTTTTTAATGTGTGTCTGTGTAGGGCATTTATCATAAAGCCTTTGTGGCTTCCTTCCTTGAAACTTATTTTAGCCCATGACTCAGGTGTGATAAACACTGGTACTTGTTGCACAGCTCCTGCATTGTCTGCTGCACCAGCCTGTATTTAAATTGTCTTAATGAATAGCTCGCTGATGTTGTGGGAAACAAATTGCCCCAATCAGTTCACAAGTGCAAAAAGTAGGGGAAACAAGCAACAAAGGTGAAATTTTTGCTATGTTCTTTTGACAATACACTGTGATTTGAGAATGGTACTGCAGCTACCTTCCTTGAAAGAAGAACGTTGTTTGGTTGGCCTAACAGATGCTGTGTTTCACCTCTGTGGTAGGAACCAGGTCTCCTGAGAGGATCCTTGCCCACCAATGGGCAAGAAAATGTGTGTAAATACAAAGATCTAGGAGACTTGATGATATGTGTTTCTTTCCATTTTTTTATTCTCTGTAGGTGATTTCTGCTCTTTACAAAACAAAAATCTTAGAGGCCCAGGAGGACAACTGCACTGACACCATAGCTTTATCACAGACTGATGTAGAATTGGGTCTTTGCAGTATCTTGCTGCTCTCTCTTCTCTGGCACTTTCCAAGACAGTGACCTGAAGGCTAAACCTCATCTGCCTGATGAGAGAAGGTGTAGTGCTTTGGTAGCTTACACACCGTGCCCCTGGAGGAGAAACCATCAGAGGTCATCCACAACTCTGAGCCCTGTGTGCTGACATGGGGAGTTCCCTCATATTTAAACACTAACGTGTTTTCCCAGGAAAAACTAGGGTGTGAAGAAAGGAACTGTATTACTCTTGAAGATTTAATGGAGCTAAACCTTTTGTTCCAGGCTTTCCCCTCTTGAGACATGACAAGCAGCACGTTTTATTTGTGGTTCACCTTCCAGAGATGATCAGGGAACAGAGGGCTCATGGCAGCTGCTGGAGGAAGTGGGGACTGTGGTCATGTGTGACCTCTGAGTAAGATAGGTTGAGTAGCCATAGCCCAGGCATAGGAGTCATGCTCTTTATAACAGAGTTTAAAGATGTACTGGAGGTGGCATTTTACCCCTGAATATCTTACATAATGGCTTCATTGGAGTGACTTCGTGCTGCCTGCTGATGTACTGCTGCTATATTACCTAATCATTTTACCTCACCAGGCTGTTGCTTGCTACAGGTGGCTATTTTTTTAATGCCTAGACTTTTGAATCATTTCTCTATTTGAAAGCCAGATGAGAGCATGCACAAGACTTTTTTTTTCTGTACATATGTTTGTTTCTTTGCCTTTTAGTTTGGTAGTCATCTTGTTGCCAAGGGGGTGTCTTAACATTATGCTGTTTTGCTAGTGCATGATTCTCTGATTGATTCTTTGGGAAACTGCGAGCTCCACTTGCCGTATCATTTGCACAGCTAACAATCACAGTCTAAAAATAACCCGGTTTCCTGATAGATTGAGGTCACCCTTTAGAGTGGTTGCCTCTTTCCACCTGGATCAAAAGTGCTGGCAGAGATGTTCCAAGTGAAAATTAACAGTAATTGAGAAACTAAATTTCCATTTCAGCACAGCAGCTGAAGTTACTAAAACAGACATATAGAACTCATTAGCAAAATAAAAGGCCTTGACATAATTTGTCACAAGACAGTGAAATTGCTCTGCATTGATCTGTGCCAATGTGGGCTCAGTGGTGAGGGAGTGCTGCCACTGCATCTGAAGGAGTTTGCTTCTTGCTGTTGTGCTCCTGGAAGAATTCTTGCTGGCAGATGTTCTTGCAGAGATGTGCTGAATTTGTGCACCCTGCAGCCCCCAGCTCTTTTACCTCTCAGGCTGTTTAACCCCTTTTTTTTCTGGTTGTGCTAAATCTGCAGGGCAAGATATTGTCTGCCACTGTTCTCTATCTGAAGATATTAGCAAAATCTAGTAGAACAGTGGAGGAGTTTATTCCAATTTATGAATTTACACAAACAGGAGGTTTTCTTCCTCCTACTCCCCCATGCCTCCCCTATTGTTTTTTTTAAATTCTGCATAGTGCCCTGTTAACAGCTTGGTTAACTGACTCAGGCTTGAATATCTTAGGATAGCCCCTAACTTTTGGCTGCCACTAACCAATAAAGAAATAGGGTGCAAGCTTATCTTAACCACCAAGAGAAAGCATTTCTCTCTTACACTGTATATTTTCCATTTACTTGGACCTCATAGTAGTATCAACAAGCTCTTTTTTTACTCTTCTACTGTTTATTTTTCCTTTCCTTGATAAGAGAAATACTGTATAATGCAATGAGCTCTTGATGGTAAACTGAGGGTGAATGCTGTCCTTTCTCTTCGAAAAATGTCTTCTGTTTCACATCTAACAATTAGAAGCAATGGAAATCATTATTATTAAATGGTCTGAAAGTAAGCATGAAGGAATGAAGTGCTGAGGAATGGTAATAAAAGCAGGGTAAACAGAAATGCAACAGCAGCAATAGCAAGGAACCTTGTATTTTGTGTTTCCTGATGCCAAATGTATTTTCTGTGCAAGCAAAGATAATGTCTGAGGCTTGTCAGTGTTTTCCACTCATAGTCACATCTTTCCATGAATAAGATTTCCTTTCTTTAATGTAAAGTATTGAAAAATTTTGGTTTTCTGGCTTCTTCAAAATTTCTGTTGCTGAGATACTCCTTTTCTGTAAGTTAGGAAGCTTGACTGATTAAATGGGTTTTTGGTCATGATTTCAAATATTGAAGTTATGATTTTATTTATATTAAAAATTTAACTTTGTATGTAGGGCGGGTTTGTGTAGTTGTGCCTGTATAGGAAATCATATGGTTTGGGACTACGAAACTACAGTAACTCAATAAACAAATGCAATAGAAAATGTTTAGAGTAAATTTAGAGGATGAACTATGCTTTGCATTTATGACATTCTAATAAGAAAGTGCTTCCTCTGAGGTATCTAAGGCATCAATTTTACAAAATTGGTCATCATCACTTTTGAAAATAATTGTGCAGTAACCGCTGGCACATATGACTTAACTTTCATATCCCAGCAACATTAATTGGAAACTGAACATTTCTACCCTCTGTGGGAGCTTTAAAGAGTACATAGCACTTGTAACCTATAAGCAATTTCTTAAAAAGTGTAAATTATCATTTCCCAGAACTACTGTAGAATTTCTCTTGAATGCATTATAGAATTACCACACTAAGCGGAAACTTCTTATTTGACCGTTGTCAGCTTTTGCTGCACTGAATCTGGACTATGGGACTATTAGAATTTGACAAATGCAAAAAAAAAAAAAAAGAGCTAACCAAATGCAAATTTTATTAATTTTTTGGGGGTGGGTTCCCCCTTTAATTTCAAAGTAATTTCATATCTGTTGTTGCTCATCATTTCAGCTGATTTCCAATATAATAGTTTCTTGAATTTAGCTACTGATAGATATACTGATAGATACTTCTGACTTTAGTACCTTCAGTGGACAGTTTACAATTTCTGTATTATTAAGTTTTACTAAAACTTAACACTGGTAAAACTGTATTCTAAACAGACTCTTACAGGTGTATTTTTCATATCTTCCATACCCCTGGAAAGCCACTATTCATGGTTGCTTTCAGTCCCTGTAACAGCAACATGTAATTTGAAGAAATTTATCTTTTTCAGACATCTACACAAGCATCTATCTACCCTCCTTGACAAATACATACTCTTCTGTCATTTGAATTCAGTGGGCAGATTGGTTGTGTAGAATTCCTTGGTTTAAATATACTGCAATAAATCAACTGCCAGATGTTTAATTTCTGCTTCATGTAGCAAACAGTTAATGTATAACTAACAACATCTAAGGTGGGATGATAAAAAAGGAAGAAGGTAGAGAGATTGGACAACCTATTATCACTCCTTTCAATGATATTATATCGGGTGTTGACCTTGTTAGAGTTTTCATTCCCTGTAATGTATGCGTAGGGGAGCAGAAAAACCAGGACTGGGACGGAACCTGTGTAGGCTTGAACTGCCAAAATCCAGACTTTGTAATCACTGAGAGTAAAGCCAGCTAAAAACTCCTTAGCTGAGCAAAGGTGGTAGAGAAGATCTGTGAGACCTTGCAGGGATGAAGAATAGGATTTAGGGTGTAGGGAGAAACTCAGGAAGGTGGGATTGTGATGGGATGAAAGAGAGCCTTTTTATTAACGTAACAATCTCATCATATCTCTCAGCAGAGCATGGCAGTCAGGCTGATGTGGTCTCTGTGAGCCATTCTTCCCTTTAGCTGACAACAGACCTCCCTGCTGACCATTGACAACAGATAGGACAGATGACTGGGATTTAATATGGCTGAGAAAACAGAATAACACCCCTTGCTGCTGTCATCTCCAAAAGCTGAGAGTATCCTGAGTTTAGATCAGCACTGGGGAATAATTTCCATTTGGGGTGGAAGTGAAATGTTGGAAATCATAAAGTTACTTGAATTTTCAGCTTTAAAACTTTGGATTTTATTTCTATTAAAAAAATAATGCTGAAGGGAATTGAAGGAGCTATTCCAGGAATTCTTTTAAGATTTCTTCTCTCTTGGAGATATAGCCAAAGAGGTAAGTTACACTTCTTGTACACCTGAAGGAAACAAAGGCAAGTAATGATGTGGGGTGAGGAAGAAGAGTGCCAAATTCTCTGCTGTAGAATGCGAGTAGCAGAAGTGTTCTGAGGAAACAGGCTAATTGTCATGCCAGTGATTTGTATTTAATATATTTCACTGGCTTTTACTAGGAATAAATAAGGCTACTAAGGAACACATTCCAGGATGAGTAACTTCTCGAAAGTAGGTCAGCCAAGTTTACATTTCGTGTGTTGACTGGTGCAGAAAACAACTGGTGTGATGCTCTCTTAGTAGAGATACAAATTCCTCATTCTGGGACATGAAGCCATACATCAGTCTTCTTTTTGGGGACTTACTGAACTGCAGAACTCTGACCACTTTTTTGAAAGTGTTTTCTTTTTTTTTATATGCAAATAATCTTTTTCACAAAAGAAATTCCATTAGAGACCTTTAAAAAAATCAAAATATTATGGATTGCATATGGGATAAATAGCTTATTCAGGGCTATTCAGGCTTCCAGTCACGCAATGAGGGGGATTCTTGCATCTAACATGATTGATTTTTCAGTCTCTGATTCCCACTTTGCTTGTATTCACCTTTTATTTTGATTGAGTTTTTGTTTCCGAACTATAATTTTGTTAGCATTCTGATGACTGTATTTAAATGTCATTGTCATCAAGGAAGCCAAGAGAAACGATTTCTATTTATTGTTCTCTCTTGAAAAATTCTCTCAGTGGTGCCTTGTCTTTTGTTTATCATTATGTGAATCACATACTCATTTTACATCTTTGAGACTTTGTTTATAAGAAGTCATCAGCAGCAATCAAAGGTGTAAGCGAGGTTTTGCATCTTTGTACTGGCATGGGACTAGAAATACAAAAGGAAGACCAAATGAAAATGACTGCAGCATGAGACCTGCTCATTCAGTCAAATACCCTACATGGACCAGCTGCCAACATCTTGTCACTTTTATTATATTCACACCAATTAAACTGCTCTTTTCTTACAACTCTGACTAAACTGATGAAGTCAAAAGACATTTAACTTTTGGCAAAGAAAGGTCTGGGTTCAATTTGGATTGCTGAATGTTCTCTCTTTCTTTGATCAGGCTACTAGTAAAAGGCAAAAATGGTATTTGTGAACAGAACTTATAAATTCTTGGGCTTCTTTAAAGAACTTGTAGCAGAAGTCATAAACATACAAAGGAGACTTGGCTAATACATCTTATGTGGTTTTCTTAATGTTGTTGACACACTAATGAAAACCAAAGAAGATAAGTTCCTGCAGTACAAGAGATAATCCCCCTACAAGGATAAAAATGTTTTAAAAGCTGGAAAATTATGAAAAAATCAGAGTTCTTTTGGAATATTTCAGGACTGTGTGCTGGGATCTACAGTGCTCAACATCTTAGTAACTGGTTTGAGTACTAGGGGAGCATCAAAATTTGTTGATGACGCCCAAGGATTTAGAATCTTAAAGGCTGGGTGAAGAGAGTCACAGAAGTACTTGCTGATACCAAAGAATAAAATAGAAGCTGAAGTTTGATCCAGTCAAATTTAAAACAAAGATGAAGAAACTATCTAAATCCTGGGTTCTCTGTGCTCGTCTCTAGGATGATCTGTTTTGGTGCCTGGGAATAGGATTTGGGCCAAAAATAGGCTACAAAAGCATTACTTCACTGCTTCTCAGGGAGGCCTGGGGAAAAGCAAACAAAAGCTAGAAGATTTAAAGTGAAAGCACTAAATGTTCTATAAATCAGTGTTTCTTCTAATTAGGAAATACCTGTTTTTCTTTTTTAAATATACATTTTATATTGTTTTGTTCAAAGCTATTTTTTATGGCTGGAAAAGGAAGAGCAAAACAAGAGTGACCCAGGACTGGATCCCAAGACTTCATCCTGGAAAGAAGTGACAGAAGGCCACAGAGGAATAAGCCCTATGAGGAGGATGATCTGAGAACAACAGTTCAGATACTTACTCACTAGAGGAGTTAGGGAGCATTGAATGAGCTTTACAGGTGAGGTAATAATTCACCAAGTGAGCAATAACTCTGCCAAACTCCTTACAAGGGGACATTGTAGGTGTCATTTTATGCCACAAATTTGATCAAGGAAATTTATGGAAGAAAATCCATCTTAGCACTTAAATTCAAAGAAAGCACTATGATTTCAGGAAGCTTTTGTGCCTGAAAGCACCAAAGACTGGAAGGCGGTTATGGAAGTTTAATGTACTTCTTGCCCCATCAGGGTCTTCGTCAGCTATCTGCAGTTTGTCCTAGTTAATTTTAGGGTACTTGGGCCTGATGTATTTGTAAGTAAAGGTGATAAACAACAGTTTGTTTTGTTTTCTTTTCTTACTTAAAAGTTTGCATTTTTGTAGCTTTTATTGTATTTTTGGATATAGCAGGTCAACAAGATATTTGCCAATATGCTTTACTCTTACAACCAAAAGCATATGTATTTCTCTTGTCTGTCAACCAGAATGTATTTTACCAGATCCAGATGTCTCAGAAAAAGTGAAGCAGCTGAAGAGTTTTTTTAGTGGTGTTTATATCTTCATAAAATAAGGTTTTCCTTTAAAAGGAAAAAAAAAAATGGAGTTAGGAAATTGTTTTCCTGTTATTTTACAGATGTTTCCCAGAAGATTTTTTTAAAGATCATTAATTCCTTTTGGGTCCAAGAAATATAATTTTGGTTTTTTTAAGGATCTTGGGAAATGGGGAGAGAAGAGTGGTAAGTTAATGTTATGAACCTGGTGTTCTGCCTTCTAAATTTCTTTTTCTGCTTCACTAGTCTGAAAAGTTGTTGATAGCAAAGGGAGCTTAAGGAGACTGTGGAACAGAAGGAAATGCTCTGTGAATCAACATGAAACCTCTGTGTAAAGAATAACCTCTTCGTTCTTCGGGAGATAGCTCACATGAATAATCTGCATTAGAACTGTGACCTACTGACTGACAAAAGTAGTGAGCTTGTTTGAAAGTGCAGACATCCAAGTAATTCTCATCAAGACAGCTGAGTTTAGGCTGATTTTACTTCCCCTCCCTCCTGCTCAAGTGCTGTCATATGGAAGGGGAATAACGGATGACTGTGAATGAAGTGGTGGCTCGGACCTTTCTGTGAACTGGAAAAAATGGGAATACATGTAATTTTGGGAATATAACACTGATTATCCATGCACAAAGGAGCAGTAAATGGATAGCCTACCCTAATAATAACTCATAAGAGTGAGTAGCTTTTCAGAGGGCATGTGGTTTTATTCCACTGAGGAAAGCCAGAAAGCCTTTATGGCTGTAAAAAACAACAACAACCAAAGAACCCCAACCCCCCCACCAAACCAAACCAAACCCCAAAACAAACAAAACAAAAACAAAAACAAGACCAACCAAAAAAACCCAAAACAAAACACTCCCCAAAAAGCCCAGAGCAAACAAACAAACAAACAAACAAACAACAACAACAACAACAACTACAACAACAACAAAAGACAGACTTGTTCTGTTCGTTTTTTTCCTACAATTCTTGGGATATAGCTAAAAGTGAAAATCTTTAGTGTTTTAATTAGTGCAAAATTAGAACTTCTATAGAAAATTTGTTTTAAGGCTGCCTATTGACACAGGTTACGTAAAAAGGAAAACTACTGAAGAGGTGAGAACACCAGTTTATGCTCAAATAAGGGTCTGTCAAATCAGTTGCTCTTCACAACATCTACAGTCTGATATGATTTTCTGGAATGTCCTTACTATAAGAGAGAAGATAAAAGGCAAAAGGCCAGAATTTCTGGTCAACATCAGCAAGCAGGGAGGTCAATGTAATAACTATTCCATGTGATCCCACAGTAAATGCATAGAGAATCAAATTCAGATTTGGAGTGAGATGATTTCAACTAGTATAACCTAGCCAATAAATCATTCATGTGAACACTCTGCTTCTGCTGGGGAGCAATGATTTTGTTTTTCACAATCTTACATAAAATGGCCTGGCTTGTGGCATTGACAATAAAACCTCTTAAATTCAATGTATACCTCCTATTGGAATGTATTGTACTTCTTTTACTGCTCTTGAACAATCATAGCAGGATGTTCAAATCACTTAAGTCAGTTCAAATGAATTGCTGACAAACTGTCACATTTCCACAAAGAGAAAAATGTAATCTTCAGAAAACACGTTCGTTAACATAAAGTGCACTATGCTAACATGCTTGGGATAAGTTTGTAAGATATCTTACATGAATACAAGGGATATATGTTTTAGACTTTATTTGGAATAAGAATCCAGGACTGTGTTTCTGTGTTAAAACTAGATGGTGACAATTAAAAGTTGTATGTTGCCTGCTCACCTGTTCACAAGCCCAAAGGTATGTCTCCCATCTCCCTGACTTTAAACTGGTCCTTTCTGCATTCTTTTGGTCTTCTATCTGGTAGTTCTCCCTGCTGCTGGCCTGCTGAAATATCTGGCTTCTGCATTTCTGGGGATTATTGATTAAATTCATTCTCATGATTTCCAGTCATCAGAAAAAAGTCACGAACGAGCACCTCCATAACAGATTTGCTAAAACAGATTTACAGTTGATTATGAGATGTGTATCCAGATGTTCAGATAATGAGTGACTTGGGAGCACTTATCTGCAGCTTAAAATTTCATCACATTAGTCTTTGTGTGTTACCTCATGAACATTACAAATGCACAGCTCGTTAATGCTGATATGTTTTGCTCTAGAGCTCAGTAATTTCAAATCCACTTCAGTTCTGAAAAACCAAGGCAAGGTCCATGTTTTGTATTCAATTCATTAACCTGGTAGATGTTTGGGAGTTTTTTCTGTCAAAGGTTCAGTATCCAACTGCTGTCAGATGCAAATTATTTAACAGAGCAAAATATCCTCCAACAAACTCTGACAAAGTTCCTGTTATATACCCAAACCCCTCTAATCCAGGATTATTATTTTTTTTTATGAATTCGAATGTTAATATTAGCATTGATCTCCCAATCCTACCACTCAAAATGTGTGATCTGCATGAAAAGACATTTACAACATAAAAAAACATTTCTCTATTTTAATGTAACTTTTAAAATTCTAAAATTATAAGATGGTAATTTTAGTTTGAGAACTGAATTTTAATATTATGAAAATTTCTTAAAAATTGTTTACTAAGTATTTCAAAAAGTATAAAATATTCTAATAACTTTTTAACCCTGTTCTTTTTCACAGTAGATTTATTATCCTAATTTTTTAAATTTGTGTCCTGGTTAAAGTAGATGCTAAAAGACTTGAAAAAATAAAAATATTGGTAAAATATTAATTTTATTACTCTCAGTTTTTTGGAAGAAAATAAGACTATTTCTTTACTTATTCATTATAGTTATAGAAATCCACCACCAACTAATGTAATATGTGTCAGGTGTCTTTCTGTCTAACAAATCAGTATCATTACTGATCATTATTTTGTAAGAAACATTTTTTGATAGTGTGAAGAAGTAAAAGATGTCACAAGTCCAGTTTTAAGGGAGAAGAATTAATGAGTTTTTGAGATATCTTAAAATCATTCAAAGGAATATTGACTTTCTAGGACAATGCCAGTTTCCAGGATTGTCTCTGAAGTTGCCTTTGGCAGTAGACTTCAGTGTGATGAAACATGTCTCCTCCAAAAGGTTGAGCAGAGGAAAATGTAGGCATTGGGAATGTGTATAGCTGTCATTTGCAGAGACGAGAGGAGACAAGAGCCTTTACTCAACACAACAAATATTTAAAATGCTTTCTGTGTTATTCTGTAGCCAAAACAATGTATGGTAGCAGCATACCTGTTGTGCTGCACTAAAGCAGCTGCAAAGTGAGCTACATTTAAACCCAGGAGAAGGATGCTTGATGGAAAAAGTGCTTTCATGTTTACATATCACAGGAATTTTTTACAGTGAGAACAGCCTCTGGAACAACCTCCCCAGAGATGTGGTAGAGCCTTCTTTGCCAGAGATTTTCAATATACTCTAGTGCTGGTCCTAGATAATTTCATCTAGGTACTAGATAATTTCATCAACTTTTCCCAGAAGGTTGATGAGGTAATCTTTCAAGGTCCTTTTCAACCTGGGGTATTCCTAAGCTTCTATAATTCTCCAGCACAATTTTTCTCTGCTAAGTGCAGAGGTAAGAACAGATGTTAATTTGCTGGTACTGGTAACTGTGTCAAAAGTGTGAGAAGTGTTTTTGGAAAAGCCAAGGAATTTTATTTGCTGCTGTTGGTTGGATGTATTTTTTCTGTATCTTTATCAAAGTTGGTTAAATCCCTCAGACTTAGTCATGTAAATAGGCAGGAAAAGGAAAGTGTAACACTCTAACAAGAATAACGTTCTTCTCAAAAAACAGTATTTAAATTAACTTATGTAAATAAAATTTGAACATACAGGAAATATAGATTTATCCTAACTTAAATAGTTGCCAGCTGAGGAAGAGTAATTAATCACATGCATGGTTTTAGACCCTTGCAAATGGAAGTAAAAAGCTTAACTTCACATTTTATTTCACTTTACATTTATGATAGGTGGTGTGTGCACTTGAGTCATTGCCATCTGTCAACTAATGCACAATAATTCGTTAAGAAATGATATATGTTCACATGATTAAAAGTGATCATCATGGCTTAACATATTGCTTTTTATCACTTTGGTGTCTGATTGTGAATGCCCCTAGTTTGCTATGGCTATGTAATATTGTGCTGTGTGGATTAGCTAAAAATCTCATAGTAAAAGGATTGTCTAAAGATGTTATAAACTCTCCATTCTTGGTGGTCTTTAAAAACAGAATAGATAAACATCTGTCAGGGATGATGTGAGATGAGCTGATCCTGCCTGTGAACAAGGAATGGACTAGACCTCTTGAGACCTCTTCCAGTCCAAGGAGTCTGTGATTTTAGTTTAACTCAGTGAAATGCCACGGAGGCATTTGTGCTAATTTAATTAAGTTGGCTTTTAAACAAGTTAACAGATGTTTACACTTATAGATGTAACCTTTTAAGCTCTAGAGTGTGCATTCTATTCCATTACTTCACCGTGCTTTTAATTAGAAAACTTTTCCCTAACTGACTTCAACATGTATAAGTCCATGATACATTTGTGTGTCATTCATGCAACTTTTGTTCTGTCCACCATAAGCATATTTGTAGTAGGGTTTTTTTATTTGCTTGGGGTGGTGCTGTTTTCCCCACTTTGCTCTTTGCTCTTTTCTTTATGAGTTTAGCATTTTGGAATCAGAGGAGTTTTACCCTTCTGAAGATTTTTCTCTTTTCCCTCCAGAAACTTTCAGTTAGCTTCAATTTTGTTTTGTGGTTGGGTTTTTTTGTTTTGTTTTAAATTGTGACTTCCCAAACTGCATCACTTGTTAGGCTGAATCTTTATCAGTACTGATAAAGAGGAAATATATTTTCATGGGTAGCATTCTTGGTGGTACATACCAGAAGTTCTAAACTGTTTTCAGATGCATCTGAAGGATCTGGATGCAGACTGTTTGCAAATAATTAAAAATTTGAAATTATACTCTTCATCTCCTATGAGTTTGTTGTAGACAAAAGGATATGTATCCTCATTTTTGTTTTTTAGTTAGAACAAGGACATTGAGAGGCCTAGACTCTTGAATATGTTGATATATGCTCTTCAAGGTTGCTCCTTAATTTTTTTGTTTGTTTGGGGTTTTTTTTGTTTGAATTAAATTAAGCTTCCTCAAATTGTAAGTGCAATTTTTTGAATGTTTTTGTGTTGGCCTAAATTACAGATTAAAGCAGTGTTTCTCACTTCTCAGGAGTTACTTAGATCACTGAATCTAGACAAAATTGATTGAATTTCTGCCCCACCAACCATATTGAATTTCTGCCCCACCATATGCCTATTTATGTGGCCTTCAAAATATGAATAATAATCATATAGCACCAGTACCATTAGGTGGTTGCTCTTGACATGGAGGAAATACTATGAACATTTAATGCAATTTTCCATAATCAACTCCATAACACATTCAAGTCTTCAGGGTTTTGGATTTATTCATGCCCTCAGGGGAGGCATGGAAGTAGATTTAGTATTAGGTCATGTTATTTGCCAACAATCACTGACATTTGTTATCCAGTAGCCATCTGCAAGGGCCATCCTTCCTGCTATGCTTTGCTTATTCCTTATGTTGACTTCTGGATATTTTCTTTGTTTTCTTCATTTACAACCTCAGATGAGTCAGTGATATGTCTTTCTCATGTACTCAGTGTTAAACTGATAGTTAAAATTTTTTTCTATCAAAGGAATTGTTGCTTGGGGTTGTTTTGCTTTATTTTGTTCTGTTCTGGTTTTGAGCACTTTCTGGTGCTTGCAATACTTGGGTCTCTGGTTCAGCTGGTGGTCTCCCAGCCAGTCCATCATCTTTTTCTCGTAGAAGCAGTCTGAAAACATCAGCCTAAGTGCTGCAGCTGTAATGATGCAGCTCTAGGCATCCTCTTGATCTCTAGACATTTTCACCAAAGTAATTGCCTGCTATTGTAGGAATCTTTCCTCTTTCTGTGACATAATTGCTTTTCTTGAGGTTTCTTATTTTGTATGTGAAAGGCTTTCAGCTTATTATAGGGTGGATGGTGTTTGTTTTTGGTGAAGTTGTGGGATGGTCTAAATTCTGCTGCATGGTTACATTCTGTGATGGGGAACTAGATTTGATAGCCCTGATCAGATTAGTGGGAGTCATGATCTTATTATTATTATTTGTAGTGCTGCAGCACCCTCCTTAATGGCTCTGCAAAAGAAACAAATGGTCTCAGTCATGAACTAAAGAATTATAAAACATAGAAATGAAAAGTTCATGTAATCCTGATTAAGCAGAACCAACTGTTCCCTAATTCCTCTGTGTTGTATGGTGCTAGGCAATATAGTGTTTTCCAAACACCAAAAATTTAAATAAGCCATAGTGTTGATTCAATTTTAGTGCTGTTCTTTTTCAATCTGTTCCTGAAATAATTTGGTCTTTGATTCTTTCTTATTGTCCACTTTTGTGAGTGAAAAAAGCCAAGCCTTCTGTGATTAGGCTTTTTCTTGTGAAATTTCTTCTTTTGTCAGCCTTTTACCCTTGACTCACAGCGCAGTCTCTAAGGGATCTCTGAGCCCAAACAGAACTCAACTGATTTAATGGCCAGCTGGAAACAGGGACACGCAAGAACTATATTTTGATGAAAGTTTTGATTTGACACTGCTTCTGCATCCCTGTTTATTTATTTATTTATCATAATCCTGCCCTGGCCATTCATTTCTGCCTCAGGCTTGACTGTTCTGTTGTGCTGGAATTATTTAATCTCTTTCATTCCAAAGAGAATTCAGCTTATTAAAGCAGCAAGAAAGATTTTCAGCAGAGGATTACAGGCTCAGGAG
Source organism: Sylvia atricapilla (assembly GCF_009819655.1). NCBI lineage: Eukaryota > Metazoa > Chordata > Aves > Passeriformes > Sylviidae > Sylvia > Sylvia atricapilla. Next base: position 33,465,756 of record NC_089142.1, on the reverse strand, counting down.
CCATCTGGGGGTGTAATGTGTGTGTCTGTTAGTGAGAAAGAGAGAAGAGGAAGCGACCAAAATAGGGAAGCTCCCTTATGTCTTCTGACATAGAAAGTGGTATGGTTTTGTGTTTTGTTTTATTTCTTCAGTTACTGTTTCTCAGAGTGTCTGTCTGATTCTCTCAGGGAATGGCAAACCCAGTCTTAAAATTCTGACTTAAAAAGGCAAAACGCTTTAAAGTTTCACTCCAATTTCAGGTCTGGTTGAACCTTTTTAAACTTCTAGTCATGACATCAACAATAATGAACAACTGGAACTGCTAGTTAGTCATGATGACTAACCAGGCCCTTATTTTCTACTTCTTTGCACAGAATCACTGAAAGAGATCTGCAAATGGATAGTTTAAAACACTACAGTTTGTATCAGTAATTTTTAAAATATTTTAATAATTTAAATTTTAAAAGTTTCTTTTTCAATGAAAGTTGCCTCTTCCCACCACATGCCTTTTTTATTTTAGCCACTTAGGTTAGTTGAAAGGAAGTAAGACATGGGAATAGATTAGTGTATTTAATTATTTATAATTGATTAAGCTTGCTACAGGAGGTCAGTACTGAAACTAAGGTTGGAATAATTCCTCCTTCCTCTTGTGCCATTGCTTCTATGCAAAAATGGCATAGCTATATATCTGAGCATATCAGGCATCCATCTTGCCTTGCATTTGCTTGCAACACCTACTGATGGGTCCTTTGGAAACCTCAAGTCAGCAGTGGAATTTGGATATCCCCATACAGAGAAGCATGAAAAATTCTGTTAGCTGAAGGAATAGGCAAAGAATGCTGAGAAGATTTGATATAGGTCACCCTGCCAGTGCACTGTTGTATCCAATTCTTGTAGACATACGTGTCCAACCTGTGATGTAGGCTCTGCAATGTCCCTAGGCAATCCTAATCCTGGTAATTGGGTAGATGTGTGTAACTCATGGCTAGAGCCATTGAGAAAGCCATCTCCCAGGACATGCTGCTGCAAATCCAAAGCAGAGAGCTGAGGTTATATACAAAACATTCACTGCAATGACTGCAAAAATGGATATAGACACACATAGCAAATAAATACTTCTTTTAACTAGCATATGCAAAGAAACCTGAGTAGATTTTTTTTAATTTGGTTGGCTTTTTAATTACTGTTAACTTATGGGATCATCTTAAAGGAATATTTGTATGAGAATGGTCCCCTTTTGAAGTAGAGGTACACAGAGCATAAATGTATTCCATCTGGGACACTCTCTTTGTAATAACTTTACAGCTAGGAAGGAAACATGGAAACAGCTGGTCTGGTGACAGTTTTTAAAATTATTCTTTTCATGGATTGTTTTACATATGATCTGTCTTGTTGAGAAGAAAATGGAAATCCCAAGCGGATGCATTAATAGGCTCATAAGAAGAGAGGAAAAACCCCTCTGAGGGTATAACATATAGAATGATAGACCTAAGGGAGGAAGCAAGGGGTTAGGAAGAGATGCTGCAAGCAGACAGGAAAAATAAAAAAAGAATCACTGCAAAAGCTCTGTAAGATCCCAAGGACTCTGAAAAGAAATGTGTGAGAAGGTCATGACAGTGAGGGCACCAGAGAGCAGCCCGAAGTGCTCAGTCTGCGCTGTGAGAGTCCTTGTGGGGGTCTTCCCTCCCTCCAGAGTGTACTGGTGAGTTGGGGAGCCCTGGCTGGGCTGCCAGCCCACACTCTCATGCTGCTTCTGCATCTGCATCTCCTTGTGGCAGCCCTTGCCCAGCTCCTTCCACAGAGGTGCTCCTGCTCCTCATCATTCTGTTCCTACCTTTCCATGAGAGATAGGGACAGCAGAGGGTCATCTGTTCTCAGAGCAGATGTTATGAGGAGCAACTGAGGGAGCTGTGTTGTTTATGCTGGAGAAAGGGAGGCTCAAGGAAGACCTCCTGAAGGGAGATTGTTGCAAGGTGGGGGTGAGCCTCTACTCCCAGGTAACAAGTGACAGAATGAGATGAAATGGCCTCAACTTGCACTTAGGGAGACTTAGATTAGATTTTAGGAAAACTAAATTAATGTCTTCACCAAAATAATTTTAAAGCTAGAACAGGCTGCCCAGGGAAATGGTGGACTCACCATCCCTAGAAGTGTTCAAAATACATGTTGAGATGGCACTTGAGGACATATTTAGGGGTGAACATGGTTGTGGTGCTGCTGCGTTGACAACTGGACTTGTTGATCATACAGGTCTTTTCCAGTCTTTATGGTCCAGACCTGAGGACTGTGCAGAAGGATCACCAGTGAGCCATAGCCTTGGAGACTGCCAGATCAGGCTTACAGGGAATGGCTGCATATAGAGGAAAATATGGTGTATGTCTCCTGGGTTTTCCCTTGAGATTAGGAATTCTATCTTATGTGACGAGTGAATGCAAACTTGTTCATGCAGTGTTGAGAAAGTGTCTGCAGTCAAACTAAAAAGACTTTTAAGCAAAAATTTAAAAAAATCCCGATTTCTTTATAAAATGTTTCTGTGAGATCCAGTAAATTACTTGGTTTCCTCGCCATTTCTTTTGTTTTTCTGGTGTTTGCAGACACCATTTTTTACTCAGCCACAGCAAATGAGCATTACATTTGTTATCCTTCCTTGGAGCAGTCATTCACACCATTGGAGCAGATGTGAACTCCTTAGCTTGGATGCCAATCCAGCTGCGTTTGGCATCCGCTGCCATCAGCCTTTTCTACTCTGATGGACATGTATTATGGCTTACAGTTTCATCAGATCTTCTCTCAGTTATCCCTTGTAATTTCTAGAGAATTCATCGCAGAAGGACACGTACTCTGACCTGAAATAAAATATTACTCATGACAGCCCAGTTTGCTTTAAGCTTCTGGGCCAAGACAGGCTTTTGAAATGCTGCAATTATGTACTTGCATTGAAGGTGGTCTTACTGAAATGAAACATTTAGTTAGGTATAATCAGGCTACATTGCAGAGCAAGCTTTGCTGTATGTGGATGCAGCAATCATCCCTGAAACTGGTTAGAAGGAAAAGACATAAGAGCATTCCCGAATCTTTCAAGATGTTGAGAGAAATATATGGCTGAGATATACTCAAACACACAAAAAAAATCCCCAAAGAAACACCAATATCCAACAGTTGTGGTTGTTCTCCTCCTCCTTCAGTTATAACTTGGATTTATTTAGAATACAAAAAGCTGGAAATCTTGCCATGCAATCTTGCCTTTAATTTCATCCTACTCAAAACAGGACAATGGAATTATATATATAGTCACACAAAATTTTATCTGCAACTGACAGAAGATATTTCAGAATGACTCAAAAGGCAGATCATATCCACTGACTAAAAGTAGAGTACTTAGTGCTTTAGGCAAGTGTCTGAAATTAGAGAAGATGAATCTTGAGACATCAAAAGGTATTTCAGAGGAAATTTTTCCATCATTGTTTTCTACAAGGAAAAAAAAGAGTTGGTTAAAAATAATAGCAACAATAATTATAAAATGATATATAAAGCTTTTAACCTATAACAAGCCAATAAAGACTGCAATTTGGCCTTAAGTTATCTTCAGTTTGAAGAGAGACTTGGAAACAAAGCCAAACCCACAGTTTCTGACATAGGCCTCTGGCTTCCAGATTCTGCTTCTTCGCTGCCATGTAGAGAAGAGAAACAATCCTGCTCCTATGCAACTCATGTAAATAAAGGATTTCCGGTTTGTAGCTGGCAAGCAGATGCTGACTTTATTGAAACAAAATAGCATGTCTTTGTTTTTTGATTTCCATTTGCCACTTAAGAGGGTTCTTGGCTGAAAATAAGAAACTTTTTGCGGCTTGAGGAACCCTCACCCTGAATTCAATGGGTAACGTGTCTCTGAAACATTAATACCAGGACTTTGATTTCTGATTAGCCATCTGACTATACTCTAATATACCATTTTTTTTTTTTTTTTGAGTGTTAAACTCTGTGCTCTTAACACTTTTTTTCTGTAGTTCAAGATATTTTAATGAATTTCTTATCCACTGTCAGGCTTTGAAAACATTATTCTGGAATTATTGGATAAAAAATTTAGAAATTGCTTGCTCACAAATTTTAACCAGAAATCTTCCTGGTATAAAAATATTTTAATCCTCTCAGTAGGAAGTTACTTTTTAGTGTATTGACCAAAAATATTTGCTTACCCTATGTTCTCTTTAGCAATTATTTCCAAAAATAGTGTTTGACAAATACTGGAATGTTGGAATTAATTCAGGTATAAGAACTTGATTTCAAGTTTAATTTTTAGGTATAATATGGTACCATACAAGATATGTGATAATAACAATGTATCCAAAATTACAGTTACATATATTTTTACTGTACGTGCATATCCATAGAAATTTGTGCATGAATATATGAATATATGTGTTTCAAAGATATTAATGTATTAATATAGATATTTTACATGTAATTTCTCTGTATGTATGTATATAGATATTTTGGGAATTTCTTTGACTTGGGCAACGTCAAGCTCAAGTATCTATCCAAGCCAAGCATTTAAATGTCTTTAGTTGAGTTCATTCAGCTGCTTTGCACTGATGGTTGTTTTCTCTTCCTGTTTTCCTTTTCTGACCATCCCTGGTAGATATGTTTTGAAGAGGAAGATCACAGGTTCTCCTTCTCATCCTCCATGTTGGGAAACAAAATAATCTTCTGAACGCAGAGGCTCTTTGTATCTTGGAGCACCAGTCCATAAACGAACGTTATTTGCATAGAAATTGCGGGGTGTCCTGCACAGGCAGACAGTGCTGTAAATGAGAGCAAATAATTTCATCCTGGTTTGATAAGTCCTAAATTTGTGGTGAGTTTGTGCATAGCTGTCTGTTTGAGATAGCCTGAGGAGTTGCTGCTTCTTTGTTTTTCTGCCCCCCTTGTCTCAGCTCTACCCTGTATAGTTCCCTTCAGTGCATGGATGTGGATGAGATCATAGCTAGTTCTGCTTTTCTGTTTCCCTTTCTCTCTTGTCTATGTTTACAATAAAGCCCCTGTATCGAAACTCAATGAATATGCAGAGTGAAGGAGGAACTTCTTTTGGTGCAATTCTTTTTCTTGGAGAAGTTTTTCAGATAAAGTTGAGCAAGACCCTGAAGATTTTTTTTTTAATTGCAATTGAGAAAGACAGAGGGATGTTTCTCAATGTGTGTTGTCCTGGTTTCAGCTGGGATATAATTTATTCTATTCTTCATTGGTTCAGTGCCGTGTTTTGGATTCAGTAATATAATAATATTAACACACTGATTATTATTTGTGGAGGATTCCCACAAAAATCAGTAAGGCCTAGGCATCACAGGGAATGACTCTGCTGTTTCCCTACTGATGCAGTAAACAACTGGCTGGAAGGCTGAGGAGATGCAGAAGGATGGTGGAAAGGTTTCCACTTCTGTAAATATTCTACAAATACCAGGGAATTCCATGGTCCAGCAAGGATCCCCACCACTTCATAGCATAGATTACATCCTCTGAGAGGGCTTGTCTTGCAGACATGCTTCTCTTCCACTAGTGAAGACTCCAGCTTTCCCTTCCTCCACAGCTTTATCCTGATATGTCTTTCTGTGGTGGCTGGCGTATGCTGAGACAAATATTAGGAAATCTGATCTGTCTTTAGTGCAATTTAGCAGTTGGAAATGAGGAGGTTCAGCATCACATAACCAAGCAGTTATTTGTGGATGACAGGCAAGTGCTCCACAGACCACATGGTTGGAACTTCCTGATTAATGCCTTTCCCAAAAGCTTGGCAGTCCGTCCTAGCTGCTCCTGTCACCCCAGGGTCTGAATGCCTATTACAGTTATTACAGGCAGCTGAAGCAGAAATGGCTCTAGGAAAAATTACCTGGCAATTTCCATTATAAAATACTGTTTCAATGACTTATAGCTTCTCCAAAGTTTAATTTGTTTTCAACTTTCCACAGTAAGTGCTTTATTCTTGTGGGGCAGGAAGAGGCAAGAGAGGAAGGAATGATAGAGGGTAAGGAGAATAAATGGAGAGACTTAAAAGCTCTGAAGGACCTTGTCTATTTTTCTTTTCTAGAAATATGTGTATTTTTTACCTGCCCATTTGGGAGAAATGGCAGTAGAGAGTGTTTGCGTTCCCGCGGTTGTTCCTTTGTAAATGTTCCCATGGTTAGGCATTTGGGAACCTGTTTGCAGATGGTCAGAGGTGGGACAGCTGGCAGTTAATTTTTCCAATGATGATGATGTGTGTGTTCCCATCCCTTGCCAGCACCAGTGTCCTCTCAGCAGAGCCGGCCTCTGAACCTGTCCCTTCTTCAGTGCCATGGGACACATTGGCATTGCCAGTGGCATGGGACACGTCAGCACAGCCAGGAGCTTCTGTGGCATTGGACCTGGGACTCTGGATTCAAAGGTGCAAGCAGGAAAGAGAAAATGGAGATCAGACTGTTCTGATCTGACTGAAGGAGCTTTGTGCAGATGGCAGGATGGTTGTTGGCATTGTGAAGGAAGAAGGAGGCACTGGTGGTGGAGGAGAAACAGGATGCTGGAAACAAGACGGATGAAACCTCATGCTGAAAGGTGCTGTTATACAGCTTCTTATACTGGAGTTACACATGCACTTATGTGCACTGTTACACAGTTCTGAACTGCAGGACTATTAGTCATTTCTGCCATTCATTTCCAAGGCTGTCCAGTGCTCAGAGGGTGAATTTGGGCTGTGTTGTAAAGGCAGCCATATCCCTTCCTTTGTTGTGGCCAATAATGTTGAAGGACAGAGGATTGCTGAAGAAGAGAAGATGGCTTTTGTGATTTTGTGACTTAGTTTTAATTTGTAATGTACAAATCTATCTTATTAATTTTCAATTTCTTCCTTTTTTTTTTTTTTTAGTTTATCTAACTAATAACTTTTTACCATAAAATACATACTATGCTGATGATCTCCATGGAATTAAGACCTTATGAAACTTAGTCTGCCTTCAGAACAGATTTTTGATAATAGCATGTAAATAAACTATGAGATTATATTTTTAGATGCTTAAATATTTTGATCTGTTTTCATTAAGTGCATTTTTTTCACTGAGAACAGTCCATCCTGTGCACTAAACAGTCAGAGACTCTCTGGGGGGTAATAAATGCATGATATTTGAATGAAACTTTGTCTTGGCATGTAGCAGAGAGAAGAAAAATGTAAGGTTTTCTGTGCAAACTCATGTGGAAACTTAGATTTTGAAAGTTTCAACTGTGCTACCTTAGTACTGCATTCAATTAAAATAATTTATATTTGTTATTTAAGCTAATATGGATTTTTTTTCTCTGACTCTTTTGACACATGTGTGTGCTCAAACATATATGTATTTATGTAAATTGTAGTTGTTTAGTATGCATAGAGATGTGTGAGAGATGTATGTTGGGCCAGGACTCTCTCATTCCTTAGCTGCCCCTGAGACTTTAAAAATTATGGTTTCCTGTTTACTTGTTAATTCATCATTATAAAATCCAAATGCTATTAGTATTCTCTGTGTTCCTGGTGAGTATCTGGAGTTTTAAACAAATCCTTTATTTTCGTAGAAGGAGAGCAAGACTTTATTCATACCAATAATATATTTTTAAACACAGAAAATGCAGAATGTTTTTAAAAATAATTCTCCCATCATCCTAATGAAAATTTCTGGGGTAATTTCAAAAACAGTATTTAAGCTGTGTATTGTATTCCTGCTATTTTTGAATCCTATGTTTAAGTGTAGATTCATGTGTCCCCTCGGTGTTACCACTGATGGATTCTGCAAGGTGAGAGGACAGGAAGTGAGCTAGGCTGACCAAAGGAAAAAAAGAAAGGGTTGCTTTGGTGTGGTAAAGCTTAAAAATGATGTTATCTCTCTCCCACCTGGTGCACATTCCCAGCTGATTCTGAGTGTAGCTATCAGATATGCTAAGACAGTTTTCTCCTAAGTTCACTGAGGATTTGAGACAATAATAATGATGATATTATATGTGGGCATTTTGATTGTGTTCTCTTGGGATCTTCAGAAAAGTGCAGGTTTGGATAGCTTGACCTTGTTGCAATTCACACAGAGCTTGTTCTGGAAATTCCAGTTTTCTGCCATTGGAACACGCACAGCTCCTATCCTGGAGGAGCCTCTGGCCATTCCCAGACATTGTTTATGGCAAGAGTTCAGAAGGATGTGAGCCAACTCTCTTAGCTATTTGTACCATTTATCTCCCTGTCCCTCAACCAATCTTGACTTTTTCCATGGTTATGAGAAGAAAAGATTTTATAGACATCTTTACAGAACAGTCTCTCCACTGATGTCATAAGCAAGCATGATCTTTTCAATACACTGTGATAACTGAGTCCTAAGAGGGATTTCAAGTGTGTGGTGGGTGACCTGCTTGGCATGTTTAGTCTCTACCTCTTAGATTTCCTCTCTCTGTACTCAGACTGTAAGTGTTATTCGGCTGAAGCATGTACATTGGAGTGGGTATTGATCCCTGCTCCACTCACAGAGTTTGGCTGGCTATCCCTCCCCTGAAGCTCTCTTACCGTTAAAAAGATTGTGTTTGACTGAGGCTTAGACACTCAACCAGTTATTTCGAGTTAAAAAGTCCTTGTCTTTTTCCAAAGTTTCCCGTGTAGAGAATGGTTTTTCTTCAAAATGCTTTTTTACCTTTGGGTAGCTGAAGACTTGCCATTTTAACTGAATTTTGCATTTTGGGAAGTGTTTAGCTGGTTGGGCAGTGATAATGTCTGTAAACATTTAACAATGTAATTTTACCCCACAAACAAACTTGTTCATTGTCATGACTCTTTACCGTTCCCTTTACCTTCAGGTTTTATGCCCCAAATTTAGTATCTAGAGATGTTACTGGGCAACAGGGTATTTCTATTCACTAAATGCTCCTCATCTATGTGTTGCAAGAGGAAGTTGGATCTCTACTAATCCATTTGAATGCTTCTTTTGATATTAACCACACTGTGCTTCTTGATGAAAGGAGGACTTTCAGGGATCCAGCTGGAAATCCTCTTTTCTCCTTAGATTAATGCCAAGTTCTCAGCTGCACATCATGTTCCTGTGTGTGAGCTGAAAGATAAGAAGCAACTTTGAGGAATGGAATCTCTCCTATTGTGGTACCTGGAGGCCAGTTATTGTTTCAAGTGGCAATGCAATCTATCATTTACAGATCGTGTACTCCTGTCTTTGGCTGACACTGCTGCTTTTGTGGTGGTTGTCCAAACTGGATCAGTCACGAAGCATCTTGATTCCTTCTTAGGAATCACGCTACAGTTTGTACTAATGCTTTTCCTGTGGGCCAGTTGCCCATAGACAGATAATGGATAAATTCGTAAAGTTTTGTTAATATTGTGATAAAATCCTTTAATTGTGGGAAATAGCTCTCAAAGAACAACTTCTTGAAAGATTTTAAGGAACTCTTCTATGGAATGTTTTTAATTTATGCATAGATCAAAGATTATTTAAAAAATTAAATTAAAAATTAATCCCTGAAAATGTTTTAAAAATACCCCACAAAACAATACATCTCTAAATCAAGAAAAAGAACAAAATCTCTGTACTTTTCTATGAAATTGAAATCCAGAGATTATGACAGTTAAACAGTGCGAATCCTTTTATACTGGGTACCAAAGATTTGTCTTGAAAATACAAATGGAAACAGTTTTTAGGTCAGAACACATGCAATAACCAGACAAGTTTTGAGTCTGTTCCTTGTCTTGGGTCCTAGAACTAATAGTATTTCAATTTAAATAGCTCTACATCCTGTTCAACAGAACTATTTTTAAAGCAGTAGATGGATTTAAGTATGGAGACTGAGCAAAGCTAATTGATGGTTTATTTTTCTTAAGCCCTGATGCATGTTTTTGAAGTACATTTTGTCTATTTAATCAGCCAACTGTTACCACTACGTATCTTCTGAGAATCTTTTTTTCATTCCACTTTTCAGAAATACTGTCTATTTTCTCGTATTTTTAACAAAATTGTGTAGGTTAATGATATTAAACTCTTAAAGAATGGGAGGTTTCTGATTCTTCAAAGCCTATCCATGTAAAGTCAGTGGGTGTTTTATACAAGAACATTCACTGACAACAGGAATGTTTATATAGCATTTTGCCAGGAGGCATGTCCTTAGCTATTTAAAACTGCAAAACAAACCTCAAGCCCACAGTTTAAAGAGAGTCTAAGGCCATTTAATTAGAAATTAAAAGGATGCCAGTCCTTTCTCTTGCTTGAGAATTTGGAGAAAGCAATAATACTAGAATCTAGGCAGAGCAACATTGGTAAAAACAAGTTGGAAGTTCTAAATATGTGGTGACTGTTTATATTTAGAAGGCTTTGTCAAAAGACATGTATTCTTAGGCCAACAAAGAACAAAAATTCTCTCAAAAAAAAGGAAATAAATGCTCTTTTCTTTTCCTTTTGTGCTAAAGAAATTGAAGAATCGCTTATGCAAATACAGAAAATATTCTGCATGTGCTAATTTAATACTATTATTATTTTAAAATAAAAAATTTCAAAAATACATAAATACAGAATATTTTGCCTTAAAAAGCAAGTTTTGGGTCCTAATCCTGTCTATCTATTCAAACCACATATCCTAACTTATGGGAGATCATCTTTGTTTTGTGCTTAAATCAAAAGGACTCTGTTTAGTGCAGAAAATAATGAGGTTTCCTCTGAAGTTTTGTAAACTCTCAATTCATCTCTAACCAACAGAGTTTAGAAAACAGTCCCTCACTTTCATTCCTTTTTGCATCTCTAAAGAGAGAGCCATTTCCCCTTGCCACCTTGTTTAATTCTAATCCATGCTTTTAACAAACAGATGACAGTAAAGATAAAGTACAGATTGAAGTTGCAGGTAACTAGAAGTAGAAAGAAATCGGTGAAGCAAGAAAGAACAAGATAAATTTGGTAAACAGAATTTTTCATTTTGCAGAAGATGTGGTTGTATAAGGTAAAAAACTTTTTCTACATCCACTTTAAAACCAGGAGAGAATTTAACAAACTGTGCACGTGTTTGGAAACAAACACTGCAAGTGAATCAGCTTCTTTTGCTCTGTATATTTTCACAAACAGCATTTTTCAATAATCTATGCAAATCGACTGTAACATTTACTCATGTTGCCGGCAAGTATCTGACATTAAGAAATATTTAAATATTACCCAAGCTTGTAATGGACTACTCTGTCTTATTACAAATTTCATAAAAGATTTTTCTATAAATAGAAAAGAATTCTTTACAAAAAGACTTGAAGTAACATCTCAATATAGTGTAGATGGGACATACTGCAGTGTTATCAGAGGTCTGAATTACTCAAGCTTGTATGAGGGAAATGACTGCAGCTCTGTGTGCAAAGGGGAATAATTAGAAAGACAAAAATATTTGAACAGTAAAACAAAGCAGAAATGCATAATTGTTGTTCACATACCAGTATATTTGAAATTATTGATGAATGATGAAGGTGTTGTGGCTGCTTGTCAGGAAACAGATGACAATGCCTTAGAAGAATGCATGGGAAATGCATTACAGATCCCTTACTGAGCTCTGGTCTCAAATCATGAGGATAGAAACACCTTGGCCGTGGTGCTGTCTACTTGTAGTGCTACCTGAAATTTGAAATCATTAATGTCTAACAATGCAAAGGTTTATTTAAAAACATATTTGAAACTATTTTAAAACTCCTTGAAAAGCATAACGAGTGCAAATGCCAAAGCCAATTTCATGAGTGATGGACCAGGGTCAGGTTAAAGTGCTCTTGGAGACAGGGAGGAGAAGGCATGAAAGGAAATTACATACATAGGATCTGGTCACTGACCAGTCCTGAATGCAATGACTGGGGTTTGAGCTAAAATACACCAGTTTAAGCAGGCTTTGGTGCTACTTTTTATCTGAGAGCAAGAACTTCAGGAGGGAAGAGAGAAAAGATTGTAGGAAATCACAGGCTTCTTTGAGGTGAAGCTTCTCTTAAATGTGAGCTAAGATGTGAGCTGTGAAACAGTGACAGAAGGGTGATGCTTTCACAGCGATCATTTCCTGTAACAAGGAGCAAATCCAGCCCATTATTGTGTGTATTTCATTACTATAATGCAAATATTTATTAAGGGGTATTCAGAAACCAGATGTTGCATGGCAGAAGATGACATATAAAAACACAAGCACACTTAAATATAGAAGTTTTTACATAGGGAGAACCAAAGACTCTTGGACTAGGGAGAGTGAAACTTAGTGGAAGACAAGGACAGGAAATTCAGATCTTTATTTTACTCCAAATAGAAAATCTTAGATAATTTCAGCAGCCATGTGAGTTTTAATGAAAGAAGAATGTCTTTCTGTCTTCTGCAGGATGTTCATAGTCCAATTGTGCTTTGTGCTGTACTCCCTGTGTTGAGGCTGACTACCCTTATCCTGCTTTCAAGATGTTTACAGACACTATTTCTCTAAGTTACTAAAGACTTATACATATTTGCTGTTTTTCTTACCATCTTTTTTTGCTTTTCCACCCCTTTTAATGATGTTCACTATTCTTTGGTCTGAAAATGTTAGAATACAACTTTTCACAGCTTTTTAATTTTTCTGTTAAAATATTTGCTTTTGGATTTTCCATCCAGTTTGGCAATATGTTTGATAATACACGGAAATAATGTATTAAGAAAATTAATGTGAATTATTTTGCTGATGAAATACTTTTGCTTATTTAGTTTAAAAAATCACGATTCTCTGTTTTGTGTCATAGTCACAATCCAGTTCTTTTACCAATATGGTTATTTAGGGGAATCTCTCTGGGTATCTCACTGTGCACTGGGTGCCACGGGTACCTGAAATATCTGCATAGGTATAGCAGGGAAGAGAGAGGAACCCACAGGAGACTGGGTTACTTCTTGATTGTCAGCTGCCATCTGGGGGTCAGAGGGGATCCTCTAGGCACTGGACATCTCTGTTTTGCTGACAGAGTCCAGTGACAAGTTTCACTTACCCAAACTGCTCTAGTGCAGTCATGGCTGTGTTAAATCTGCTAGAAGGCTTGCTATCTACAGCAGTGCTATCCATGCACCACTCATGGTATTGAAAGTTTTTGTTTGTTTCTAATTTACTACATGTTTAAGTCACAAGAAGCAAGAAAACTATTTTGTAGTGGAGCAATGCTGATTTTCCCCACCTGGATATGTGGTTGTAATATTAGCTAAAGTCAGGTAAATAATACATCAGCAAAACGAATACTGAGTGTTGCATTTACTGACTTTTTTCACATAATTCCATTATAAAATTTTCTATCATTTCTTGTTCCATTAAGGCATTGATTCTCAATTGTGTCATCTTTCTAGTAAAGTGTTCTAGTAAGACTGTCATTGTATTTTCTTGTTCCTTCCACTGAGCTCTCTGGGGTAAAAAACAAGGGTTTAATTTGAGGGCAATCAGATGCTAATTTTAAAGACACTTCTTGTTTATCTGTGGTAATTTCAGTGGTACAAGGCAAGCATGAAAACAAAGCACTTTGGCTCAAGTTTCACTCACACTCTCTGAATGCAGACTGTGCTGCGTATGTAAATCAGATCTGTGGCTTAAAAGAAGCTCGAGGGCTTTAAAAGGCTCTATATGTATGGGTGTCTTACTGATCCTGCACCATTCCCACAGCCCTGCTGACTAACAGGACACAACCTGGCCCCTTCCACGGTCCTCTATCTACAGCCCTGCTCTATTTCTTTGTGTATGTGAAGGGACAGAGACGTGCCTGTCCTTCTGTTCAAGTCTTCCCCCTTTATCCCTGTCTGGCAGCTATGCCAAGTAAGAACAGGGCCATTTGAGACTTACAATTCAAAAACTAACCTGGCATTGGGGTGACAGTGAGCACAGCTACTCTTCAGAAAAACAAGGAGTTCTTTGAAACGCGAAGTTAGAGAAACCGTGTTTCTTGCAGCTTTACATGTTTTGATTTAACCTCAATGTCTTTAGCTCCTACTTCTCCTGCCCTTTTTCTATTGCTCTCTCTACCCCTCTCCACAGGAATCACGTTCAAACAATGCTCTCCACTTTTTGTCCCATTTGTCATGCTATCCAAAAACCACATAAGCGCTGTCTAGCCAGCTGAGCACAGTCTGGTATAAGGAAAAAGTATTTTTGGCTATCTACCCCTTTATCAGTGTTTCTTTTACAGAGACTTTCTGGGGAGCTTGCATCAGTCTCCTTTGAGATCTCATTAGCACCTTGAAAATCCGAGGTCACTTGAAAAGAACAGGAAAAACCTGAAACATTAAACTTCTCTACATATTTCTATTCTGACTTGGATTAATATTTGCCAAGATTGTTTTACTAGTAATTAGTTACTAGTAGTTATTGTCCTGGGAAAGACCTCAAGTGTTATAAAAGAGTTAAGGCAGCAGAGGGTTATTGCTCCACAGAAACCTGCTTAGTTGTCTATTGGTGATAAAACAGCTTATTCTGGAGGTTTTTTAAAACTCAGAGTGGGATTTTTCATTCAAATTGGGATTAATTAATATTTTAAGAGTACAGAAGTTAAGTTAATATTATAAAAGAAGCTAATTAATATTTTAATATTTCTTTCATGAGGGTAGGTATATCCTTGAGTGGGATATATTGATACGCAGCCCTAACCCTTATTACATAAACAATTTAGTGATTTTCTAAATTATTTTTACTTCCCTAATGCAACAAAGCCTCTTTCATACAGCTACAGCTGCACATTGACATGAAGGTGTAAGGTCTTTATTTAAAAACTTTCTGTTTCATTAAACTCTTCAGTGTTTTGGTCATAGTGCTAGTGCCTTGCCATATGAAAACCTGAGCTTTTATTTTATTATGGGAAGAGATCCTCTCTTTTACATTTAATTTGGTTTTCTGTTCTGTAGATCAGATATTCTGAAAGAAGTGTCAGGAGATTTACGCTTGATATTCTGATACAGATTTACCGGCTGTATTATGTTTAACATTCTCAGAATAATTTTAGTACCAGCATAAAATTCAGGAGTCATAGAGAAAAAGGGCAAAAGGAGTCATTCTGACATCTTCCCTGATCTGTGGATGCCTTATATCTAACCCAGTTACTAATACCTTGAGCTGAGTGCTGTAGACTTGACTAATTATTGCAATGCAGTAGCTCTTTTTACAGCTTCCATAGAAATTTAGAGATTTTAATAACCCAAACTCTCCCTTCCTAAAGCCCGTGGGTACTGTCTTTACAGGGCATAGAATTCTCTACATCATCTTTGAAATGAAATAAACAGTAAAACTCTGACTGAAAGGTTTTTGCTTCATTTCCCAGTCATTTTTATTGTTCTCCATTGCATTATGAAGTATTCAAAAATTCCCATTAGAGCAGGGGTATCAGAAACACCTAGCATAATCCACCATACTTTAAAAAATATCCCATATACAGATAGCATCATATTTTCTTTCTTCTTTCTCACTGCTGTCTTTCTAGCTTTAGTAAGAGAAACTAGGCTTTATTATTTTTTCTCAAAGTTTTGACTACGGCTATATCCTTTGTGGTCTATGACATGGTTCACTCATGGGTTTACCACCTGCCTCTGTGACTGCAAGGTGGTTTCCTGCTTTCTATAAAAAAAAAAAGATGCAACGAAGGGAGGTTTGAGATGACAAGGGGAAAGAAATGAAATATAACGGTATGTGTCCTCCTGGAATTAATTTCCAAGCATACAAAGGATAAAAAGTCAGAACTTATCTACCTGTTTTACCAAGGGAAAAACATGCTTGACCAGCATGGCAGTCTCAAATGATTAAATGATTTTCCATGTGGATGACCAGTGAGCAATAAGTGAAACTCTACTTCAGTAAAGCTTTTGGTACCACCTCCCTACCACCTCCCTCAACATTCTCATTTAGAAGGTAACTTATGGACAGTGTGGTTGGACTCTTTTAGGTGTGTGACGACCTGACGACCTGGTGCTTAGTAATGAGTGGATAAATACTATGTATCAAGCATCAAGAAGCCTCTATTATTGAATAACACTATCAACAGTCTGAAGGATAAAAATTCTTAGAAATTGTAAAGACAACATGAAAGTTTAAACACAGCATTAAATGTAGAGGGTTGACTAGTGAGTGGCAAAATTTTGGTCAAGAAAATCCTAAGACCTGTGTCAACAGGAAGGTTACAAATGTCAAAAGCACGTATTTCAATACTGGAGGCAAAACAATTATAATATTAGGTCTGGGCAGGGACAGCTGTGATTCACAGTGCTCTCATGGCTCTGATGAGTAGAAGTAAAGCCAGTTGGTTGACACAAGTCATCTTTTTCCTCCCTCAGCACCAGTGGCACTTGAAGTTTTCTTCCAGTTTTGGGTTTCCTATTCAAAAAAACTGTTCAGAGATTGGCTGACATCAGGGTACCAAATGGTATGAAATATCAGGCATGGGACCTACCTGGAGAAGCTGGTGGATTCGGGAATCCTTAACCTGGCAGGAGGAAGCCAGTAAGTAAGGTAAGGTCTAACAAGTGCCTAGAGATAATTGGAGGCAACTACAAAGATGATGGAGCCAACTTTTTTTCATCAACAGCAGAAGGTATAAAGAGGCCAAAATCTGCATTTTGGGATGTTTGCTAGTTATGAAATTAGGAAGGAGACTTTCTTTTGGAGGATCATGCAACATTGGAACAGGTTCTGTCCTTGCAGGGTATAGATTAGCCATAGAAAAATACAGCTGATTTGACCTCATGCAAGAGATTGTTGTGCTTCGGATAGAAGGCTAGAGTAGATAACCTCCAGACATGCCTGCAATCAGAGTTCAATGATTCTGTGATATATAGATATGTTTCTCTGGATCAAAATCCAAATATTATATATGAAGATTTAGACCCTGGTGTCATTTAATGTTTTCTCACTCATGTCATTTCATGAATTTCATAAATGGTATCAACAGATCATTGTTGATAATGTTGATCTTCTTGTGAAATGCCACTATGTTTCATTTTCTAATCAATGATGGGGGGTTTTTTAATAAATATTTAACTTATTTGTTAATCCATATCGTTGATAAGATGTTTCAGTTTAGTAAGGCAAATGGTTTATTTTCCCAAAAGTCTAAATATAAAATGTACAGATGCCTTTATTAATCAAGCATGTAATTATCACTCAAAAAGTGAAATCTGATTTGCTTTTACTGTGATCATTTTCCCGTTAAATTACAATGATTGGTACTGATTATCTTTCAAATCTGCTAGTTTTGCTTTGTTCATTGTTAATGTAATCTTATATCATCTGTTCCACCACCTGTACTGGGGCTGGTGCCATGTCACCTTTTTGAGAAGATTTCTAGTTTCCATTCTTCCTGAATTTTTACTGTGTTCCAAACTTGTTACACTGGAATGTCGCTAACTCTGAAATCATCTGTCCAGCCATTTAATGAATCTTAGATTCCCTCTAGCTGACCCATCTGGTCTTAAAAAATATTTAGCCAGTGTCTCCTTATCTTTGTGGAACTGGCCCTATTTGAAGCACTTGTATGTGTGCCTACACATCTTGAGGGTCTCACCTTTACTTACCCGTGCTCCAGTCCAGTAAATGGGTTGATTATGTTGATTGTAAAGAGGTGTGAAACACCTGCATAGTTTTCACACTGATGTGCATCTTTAATTCAGATTGCTCTCCACCATCCCTTGAAAAACCATTTTTTATTTCTATATCTATCTTGTAATGACTCTTTTTCCAATAAAAGCTTGAACTTGAGGAGCAATTTATTCTCTTGCTTATTTTGACCTATAGCCCTGTATCCTTAGCTTGCTTTGATGAATAGCATTTTCTTAGTACAGTGGTCTGTATTTTTCGGATTTCCTTCAGGTCTGAGTTATGCTATATTTATTCATAAGTGTTTATCCATATGTTTATTCATTGGCATGCATGTACATGTATATATGTGTGTACGTGTGTATGTTTATATATATATATATATATATATATATATATATATGTACTTGTTTGTCCATTCCATCTTTCTAAAATAAACAATAGCCAGAAATATTTAAAGATGAGATTTTTGGCAAAGAGTTGCTTCCAAAGTTTAGAAAAGAATAAGTGGTGTTTCTCCAATGAGATGGAATACAAGGCTTAAGTCAAATTATTAATATTATTGCCATTAGTACAGGATCTCAGTATCATTTATATTTAATGTTTCCTACTTGAACCTCTTAGTGACCCTCTTTGCATAATTAACTAAACTTTGCTTAGTTTTCTTAAGTGATAAAATTAACTTCTTGTCTTTTTCAGCATCCAGGTAGCCAGACTTATTTGGGAGGAGGGACATGTTTTTCCTACACTCTTTTCCTTCCCTTTTCTGCATAGGAATCAGATTGCATGGAAGAAATTATGAATTTATGAACCTTGAATTTTCTTTGGGCTCCACAGAATGCCCTTTCCCTCAACACCAATTCTCTTTTGGGAATTGCATAAAAACTATACCCTTGCACTCTGTCCTGCCCTTGGTGCTGCCATCAGGTTTTTTGAAGCTGGCCCTCACTTTCCCCTTGATAAATATTTTAAAATATGTAAATACATTTGCCTATATAAGTTAGTCCTGTGCAAACAATTGCCATAGGGAAGGAAAA
This sequence comes from Sylvia atricapilla, assembly GCF_009819655.1. Classification (NCBI taxonomy): domain Eukaryota; kingdom Metazoa; phylum Chordata; class Aves; order Passeriformes; family Sylviidae; genus Sylvia; species Sylvia atricapilla. Next base: position 33,447,181 of record NC_089142.1, on the reverse strand, counting down.
TACAAAGAAAGGCAAATGCAACAGAGTTGGCTGTAAACTGATATTTAAAGGCTATATAAAAAGAGATTTGCTCCTCCTAATTGTGTAGGTATAAACCTGAAACGTTAAAAAAATTTTTCTTTTCCTCCAAATCAAGTTTTAACTTGATCCTGCTTAGTAGGGTAAATAACATCATTGCAATGAAATATGGAGAGCTCTGTGTTTGCTTTGGTTTTAAAGTGAGAGTCACTCATTGAATAAAGCAATGAAATTGTCAATCAGAGCTGCAGAATTATCTGTCAGGACCAAGTAAGGTAGAAAATACTTACAGGAACAAGGTCAGTCACTACTACTCTGAAAAACCATTTTTGTGTTTTCTGGGAACACTCACCACTCAACAAGTATTTTTCTTTGTTTTCCTTTCTTAGAGGTCATCTCGTATCTGCTCTAAATCGAGGATATATTCAGCTCCTTTGATGAATTTGGCAAGGATAAGTGAAGCCATCATTTCATTGATGCTTTTTCCAACAAACCACCCTGACCTGATGGATTTTGAAGTTTCTGCCTAGATTAGTTAACAGAAAATATTTTGAAGTGCTCTTGCTCTTCATCGTATTTTATTTTTTCCACACATTTTACTGCCCTGAGAAATAGGCCAACTGTGGGCATCAGTGGCAAAGCAAATCTATGAAAACTGCTAAAAATATAGGTGCTGCTAAAGCTGATGGATAACAAACTATAACAAACTCAGTTTGCTTTCTTTGTGGCTGCAACCTGTAGTCCTTCTTGTCAGTGGGTTCATTCATCTGGAGCTGGCTTGGACAGTTTCTTGGGCCACCTCCCAGCAAGAGCCTAGAATTTACCTTTGATTAGAAGATGCCTTTGGTTGACATAGCAAAAAGCTCCATATGGCAGCAGCCTTGAGAGTTTTTAGAACATGCTTTTGCTTGTCACTTGTGTTCCAGTAAATGTCAGCATAATTGAAAGCCCCATGATCAATGAGTGTGCTTTTTTACAACTCTCCTTTTTTCATGCATAAATGCTTCCTGTTCTGCCTTCTAATCCTGCCCTGGAGATGCATAACAGTTCCTTATGACTATTGTTTTTCACTATTTTCACTCTCATCTCAGTCCAAACTCTTTCAGCTGTGGTGAGCAGACTATATTTGTAAACTTTTGCCTCTGAGATAATGTCCTTCCTCACACATTTGCATATAAATGTAGTGCATCCTGCTACTTGAATGCTAACACTGCCAGTTCCCTGGTTTAGTGATACTGAAATGGGGTAATCATGATGCACTATTTCATTATTTATGTAAATATTTAAGGATAAAGAGGGAAAAATATCCTGGATCTCTCTGTGGTTTTTATGGTTCTGTTTTGTAAGCAGGATGAAATCTTAAGTGAGCTAATAAAAGAACTCTCTTATTTACACACAAACATTTCTTAGCAGATCTGTGACACAAGACATTTTCTTAGCAACTTAAGTAACCTCTAGTTCAGTCTCATGTTAAAATTGACCTTTTCCCTCACCTTAGGATGTTTTTTTTGCAAGATTGATGATTCTATATTTTTGATATATGATTGTTTCTCTTTTATAATAAAATATCACTTTTTATTATTCTTTTGGATAATCTTTCCTATTCCTCTCACCATTTCTAGGGAATGTCCTCTCATAATTCTTCCAGAGCTTCATCTATCATCTTCTACTGATGGCAGCCATATCTTGTGTTACATTCAACAGACTGCCCATATGAATTAGTGCTCCATGTTAAAAACAGGAATTTTATAACCTGCTCTACTTCTTTTCCTCCATCAGAAGCAGATACCAGGTTGTTCAGAAGCACAGACACTGAGCCACCATAAACCAAATTATTTTCTTTCTTTTTTACTCTACAATTTCTGCTAAAACTTTTCCTCTCCTTTTTTTGCTTTGAAGAAAAAAACACCAAAAGCATAGCACCCTCACATACACAAGCCCAAACATCAACTTCTCTCTTTCTTTAAAATGCTAGTTGATGCTGTAGTCACATCCCATATGCTTCCTGGAGCCTCTAACTTTGACACCACTCTTCCAGTGGCCCAAAGCAGGGACACTCAGGTAGTCAGATCAACAACATCAAGCCTGAGTTTGGTTAAGCCCCACATATCCTCTGGATTAAGCTCCAGCTGCCTCTTGCCATCTTTATGGACCCATGCAGATTTCATTCACCCTCTCAAATGTAATTTCTTAGAGCAGCTGTTTCACTTCTTTCACAACACTAGTAGTCCTTTTGATGAGAAATCTCTGTCTGATGCTTCTCTCTGTTGTGCTAATAAAGCAACCAGCATCTTCATGACACAGCAGATAACTGCTTTCTGGCTACAAGAATCTTCCTTAAGTTCTTGCTGTCCTGTAGTAGATCTAAACAGCAACTTATATAGGTTGTACATAGGGGAAGTAAAGGCCAGATGAACTGTGCTCTAGGCCAAGAACTTGGCTATAACTTTCCCAAATGGGAGTCTAGTAGTGGTGGGGAAAGTGCTCACTGTTCTCTTATGTATACAGTTGGGCATTCTGTTATTGACTAAGGTTTGACTATGGAGGGTGGGGTGGTTTTTTTCTTTCCTCAGGAATTATGAGGTGGCAGGTATAAAAATGAAAAGAACACAATAGGAGGAATGAGTTTATAGAAAAGAGGGTATGATGCAGAACATGATTTTAGACATATTTGATGCTGAGAAAATGTTAACTTCTCCATGACTCTTTATTGATGTTCCTCTGCCCACTCCTCAGCTTATATCTGGGCAACACTACTAAGTCTTATTAAATTAACTAAAATTTTTCTGCCTCTCCAAAATAAAATATAGAACTTCAGATATTTCCTTCAGTGTAATACTTGAATATGGTGTACAAACAAGGAGAAAACCATATTCTCAATTTCATTTGATCTTGATAATGTCTATAGTAAATAATACAAGACATTTACTTATTTAAATACAGTTCTAGCACTTCTAGGGGAAAACTTGAATGAACTTAAATTAAGTTTTAGTGTGAAGTGGAAATGTAGAAAACAGCATACCCCAAATAAATGAAGAAATATGCTTTAAGTATGATTCTGCAGTGTAATCCAGCTCCCAACGAGCTTTGATGATACTGGCCTGCCCATACTCTGTTATTCAAGTGGGAAGTGGTGAGCCTGATGTGCTGACTTCAATTTCTTGTGGCCCAGAGATGAGGAACTGCATCACTGAACAAGAGAAGTAAGTGGCCTGGAGTGGATGCGTGAAGGGGTACTCTTAAAGAAAGTTTGAAAATACCAAAATATACAAAGATTGGCACTTTTGATGCCAGGAAATAAAGCATGAGATGCTGGAATGCTGAAAAGGCAACAGAATTGGTATATCTTTACCCTTAACATACATCAGGCAGGGATTAAGAGAGGGTGATTTAGCTGAGTCATGAGAAAAACTAGGGTTGCTTGGTCCTGCATGTAAAAGGCTGAAAAAATCTGCCAAGTCAGGAGTGCAAGCCTTCATCCATTTAGACACACAGTGGAAAATATACTTTAAGAAGCAAATCTCTGGCATATTCCCTGCCTGTATTTCTTGTTATTCTGCTTTTCTTGTGCTTATCTTTTACACCACAAGATATGAGTTATCATTATGATTAATAATTTGATTTCTGATTGTGTAAGTCTCATGTACAGAACTCCTGATCCACTCAGGCTCATAATGCTACTCCTGAACTGCAAGACAGAATTAGCTACAGGACAGTTAGGGCTTTCCAGGAGTAAAATCCTAAAAGACAGCCTGGGCATAGAAATTCTTCTCTCCAACTCCTAGCATAATGCAGACCTTCTTGGATATCCCAAGCAAAAGCTAATATTCCTCTACTAAATTCTTATTGTAAAGGGTGTGGATTTTAGTTCCTAGGAAAGTGATGTAAGGGCGTTGGAATAAAGTTTGATGTATTTTTTGGGATGGATACTATCAGAGATCTTACAAGAGTCATTCTGACATTGAAATTGTTCCCTTCACTTGGACTGAATTCTTCTGCTACATCCTGTGATAAAAACCAAAGTGAAGGAATTATCTAGAAGAGAAGAACAATCTTGCTGTATTGAAGGGTAGAAAACAAGCATATAAAAACAATTTAGAGTTACATAAACAGCCAAGTTGGGGAGGGGTATGTTCAGTTAAATCATGAATGATGTGAAGAATGGGAGCAAGGAGTGATCAGTCATTGTTTTTGAGGGCAGAGAAAACTAGTGGGCCTCAGTGAAGCTTTCCTGAAGCAGGTTTAAGGAAAACAAAAGGAAATTTTTATGATGCATATTAAATTCTAAGAATCCTCATGGGACATTTTGGAGGCCAAAAACATAGAGAGAGCTGGAAAGGATCTGGACAGATTAGTGAAGATTAAGTCCATTTGTGACTATTCCATGCAGCCATTAGATGCAAGCTTCGTGTCAGACACTCCCACTGATAGCTGGAAACAAGGGATTACAACACAGGAAGAACCCTTTAATGTGGGCTCTGTTCTTGTTCTGTTCTGTACACATCTGTTGCCAGCAGCTCTTGGAGAAAAGATACTGAATATATGGACCTTCAGTGTTGGATACAGCAGAGCACTTTGTAGGAAACAGCTGGTAGCTTTCTGGATCCCAGAGGAATGAAACACATCTTCACTTGGCTGTGTTTCAAGCAAATGTTTAGTGTGAGATCTGTAGTGAACTTTATAGCTGACAAATGCAAGGCCATTTGGTTATAATCCTATTGTAGCTGTATTCTTTGAGTTAACTGCACTGTACCAGATGACCTTTCAGTTTTCTAGTGATTATATTAATTTAATTTATAAAATAATAGTATCAGTTATGTATTAATATCAGCTGCATAGTTTGTCTCTCATGCACAGAATACACAAAAAAAGCAGAGGTACCTATGAGTTTAGAAATCCATCACAAAAGCTGTGAAAGATTGAGGAAATTGGAAAATACAATGAATTAGGATTTTTCAGGTGCTATTATACAGAAATATAACAACAACTTTCACATCAGAGACCATAAAAGGCCCTGTTTCTGTGTTATTTTCTCAATTCTCCTGAAATAGAAACGTAAATACATATTTTCAAAATATGAAGAATTTGATTTCTTCTCTCCTCATTGGTGCAAAGAGCTAAACCAGCATTAAAAATGGAAGGTGATGAATGATGTCTCAGGCCAGCTAAGGGGAAATTAAAGTGTGCACTGCACCTGTTTACAGCACTTACTCTCACACAGAAGACCCTCTAGGATATATTTGGCCAAGACAGTCCGAGACAGTCCAGACAATGAGTGTTGTAGTGTACTCTGAAGAGGGCAGCTCTTAGTTGGAAGCTTTTTTGCAGTGGGAAAGGCAGACAGAGTTGAAGGCTTCCCACTGCAAATGCTTTTCTCCAATCCTTGTCAGGTCTGCCCTGGGCACTGACTGCCAAAATACTTGTGCCATCTGCACCTGCTAGACAGGAGTGTGGAGAAGCATGATCTCTCTGTAGGAGAGCACACATTGCTTGAATTAAGTCTGTGTATGAGAACAAAAACTGCTCTTCCTGAACCAAAGAAGCAGTGGTATGGCAAGGGCATGGTACCAAGCAGGAGCACGAATCCAAATACGTGAAGAATGCACAGCCAGATGTGGAAGGCAAAGAGAAAGATTCCATATCAGAACATTAAAGGAAAATATTTGCAGGAAACAGTATATGAATATCTCTTCATGGTATGAAATATATTCACTTTGGCAGTGTTTGTGCCACTCTTTATTTGTTTTAGAGCATTTGCTAAAAATAAAATTAACTGGCAAGAATTTTTACAGATCTAGCAAAGGTCAAACAACTATTGCAAGCTTAGAACGCCAAAGTTGTATTTATGATGGTTGAGGGCTCATGTTGAAAAGGGCACAGACTTCAGGTATGTGACTCATGCAGTACCATGTGACCTCTATTTCAAATGGAAAAAGGTCACATTTCAGAGTATAAATATTTTTAGAAGCAAGAAAAAAATTAGTTTGAAAATAATCTTTGTACATGGTTTTGAAGACTGTGATTTTTGGGGGAAAAATAACTTTTAAGGAATAAGTACTTTTAAGAAAAATCATTATCTTGTGACTAGTTGTTCACTGAACTCTGTCTTAAAAAATGAATATTTCAGTTATGCTGTTGGGACCTTTACTCTCTGAGACAATCAGTAAGACTAAAAGGTGAAACATTTTCCGTTGTTTTGGTATCAGAGCACATGAAACCGAGTTTCTTAAATCTTTTCCCTGGAGATCTTGAAAAAGAAAGTTGTAAAGTAGAAAACTTTGCCTCTATATTGTAGTCAGCACACTGACATTTGGCCTTTTTCTGTGTGGAATTTAAGAATTCCAGGAGAATTAATGTTTTGAAGAGGTTAATATTTCATAGTCCTGTAGTTGGATGAAATTCATACAGTGACAGAAAAATTCAGTGAGGACATTCCTATTTGTTTTTCGTGTAATGCTTCAAATATACAAAGAAAACAAAACTTTTATTCCCTAAATAAAACATATTTCTGTCTCCCCTATTCAGAGTATCTGATTATATAGTAAATCCCCTAAGCTAATCAGCTTTTATTATTTGTTCTCTATGGTTGTGTATTACAAAGAAATGAAAACACAAAATAGCCAAGAGAAAGAAAACAACAAAAAGACTTTGCAAAAAATACCCCCTTACACTCTCCCAAGAAACCATCATGCACTCATTTGCTGTTTAAAAATTCTTTTTTAATTCAAAAGCATATTAAGGAAGGCCCCTCCTTATAGACAGTCTGGAATAACTAAATTTAAAATTGATCAGCTTTTCTCTACAGTTTGAGACAGTGAGGAAAGTTCATATACCAGCCAAAAATATTGGAAATAATACTCAGGTACACAAAAGACTCCATTAAATCCTACACTTTGCATTCATTCCAGAGTCTTTATGGATAAACCAGGAAGATCGGCTCTTAGCTGCTAGTGGTTTTACCTAAGTGTTGGCATTTATTTATTTATGTGAGGGACAGAAGTAGCCATTCCCAAATGAAAAGCAGAACTTAAAATAAAAATCATGAAGGAACTACACTCAGCTGCACACTAGTTTGGCACTCAGTGTTCTGTATCTTGGCCTTGTTCTGCTTTGTGGTCTCAGGGCTAGAAAATATATTTTGTTCCAGCAATTAAAGTTTCATTTTACGTTTCTCAGGACCAAAATTTCTGGCTAAATAGAAAGCTAAAAAGTTAATCCAAGGGTGGAGCACAGCGTCGAATAAATTTTACATGTTCTCTCAGAGTTTTTTTCTTTGCTCCATCCTATATCCAACACTGAAATAATAACATCCTTAACTAGGTCAAATTTACACTTTTTGTTCATTCTGTAGGAGCACATGACTGCAATGTGACAAGCCTCACATTTGGTCCTCAAATGGCTTTCAATTTTTTGCTCTACTGACAGGCTCAGCAGTTTCATGGGCTCAGTTATTATGAACTTTGAAAAAAAGAAAATGTGCAGCCCTATCATTCATTGAGCTAATTCAAGGTCACAACAGACATACTGTAAGCAATGGGCTTGCTTGTCAACTTTAGGAAACTTAGACCAAATATGCGTTTCCTACTGTGCTATTGCTTTTCATCCCACAGTTATAAAAATCATGGTTATGTCACGTTATCTGATCAGGTCCTTGTAAACCATATAATTCCATGAATCATTATTAACTAAACAAATAATAAAAGGTTTTCACTTTTCATTGTCTTGTTTAATGTCAAACATATGCAGTTTGTTTTCCTGATGTTTCATTTCATTTGTCATGTTCACATCCCGATAAACTATTCTGCCTCATCTCTTCTTCTTTAGAACTCCAATTTTTGGCTTTCTCAAGTCCTTAGATCTCGGCATTGTGGGGCTCATGACCTAACTCATAGATAATCTATCAAGACTTGGTGGCTCTGAGTACAGAGATGAACAATGCTCTTGAACCTTGCAGAAAAGTTGACATTTTCAGATTATGATCCATAGAAAATACTATGATGAGCTGTTTAGAGCAGTTTCCTATAAATGCCAGGGGGAAGTTTGAATGAGTTGTATCAAATCTTGGAACATATATTTTGGGGCAATGCCCAGGTTACATTTGCTTTGAAATAGATGATTGATGATCTGGTAACTTGGGAGCTGCTGTGAGTTACATATATCTGCAATCCAGATATTGTGTTAGACTCTCGAGGGGTGGGTTCATTCATGCACCTTTCTGACAAACTTGAGAAAGCAAAGAGAGGAGCTGTCTTGCTCTGTAACATAACATGGTTGTTTCCAAGCTGCAGATTTCGTGAAAAGAGAATCAAAGAGTGTTTGATGACAGTCTTGTATTTCTTGATCACCATTTGCAGAGCTTTTAAAAATCACCTGTACATAACCAGCAGTCCAAAGTGTAATGGATGAACAGTCCTGGGTCAGTGGCAAAAGCAGTCTTCTGTAATATGGCCTCAAACATAGCTGAGTGGTCTTCTCTGTAAGTACTTACATTTTCCCCTAAGAGACATTATGAGATGACACTTTTCTTAGGTCTATTTGTTGCAGTTCTATTTATCCTGATTTTTTTTTTCCCACTGAGACAGAAAAAACAATGAAGACTCTAATACATTGGTTAAGGAGCTCATTCAAAAGAAATGCAAGAGATGATCCACCTGCTTTCAGATGCAGCATGGCTGGACTCCCTTTATGTATCTATATCTATCTATATCTATATCTATATCTATATCTATATCTATATCTATATCTATATCTATATCTATCTATATCTATATCTATATTTGTATCTCTATCAATCTAAGATGGGGAAACATGACCATATACAAGCTATCATTTTCATTATTCTTTAGATTGTTAGTTTTTCCTGCACAACATTAGTTTTGATACATCATACTGACTACAGAAGTAATGTTTTGTTGCTTGCATGAAGTAAGACGAGATACACGTACTAAGTCAACCTCCCTACTGCAGGGCTTGGCTGAAAAGCTGTTTATAAGTCCAAACAGATGTTTAGAACAATGAAAAGTTTATGGAGTGTATGTTTATCTTTAAAAAGAGAATGTTTCAGAGTTCACTTGGGCTCAGGATCTAGTCTTTCCTGGAGGAGCTTGACTTGCCTAGATAGATTAGAGAAAAATTCAATGATGGCAGAAAGATATTTTTCAAATATTGTAAAAAAGCTTCCTTTCCATTGGAAAGCAAAGACTTGCATTGTTCACTATGGTTTTTTTTTTGAAGATCAAAGCTGATAAAAAGTTTTTAAGCCTAAATTTGTGGATTTTTTTACTAGATTTTAAAATATATTTTAAAATATTTGATTGACAACTCTTGACAGATTTATAGAAGGCAATGTAAAATTGTTCCTTACTTAGAAAAAATTCATGTTTTGTTTCTGTATTTAGAAATATTTTAAATAGTGTTGATAGTTAGAGAAATGATTAAATATTTAGCACTGAAAGGTTAGCTTTGTGCAGTTCTATGAATCAGGCAAAAAATAAAACTGCCTTTCTATCCAAATATTATATATTATTCAAATGGTACCTGAAAAAACAGATTTTTCTGGGTTTTTTTCCTGTATATAATATCTTATATATATAATGTTCATGTGTCAGTATTGATTTTTTTATTTTCCCACATATTTTCCCTTTATATGCGATATTCTTGTTCTAGTGATCCTGCCTAGTGAATATTTCATTCCCCTTTCAAACTGTTAAAATTTTAACAAAAATATTACATCTGTAGATAAACATTCTTTTGAATTACAATGACATTAAATAAAGAGTCCTTTTGGCATGACAGCCAGAATGACTACTGATAAAACTGTAGAATCAGAAGATCCATCAAATCCCCTCTCCCAAAACAATCACTTATCAGAGACTGTAGCAGCATTTACTGCCTGCATAGTCTTTTATAGGAAAATACAGTTTTCAGAATGAAGTGATTCCATAATAAAAATTATATTATCTTGGCAAATGAAAATCTGGGCCTCATTGCAGAGTGCAGCAGTTGGACTCTGTGCTTTGTCTTCTGTGAAGAGGAAGCATTAGCATGTGACAGTATTATAACTTCTTGAAATGATCTCTTCATTATGTTGCAAAAAAAAAAGTATATTTGGCGATACAAAGAATGTTTTATCTGCAGAGAATGGGCCTGTCTCCTGTGTCAGGGCTGACTATCATGTGCTAGCCATATTCATGCTCCAAGATGGGAAGATGCAAGCTGGTTTTTAATTCAGTACTGCATGGCCACCTCACTGCTTCATCTAGAAGGCAGAATTTGTTAGCAAATAGAACAATTATTAGCTTGGAGGATTTTCAGACCTCTGTTTAATAGCTTGAAATTATGGATAGATTGTGACACCTGATGCGTTTGATTATTTGGATTCTTAAATACTTGGGACAGGCATTGTTGAAGTGGGTGGAAAGAGTAGACAGATGATTCATTGCAACAAGCAACGACCTGGGAATGCTTGCTGTTTTATACATCTGAGAGCACTGTAATTTCTGTGCCACTTTCCCCAGCTCCAATAAGCTGCACCAGTAGCTTCCTCTTAGTCTGAGATAGCATACAGACGGATGTGTTGGATTTGTATTGCAGGATGGGACTTGATGTATACTGACCTCTGACTGCTTCTAGGTGAGGTTATGTTCATAGATGAGAAAGGATCAGACATCAGGTGGTGTAGCTGCCTCCTTATGCTGCAATGAATGTTGCATTTTTATATGCACAGCACGTAGGTGACTCTGTCCAAATTACTTTTCCCAGAGAAATCCCCAGCCCTGAGATGAATACTCTTAAGGACTCTGTCTTCAGTGATTTCAACACATACAGAAAGCAAATCACTCAGTAGAGGCTAAGCTCTTATCATCCCAAAGCTGGTGGTAATCCAAAGCATTCTTGGGCAAGGTGCTTAATGGGAGTAACAAAAAAGCAGCTGAACAGAAGCCAGTAATCTGGGCTCTGGCATCTGTGAAGGGAAAATAATAATAGTATATTCCCTTCTCCAAACTCCTGATGACTGCCAGCCAAAATACATTATGTAGGACAGTAATTTAATACCATGTCATCTTTTCCCCAGATACGTTTTTTGGGCAGAATTAACTCATGAAATAGTTATGAAAATGGACAATGTCCCCTGTCCACTTGAACCAAATTCAGCCATGTGGTTTTACACAGGTTTACAGGACCCTCGGAATGCGCAGGCTTTTAATTTGACTTGCAGATATATGTGAAGTTTACAATTTCTTTCTTTTTTTGTGAGATTTTCAGTTTGTTATTTGAACTAGGTATTTTTTCCCCCTTCTTTTAATGAAAGAATGAGGACCCAGGATATATATTGTAGAAGACTTGGGGAAAGGTTTCAGAAGAGCTCATTTATCTGTGCAACTGATTTATTTCCTCTGAGGTGGCCCTTGCCCGGCCCACCAACATATTCTCAGCAACTCAATCTCATTGCTCAACTGCAAAATGCAAACAAACTCAAACTAAGAGGAAGATACAACCTAAATAAACACTTCTCTTTCAAGGTTCACCCATGTGATATAAATTATATGTGCCTGGCACAGTGGGAATGAAAGAGAATTCAATTTATGATGGGAACACTGCTTTAATTCAATAGCCTGGCACATTAATAAAGAATGATTAAATGTCAGTATTTGGAGAAGCCCATGTTATTCTAGAAATGTAACATTTTGGTTGACAGAGTCTTGAACTCCTGTGAAGAGTAGCCCTTTAAATCTTGAAGTCTGACTGCCGTTTGCCTGGTGGGCTGTCTTATCTGATGGAACTACAGCCAACTAAGGGTCTCCTTATTTGACCTTAACTTTCCTGTTAACCACCTACAGCTTTAACTCAAGATGCCAAGAATTTTCTTGGCATCCTTCCACAGAGTGCTGGGACAGATTCTGTTTCTAGTTACAGCAGTCTAAGCTCTGGAACTGATCTATCCTCAGCTTCTTCAACCTTCTCTGAATCTTAGACCTGTTTCTGCCTCCCTATAGATCTGACATCTCTTAATTCCTTGCGTAGAATGACTTACAGCTAACTCTTCTCTTTGGTCATGTCTTGTGTGTTTGTTTGGAAATTTTGCACTGACCCATGTATTCATGCTGATTTTATGTAGCGGCTATCCAGTCTGACAGAACGGAGTTTAACGTGTTTTTACAGTGAATATTTCTTACATTTATAAGTAAGCAGTACCTTTTCTACTTCTTTGCCATTGTAGTTAAGGCTGAATGAATGGAGAAAAAATATTCAAATAATACTTTTATGGTAGTTCCCTTCAACTATCTCTGTCTTCAGTGTCCACAAATATTTGGCATGCTAAGTAAATGGATTTTAATAATCTGTTTGGAAGAGGCTGCAGTCTTATCCAGCCAGGTGAAGGAAAACATGCTACATGACTTATTCTTATCTCAGTTATCCTAAGAACTAGACTACCAAATATTGAACACCCAATGGACTCACTATTGCCAAGTAAAAGTAAAGCATTTGCACATACACAAAAAAAATATTAAAACATCTAGAACAAAGAAGGTCAGATTATGGATTAATCTTCCTAAGGCTGTTTCATGGGCAGAAAAGAAAAGCAAATCAATAGTTCATTATAATATACTTGTTCAACTGTGTTCTGTTTAGACTTGAGAATTTCTGTAGTTCAGTGCTCTCGACTTACTGTCAAAGGCTTTATCAGATAATCTGAAAAACTCCACTGTCACACTTTCTTCTATAGACTTGGAAGTTAGTCTTGCATCAAAAAAGTTATCCACTCTGATATCCAGTGGGGTGTTGAGTTATGACATTGAAACTTGTGTGTAAATTGATTCAACCTGCATGTCAAATGAAGTCATGCTCTAGTGCCAACCACGGTCAGTTCCTGAGGGCATATCCCAACACCTCTGCACTGCAGTTCTGGCTCAAGGACAGTCTGCCTTTCATTTCATTTGGAGGATATTTTTTTCATTAAAGTAAGGATATCATGTCTTCACAAATTATTTGATACATTATTTTATGGAGGAAAAGTTAAAATATACAGTTTCTCTTTCACAGCAGATTTGTGTGGACAGGAATGCCTCTTAACTGCCCTGCTTCCCTGTAACATCAGAGTGCCTGGAAATCTTATTTCTCACTGTTGTTATTCCAACATAAATTATTTGGAATAAAACATCACGTTTGAGTGAAACCTGAACCTGGAAACCCAGAACTTCAGGAAGATTACAATAGCCAGCAGCTAAGCTGTTATTTTCTTGTCAATATCTTTGTTGGTTTCATATTTTTCCCTGTTGTGCAAAATAACTTTCTATGTTTCTCAGGCATATATAATAATTTATGAGTAATTAATTCAAACTCTACATCACTAGAACTACACTCCATGAATTCAAACAGAATTTCCTCTGTAGAGCTGTTGAAAATGTCATAAAAGTTTGAGTTTTGTCAATCTATAACTAAGAATAGGTTTTGAAAAATTTTGGGATATTTTTCTATTGCTGCCTATGAATCTCTTCCCATCCTCTTGCAAGCAGGAAATGCACAAAGTAGGCGTAGAGTTCATTTTAAGGAACTGGAAAGATAAATGTGTTTTTATTGATCCCTCAGTGCTCTGAGTCACAATGTTTAAAAGGACTGTTGCCAAAAAGTTAAATAAAAAATCTCTTTCTCTTCAATGCTTTCTAGTTTTATTACAGACCAGTCCAAGTGGGGCACATGTAACTAGAAATTGTGTGCCTTTTGAAATCATAATAATGGCAAATGTTGGGCCATATTTATGCACGAATGTCAGGCTACAGCTGAAGGGTAAGCAAACAGGTTTATGTCAAAGGAAGGTGCTTTCCAGTGTCAAAGAATTTAATTCCAAAATTCAAAATTTTAATTGTTTTAATTGAATCTACCAGGTGTAGTATATCCATTCTCTCTTAAAGGGAAAACAATTTTGTTTAATCCAAAGTAGTAAAATATACTTATGTGCCACATTATAATTTTAACATATCACATCTTAGAAAGAGGGTGGCCATTCTAGGATGGGTGACAGCAAAATCTTCTGAGGCAGCCCAAGCTAGATAATTCACAGTAAGGATGACCTGGCAGTAATGAATAGCCCTTGATTTGCAGGCAGATGGTCTCTGTGACCTAATAAATCTCTATAAATTTTGTAATTTTTTTTTATTATGTTTTTCTGCAGTCTTGACATGTTTTCAGTGAGTCGGGTGTGAGATTATTTGTTCTTTGGACTGCTCTTTGCCTCTTTTATTTTTCATCTGTAGAACAATTATTTGACTAACCCAAAACTTTTCAAGAGAAGTGTTTAAACCTGACTTCTAAATATATTCTGAAGTATTGATATAAGTGTCTCAAGCTTCTGAGTGGGCACAGGATTTGTAAAGCATTGAGGATTCATTGAGCATTCATAAAATCTTTGAGGACTGAGAGAGTTCATCAACTTTAGGAATTGAATTAATTCTAAATAAGAAAGATGCTTTCAAAGGACTCTAAATCAATGAGCCTTAGATCCCTCAGTCACATGAACATTTTTGAAAATGCTGTTCTGGATGCCTTTTGGACATGTGACAAAAAAGTAGCAAAGAATGCATTTTGTGATTGATCATTTTGAATTTGTACAGAGAAATTACCAGAGTTTAGTTTGGGTTTTTTCCCCCACAATTTCATGTTTATTTTCTAATTTCTTTAGAAATGAATGTAAATATACTGTAGTAAATAAAAAAATGTGGGTGCAAGACTGTGGAAACTTAGGTCCAGGAAGACTCAAGGCACTGAAAGTAAATAGACTGTCTGGGGCAAAAAATATATCTACTTTTTTCTTCTATATTGTGAAAGGAAGGTAGCACTTTATTGATAACTTAAAATAATAACTTGATGTGCTGCCATAATGAAGTTAGAATACTGTTATTTTAATGTAAACTGTTCTTTTTCTATTAGGAGGTGATAAGGAAACCATTTTTAAAAATTTTGATCTCTCTACTTAAGGCAGGGGAAGCTATCATGTGATCATATCCCAGCAAGGATTTTGTAATTCTGTATAATTTTTGTTGCATGCAAAATATGCTTATCTTCCAATTTGCCACCAAACTAAATGTTGGGGGAAATAATCTTTCCATCCTTCATCATATTCTGCTTGCCCAGGGCTTTGTATAGGATTTTTCACAGCTAGTGGCTTCTGCTGTGGCTCCTTGCTGTGCCCACCAGTTTTAAAGTGCTACAGAGGAAAAACAGAACCAGCAGTTTTTCAGAAATTCCTGGAGTCTGTTGTAATTCTACATTGCTGTTAGATCTTCTGCTAAAAAACATTCCCAAGAGCTGTGCTGGCTGGGCTTGAAGGCTTTCTGCAGCTTCAGATTCTTCATGTGCTAAAGCAAGCTTGCAAATGGTCTGGGGGCACTTGGAGAGTATATACAGCTGGTACTTTTGTGCAGCCTCACTGAGGAAAAAGAGAAGGTACACAAGTGTGCACTGCTCATTAAACTCTCTATCACATTAAACAAAATATTTTTTCAAATAGTTCAAAGTGTCCACTCTGTTTCCTTGGTAGACAGCCCATGCATTTCTGACCAAACATTTCTTCTGCTAACTAGTTGAAATTTGAATTAGTTAAATATACAAGGAGTTGGTCCTGATCAACTAACTGCTCCTGGGTTAAATTGAGAAGACCACACTCCTGGAGAGAAACACTTGTGCAAAGAAGCAACCAGCAACACTTTCAAGTGTAGAATAGATTTTACTCTTGGATTTCCCAATAGTGTTCATGCGTGTGTGCTTCCCATACTAGGAATGTTATGTTCGTCATACAGTCAGCTGCAGAGTTTGGATAGGGATTTATAAAATCGTTATTCACCTTTTTTGCCCCCTTCCTTCCTACTCATCCGTTTTCTGCATACCCAAATATCAGAGATAGATTAAGGCATTACAGTACCGAGCTTTTTAACAACAGCCTGCAATATGGTAAAGGAAAAAATTTAGAATTTTCTGGCTATAATTTCAATATTCTCCCCAACTGATTTAAAGCTCAATCATAGTAAAAAGGGCAGAATAATAAAATACTGTATGATTTATGTTACTTTTCTGCTGACAAGTCTTCTTCCTCTCACAGGTAAGGGTTGAAAGTGCTCATTTTAAGTCATCAAGTAACTTAAATTTCTCCTGGGTGCTTTCATTAACATTAGTTATCCTTTGAAATCTTTTTCAAAGATGCTATAAGCCAAGTTTGATGCAAGAAGGACACGAGGAACTCAGAAGCAATAAAACTAAAAAAACAATAAAAAAGGTTAAAAATTTACAAAAGAAAGCTAAAAGAATGAAACATAGAGTCATTTTTTTGTGTCTGAATGCTTCAGCACTGATAGCTGATGGCACTTACCTATTTTTGTGACTCTTGAACTGAAGTTTGTTGACTCTTGCATGCATGACTTCATCTAAATGGTGAAACTATAGTGCTGGCCATGATCAGCAAATGTAATTTTGTTTTTATGCAGAACTAGAGGTTTTATAAATTTTCTAATGTGTCCTCAGTGTCACTCTAATTCTACAGAATGGACACTGAATAATCAAGAAGGCATGGGGGAACCTGGTCTGCCTGGAAAAAAAATCACAGAATTAGTGCACATTAATTAACAGTACAGCCATGTTTAACCTTCAAATCATTGGCAGTAAAGGTGGGGAATGTATCATGTTTTTTCCTCATGTGTGAAGGCTTAGAATTAAGGACAAAGATGGTTTTGCTCTCATATGCCTTTCTGATTCTAGGGGAAAAAAGACCAAAGTGACTCTGACATTCTCAGCAAACTTGCATGGAAAAAAGGTTTTGATGTTTTCTGAAGGCAGGCTGTCTGCTCTGCTGATATACAGCCAGACACAGAGATTTTCTTAAACTGATGTCAGTTCAAGAAACACCTTATTGGTTTTAGTAAGCTAGGAATTAGTACCTTCAAGAAAAAGAAAGTATAGTTATCATTAATTAAAATAATAATAAAAAAATGGTTTCATTACTAGAAATAGTTCATACCCATGCTTCAAATAAAAGGTCTATCTTTTAATATTTTCATGAATACATTTCTCACTTCAGCGTGCATTGCACCTGAAACTAGTTTATATTAGAAATTAAGGTTCTTTACAGTTGTTTATACTCAGAAACAATTGTAAGTTTATTACACATACAGATGCAATAATCACAACATGTCACTGATTAGGTTCAACAATATTCTTCCTATCAGTTGCTCACTGAGTCCTCCCTATTCTCAGTTGTTTATTCTTGATGTATGATCGAGTCACCTGAATCATAAGGCATGGAATAATCAGCCCACTGATTAGATGATTGAAGTTTATCTAGAAGTATTTTAGTAATGAAAGGCAAATATTTGGTGACAAGCAGAGATTTAGAGTATCAGCTCTAGAAACTGTTTGGATAAGTTGGCAGATAATATTCCAAGCTATATCTGGTCCTATATGATCAAGCAGTACTAACGTCTTCCCCCCTCCCAAAGAACACCAACAACAACAACAAAAGTCCTTAGCAGGTTTCCTATAGAAAATAATTTGTAGAAAATTATAAAATATGAGCGCAAACTGCTTATGATTATGAGATTGTGATACGTACTGGTATTTGAGGGTAGACATTCTCTGGATTATGGCTTCCCTATGTTAAGAAAAAAATGGTGCTGTGGGTGGCCTTCTGAGGGTTGGTGGGAAAGACTTAGCATATTCAGGTGTCTTTTGAAAACTGTTTGGTATCTGCATTTTGCCATCAAAAGACATTTGTGCGTCATGCAGTAAAATTAATTTTGCTTGTCAGTTTATTAGATTGACTGCAGTGGGAGTCTGAAGGGTCTAATTTCCATTTATCTGACTAATTTTTATGATTTTGTTACACTTTCATTATTCTTAGAAACAAGTACAAAGGCATATTAGAAAGGAAGCTCTTGCTAGCATGAGTTCTTGTCAGGATTTGCACTGCAGAATGATTCTGCAGATGAGCTGGAAGCTGGGCTGTTCTCTGCCCGAAGAACATCTTTCTCAAATGGCAACACATTGTGATTTCTAATGTCTGTGGTATTTTCACCTCATATTTCAAATTGCATTCACAAGTACTCAGATCTGACTATTTGAAATGAAATAATAACAGTCATGGCTCTGAATAACATGATGTGTAATGAGAAAGAAAGTAAAACACTGTGGGGAGCAGATTAGTCAAGAACCTCCTTCAATTAAGAGAAATTTATTTTTTGTGTACAGGGTTGGAGAAAATGCCATGAAAATTTCGCTGTCTCATTTGGTGTGTATAATATCTATTAGCATTTGAGGGTATTGAATTTAAAAGTGAATTTGATTATGTGGATCTATAGAGATCACAAGCAGCACTTCCATAGTGCTGCTAAATCAGCAGACTGAGCATTGTGTGGAGGAGTTGCATTTCAACAGAATGAACCAGAAAATACAGTCATGTAAGTTCTTTCTAATTGAAGAGATATCACTGCAATAGTTTCCAAGATTAACTGATTTTTTTCCAAACAAAATATTTATACTAGAACATTGTGAAATTTGAAACTATAATTATATTGATAGACAAATGTTTCCTGTCTAATAAAATTGGCTTGTGAGGCATTGAATTCCTTCTATAAAATTTATATTGGTTTACATTTGGTACAGGGCATGATGAAGTCTGCAGTGAGAATCCAAAACAGGGCCTAAACTAGAAGGCAAGGTAGCTAAAATGAAAAACAGTTCTTTTCAGCTCTAAGAGAAAAGAGAGGTCCTGAAAAATGATCTGTTGAAAAGTCTTCATGGGCCAGATGCTTCAGCATGAAGAGAGCAGGTTCACAGGAAATTTTCCATCCAACCATCTCTAAACTACAGCTTATTCTGGGAGCAAATCCATCAGAAAAGCTGGACTTGCACAGAGTTAGGAGGCCTGAGCTTTCCAGGAAAAATTCCTAGGACAATACGAGCAAATTCACGTGAACCAAGATACTCAAAGAAATTCTAAGTATATTTTGTTGAGTGTAACCAATTATTCAGTTTCTCTCACCCAGAAATATTTTCAGCATCACTGAGATTCTTCATATTTTGCAGCCCCAAAGAGAAGCCCCAAAGATGTAGTGAAGATTCAGGGTTTGGCTTTTGATAATCACCAGTGCGTCCACTGCAGCCAACATGTTGCTCACAGCAACATTGCTGCAGTTGATTCAGAAATGTCTTGATGAGCTCAGTCAAAAAGAACATCAGCTGTTTTTCAGAGTGGCACAGTTGATGAGAAATGGCCTATCTTAAACCTGTACTGTGTGTGTTTCTTGCACTGTGGGACAAACATGTTTGAGCAGTGTGTAATTTCACACATACATAAGAACTGATGATGTTTCACTTAGATATGTTGTAGAAGTACAAGATTAAAATCTAAGTTTGGAGCTTTTTAAAATTTATGGCTAAATATTTTTTACTTTTATTTTTTTAAAGGTAGTGCGTTAATGAGTGGTTTTCTATTGGGAGTGAATTTTTCCTCTATAGGTCCACAGGTTCCTGCATCCTCCTATACTTAAATGGGAGTGAGGAAAGTTACAGTCCTCATCCAACAATATCAGAGACAGCTTTAGCACTGACTTTAAGAGGAAGCATGTTGAATTTGGAGGACAGAATGCAAAAGCCATGTATACTAGATGAATAAACTGAGGTGAGGCCAGAGGGGACACTAAACATCTCATATGCTATCTTATCCCTAGCTGAAAACAGTTTCTGTACAAAGACATTTGGTTGCAATGGCAAATATGCCTGCTTTTTCTTTTTCTCTGAAGATTTGAAAATTTGAAAAGATTTCTACTCTTCATTTTAGAGAGACCCAAGCGGACAGTGGATGAGAAGGGTTTGTCAGCTGCATCTCCACAGGGTGCTGCTCTGGGAAACTGTGACTGGGGTCAGTTCAGTTCAGACTGGGTGGCTGGGTTCATTTGTCTTTCTAGCAGGACAGCCACATGATGACCTCAGAGGGACCACAGGGCTGACAGACCTCTGGAGTATGCTATGTGCTGCCCAGGATCCTGGGCAGCTGCATGTGGCTTCTTATAAATATATAGTCATGTAAAACACTGTTACAAGTGAGCTCCTGTTAATCTGACCTCTTTTACTGGTGGTGAAATTTTCTTTTATTCACTGTCCCATCAAGACCTGACTGAGCACTGAAAGAGGCCCTGATGTGGATATACTTGAATTACGAAGACCATGTGTTTTCCATTTTGAGGAATGTCAGTCTAAGCATTTAATTAAGAAATAGGTACATCTGGTGCTTTAACTAAATATAATGTAGTTGTTGTCAGCCTTTTCAAGCAAAAATTTTATTTTCTAAATAGCCACAAATTGCAAGCACAAACCATGCCCATAGTGTCTCATAATTGTTTTAATTCTGAATCCAAAACCATACCATTAGTTTGAGGTTTTTTTCCTTCAGTCTATATTTCCAAAAAGAAAGGAAGAAACAAGCAACAGCACCAGAAGCATATTAAATGTTCTTGTGTTTTTCTTTCTACAAGAAAGGATTTTGAGTATTTGAGATCAAAAAAGCCCAGAGCACAGCTGTAAATAATAGCTCAGCTGTCCTGAGGAAAATTTGTTCTCTGGTCTTATTACCTCAACCCTGTGTGCCTGCCTGTAGGCTAAATGACCAGATAGTTTGCCAAGGTGAAATATCAACATCTGGAATACAGAGTTTGACTTGGGATGCTGTAGATTTTACTCCCAAATCAAGATGGTCTGGTAACCAAGGCTGACAGGACATTTACCAGGATAAAACAGAGAAAAAGCTAAACTGCATAACCTCTGAAGCTAAACAGACAGACCAGGGGTTTTTCTCCTGCCAATTGCTACTAAAGTAAAAGTAAAAGTAAAATTAAAATAAAGATAAAAAAATATTCAAAAAACCTAAGAAGCAATTCTTTATGATACATCTCTTTATGTCAGTATTCTCCATCTCCACCATGAAAATTAGAAGAAAGTCTGTCAGCTAGAAGACATAATCTACTTCATTCCATCCAGAATTGTAATAATTATTTTATATGAAATACATAATATACATCTATTACCTGGAAGAGAATAGGTCAAAGAATAAGCCATGGCTTCGCTCAGAGTAGAAACCTTGACGAATATGCCCAACTCTCCACAACAGATAAACCAGTTCCATGTGGCAACTTCCCATCCTGTTTCTTAAAATATATATAGCATTTCACCTGAAATCTTGTTTAATAAACAAAACACAAAATTTCACACAGCTGATGGAGGTAATGTATAATTTGAAGAAAAGCATGATCCGTCTTATTTTTGTAACTAACAGATGTATTTGGAAAAAAATGCATTTCAACGTGTATCTTCTAATATTAGATAATCACTTGTAGCATTAAGATAAGATGAAATGGAAAGCAAGTATCCCTGAGACAAGATTTGGTTCCTTTGTCTATGAAAAGAGTGTTCAGGGAGTTTCCAGACACAAGAAATCATTCTTACTAAAACTGAAGTGACTATCTTACTTCAAACTATATACATTGATTCCTAAAATTAAACCAGTTACTGTCCTGTGCTCTTATACAATTTAATGCAGTTATCTTACATTACCAATCCATAGTTTAAAGATGCAAAAAATTCATTAGAAGAGATGCCACCATAATCAAATGATAGTGAATAAAAATCCAGCCCATAAAATGAAACAATCCTTAACAGCTTAATTGAAATGTGGTCAGTATGTTGGTTTAATGAAGTCAGTAAACTCAGATAATGAAGCTGTTATGGAGTTACTGCTATGAAAATTGCTGTGTCATGAATACCTCTCTGTCAATTCAGGCCAGTTTGATGAGACCTGCTTGGCAAGGTGGTAATTAAATCCTGACAGGCAACAACTGACCAGGAATCACCCTGGGGCAATGGGCTGGCTGAGGCCTCAGCAATCAGGGGGTTGCAGAGCTGGAGCAGTGGGCTGAAGGCTGACATGGAAGTTGAGTATTAGGAGAAGATATAAACAGAGTCAAGCCCTACAGAGATGGTCAGTGAGGGATGGTAAGTGTCTTTATTGAAGGGAGAGAACACAAGAGTCATGTTTGGATTCAGAAGAAAGGTGTGTGGAGGGAGGTGTTTCAGATGCATAAAGAAGTCACCTACTGAATCTACGAGCATCCCAGAGGGGAGCTGGTGGGATGGAGTGAGTCCCATGCTCTGGAAATGTTCTTTGTAATTCTAGGTGCATTTTTCTATTTGGAGAGAGAAGGTGTCACAAAGTGTCTCCGAGATACTGAATCCTGGGGGTTCTCATGTTATGGATACACAGTCATGAGTCCATAACATGGACAGTCTTCACACCTCAACGTCAAAGACTGATAAACTTGACTGAGAAATGTAGGATAAAGAAGAAATGTGACTAAATGCAAACACTGAGAACAGTCTATTGGCAAAAATCTGCTTAATCCTTCTAGAACACCAGAATTCTGCGAAGGAAGCTAAGGAGAGAATAATTTAATAATAGAATCATAGAATGGTTTGGGTTGAAGGAGACTTCAAATATTACCTGGTTCAAATCCCCTGCCTTGGGCATGGCACCTTCCACTAGACCAGGTTGCTGAAAACCTCATCCAGCCTGGCCTTGACACTTCTGGGGAAGGGGCACCCACAACTTGTCTGGACAACCTGTGCTTGTGTCCCACCGCTCTCAGAGTAAAGAATTTCATCCTAATTTCTAATCTAAACCTACCGTCAATTTGAAGTCATTCCCCCTTGTCCTATCACTTCATGTCATTGTAAAAAGTCCCTCTCTATCTCATAGTCTCCCTTCAGGTACCAGAAGGCTTCCACTGGGTCTCACCAGAGCCTTCACTTCTCTACCCTGAGCAGCTGCAGCTCTTCATGGGAGAGCTGCTCCAGCCCTCTGATCATCTTTGTGGTCCTTCTCTGGGGATCTAGTGTAAAGTTCAGGCTTCACTGCCTGTGCTACTGACCTATTTGGATTTCCTTTGTTTTTCTTGCCCACAGTACATAACACAGCACTTCCAGCTCTGTCAGCAGTCACTGGCCAGTCTTGCGTGCCAGGAGGAGAGACCCTCCCATGCATTTGTGACCTCTGGGTTTGATTATTATCTGCAGGAATGAGATGACTAAGCTAAAAATTTCTCAGGCTGGTTCATAATTCAGCAGCTGAAGGAGACAGGCTGCTGAGAAGATGAGACCCATAACACCCTGCTCTCTGGATATGGGTCCCTGTCAAAGACAGCTCTGGACCAAAACTCTCAGTACCATGAAAGCCCAAGTGACACATACTTTTCTTCCACATTGGATAGTATTTCACCCGAAGAGAAGAGTGTTAAGTCCTGCCATGAGTTCCCTTGTTGTGAAGGGCAAGGATTCCTCCTCAGCTGGCCTGTGTTTCTGGGTGTTCATCTGTAAACAGCCAAAATTACTGTAGGCCTCATTGTTTTTATAGTAAAGCAGAGTATATGCTCCTCTGTCGAGCTACTCTGATTGCAATATCAGACAAAATCTCAGAAGCATTTCAAAGCTGGAGAATGTGAAGAGAAAAGAGTTTTTATTCTCTTGATGCTGCTCAAATGGGATAAAAATTTTTGTCCTACTGAAGATGAGGCTGGGTGCATGTGTACCCACATTAGCAATTAGCTATTTCCTGCTATGCACTGTACTGAGCCAGCAATTTCCTTCTAAAAAGGAGATCTAGAAACAATTTTACGTGATAATTTTTTCCAGGGTCTGCTCCTGGATTCAGCCCATGTCAAGATTAACTCCTTCCATCTAGGACATTCCTCCCACATTATCCCATGTGGTAATGCTGCACATCTCCTTGGTGTCATGCTATGAAAAACACAGCTGTGCTAGACATGCACAACCCCCTCATTATTCTAGGCATTGTGAACTGGAATATGATGATGAAGAGTATATCCTTGACAAAAAGGAATCCCTGTAGAAGGGGATGCTTTTACTTTATAGCTGCAGCCATTACATCCTGGGAAGGCTGGTGAGTTTAGTGCTGGTTGTCCTCTGAGGTCAGTAAATACCAGAATTTCTTAGCCATTAACATAGAAGGAATGGTTGTGAGACCACTTGTGAAATCACCCCGTTAGGAGAAAAATATCTTCATCTCTTGGTAAGACAATTAGCCTGGTATAGAGAGAGAAGAGACCTTTTTTTTTCAAGTTCACAGCTGGTGAAAAGTAACAAGAGAATATAAAAGCATCAGTCAGAAATATCTAATGACACTGCTTTGTAGAGTTAATTAGAGAAAAGTTGTTTTCCATAAAAGTTTCCCCATGGATTCTTTCACTAATTTGGTGGGAAAGAGGCATATAATAATCTATTTTCAATAACCCAGCTTCTTTTATAAATCAGCCAGAACATACTGCCTCCTCATCACTATCCAGCTAAGGATAACATGTAACTGCTTTTAGGAAATGTAAAATAAGCTCAATGATCTTTTTTTTTTTTTTTTTTTTTTTTTTTCCTAAAAACAATGTGCCATAGTTCCAAGGCAAGTTTTGGAAAAACTGGTGGGTGTTTATAGCAGTAAAATAACATCTTGCAATTAAATTTCAAAATCTCTTCCCCAAGAGATATAAGCTCCATGTCTTTGTGCATATGTATGTACATATTTAGGGATTGCTTTACCCATCAGAGAAAGATCCAGTGTTGGGAGGCTGGAATATGGCAGCTGCTCAGTAGCTGATGCTCTCACATCTTAAAAGAGAGTGAAGCATTGGAATTTTCTGTCAGAAGAATTCTGTGTCAAGCATAGAAGCTCACTTGCATCCTGTCAGGGAGTACTGGTAGCTCACCTGGCATACATCATTGTAGTAAGCAAGTAAGAATTGATCACATCAACTTCATTTTCCATTTCTTTTTGTTGTGCTATCTCTCTTCCAAATATAGATATGCCCTTTCTGCTTACAGGTGGGCACAGTCAGTTTCACGCATTATTCTCTGAATTTCTGTGGATTTTCTTATGCTGATTTTACATGAATTACAATGTAAAACGTATTCTTTGACCATAGAGTTTATTTGCTTGACATTATTCTTCCTGGAAATAAAATTTCATCCAGTACAGTTTATAGTGATTATTCTAATACTTTTCCAGCTGACATCAGCCAAGACTGTGTCTCTGCAACCACACTAAGGCTGGCCTATTTGTGTAATTATGCTCAGGGAATGCAAGTCCATCCACACTTCATTGAAAACATTGTAAACATTTTTTTCCTTATTTAATATCGAAGTTGTATGTTTTAGATTATATCTTAAAACTTGCATAGTTACTAGACTCTTATGGCACAAAGCACAGGCCAGGCAGAGTTTGCAAATTTCATTAACTTGTTTTGTATTTTGGTTTTGGATATTCTAGTGGTTCTCGTTGTTTTAAAACATTGGCAAAAGTACAGACAAAAGTATCAAAGCCCTAAAGGTTAGAAAATGAAGCCAAATGCATAAAGGACCTTTACCCAACCAATAAGACACTTAGGGAATATATTGGCTTACAAAGAAGATGAGCAAAACTTTTTATATTTTCCCACAAGCTGAACTGATTTTTCACTGCAGTTCTTGTCGTAATCGCTTATTCTCAGATACAAAAACTGAGCTACACCCCTGCATATGTAAATAAAGAAATATTTTTAAATTAGAAGGTAAGGGCCAAAGTTAAAAAAAAAAAAAACTGTAGAAGGGTGAGAAAAGAGGAGGATTATAATGGTACCAAATAACCACAAAGGAAGGTATATAAGCATCTTAATGCTAATGAATACAATCTTTAAAAGCTGCATACTGTCATTTTTGTCTACAGCTCCAGTGAAATGAGAAGTAAGGAAACTTGGATATGCAGCTGCATTTGGAGCACTGAGGAAGGAAGCTGGGTAGATTTCTAGGAATGCTGGAACCGAGGACTTGAACTAAATATGTTTCCTAGATATAGACTTTATCTTGATTTTGGAAACTAAATCAAATTCCTCTTAAGCAGATTTTTTTTTGTTAAAGAGTAAGTTCTAATGTCAAGAACTTGAGGATAATATGAAAAATCTTAATGTAGCAGGTGTATAATTTAATATACAGCTTATTAAATTTTCCTACATTTTATTGTCACATGGTGTGGGCACTGTGGTGTGTAGCCATTAACTGAGTGTTCTCTTTGCTTCCCCTTCTTTGTAGTATTCTGCAAGAAGTTTTATGACAAGTCACACTATGGGGATGACTGGCTAAGGCATCAAAAGCATCTTGCCTGAAGCTCATTTCTATATTACATAAGACTTGCATCATACCAAATGTTTACCCTTATAATGCAGTCCTTGTTCTTTTTAAACTACCATTGTCTGGGGCTGTGAATGGTCAATTTGGGACCATACTTGCCCTCATTTATGTCAAGAGCAAGCTTGGAACCAAAGAAAGTTGGTTCAGATCCTCAGATAAAAGGTATTAGGTTGCATATGCAGGCACTGCCCTTGGTTTAAGGACAGACTTTATAAAAATTGGTTTTGGATGCAAAGGCTTTGGAAACAAACACAAAAGTGTGTAAAATCTTTTGTTTGCCACAGATCGGTGTAAAACCAGGTGTCTGTGAAAAAATTCTTAATACTCTCATGTTCCTGATACAAATGTTGCAGTGTTACTGTCTTTCGGCTGCTTGAGGAAAAAGAAAAATGCTTTCATTGTTTAGTTAAAACAGACTTCAAAATGAAGAAATAAAGGATTGGTTTGATTATCTTATTTCTGAAATTTCGCATCAGAGGACTTTTTATTAGTACTGTCAATAATATCTTACTCTGAATGGAAAAATCAGGAATGTGTTTTTTTAAAAAGTTACCTTATGCTTAAACCCACTAGTTTTAGCCTTATAGATACTTTTCCTTGGCTTGGGGGGGAGAGGAGGTTATTTGCAAGTCTGTCTGATCTGGATACCTGCAGCACGTTTGTTTCTTTCCTCATTATATACTTTTGAGTTTTGTCTAGAAAAAGTATGGACTACAGGAAATATGCTTTATTGAGAGAGAGCTGTATTTATATGATATGAAGCCACAGGTTTTGATGTCTTTACTACTTTTGAGTTGAGAGAAGCTTCCATGAGGAATATTTATTGCAATGTTACTTTATGAGTTTCTGTGGTGGTGTTAATGAACAGTAATTTCATGCCTATTATCTCTGATTCTTTACATGCTGTTACAAGCTTTTTTTCTTTTACTCCTCTCTCTTTCTGAAAATTTGTGAGTAAATAAATATTTCAAATCTATGGAACTTGTGAGTTTCTATAAATATGCAGAACTCCCTTATATAAGTGAGAAGAGTAAAGGAAAAAACCATAGAAAATAGAGTTGGCAGAGGTTTGTGGAGGTTATGTAGTCTATATTCAGCCTCAAGAATTCAACTCTGCCTTGCAACCTCGGCAAACATTTGTATAATTCCTCCTTAGAAGCTCACAGTGACAGAGATTTCACAATCACCCAAGGCAATCTGTTCCCACGCCTAGTGATTCTTGCAGATAAAGGGAGTTTTCTGATATCCAACCTGAATTTCTGTAGCTGTAATTTGAGTGTATTTCTTCTTGTCCTCTTTCCAAGGACATGAAGAAGAGATTATTCCTTTGCTCTTTGCAGCAGCTTTTTCTGCACTTATAGACTGTTATCAAGTTTTCTCTTCTGTAGACTAAACAAACCAAATTCGTTTTCAATTAAAGTTTAATGTTACTTAGCTGTCTGTGAGACATAATGTGGAGGAAGCATTTGCAAAATACGCAACATTAGGACAGTTAAAGTTTCAGAAGACACACATGAAGTGTTAGCTCTGCATTTCATGTGCTTCTCTCCAATTTATTTCCTAATTTTAAATTTAGAGCTTTGTCTCACACTTATTTACAAGTCTCCAGGCTCCATTCCAGAGCTGAGTTCAGGTTCCAACAACCCATGTAACCAGTAGAGTACTTGATTCAAGAGTTTTAACTGAGGTTAGTGTTTTCCTAAGGTCAGTTAAAACTGACAATTAGAACTATCAGAAAGGAAATGACAGTGCCTTAACATTGGTCTATGGCTGTAAAGGAAGATTCTGTAGTTCAACCTCATAGGAAGCTGTTCTCAGAAAAAATAAGGTAGTTCTTTCTATTGATATATTATTTACAAACAAACAAACAAGGTGGGTTTTGGTTTTTTGTGGTTTTTTGGTGTGGGTTTTTTGGTGTTTTCTGGGGTTTTTTTTGTTGTTGTTGTTTTGCTGCTTTTTTTTTTTTTTCTTTTTTTTTTTTTTTTTTTTTTGGTGTTGTTGTTGGTTTTTTTTACCTGAAAGGAACAAGGGGATTCATAACTGATAAATACATTTAATTTGAAAAGAGTGAGTAATCTTGTTAACTATTTCTAAATTCTTTCATACTCATGAAGATCTTAGAAATTGTTATTCCTGACATTTCTCATAAAACCACAGAAACATGGAATATGCTGAGTTGAAAAAACCCATGAGGATCATCAAGTCCGCCTCCTGGGACTACACAGGGAACTTCAATAATCACACCATGTGCCTGCTGGTGTTGCCCAAAAGCTTGAACTCTGTCAGGCTTTGTGCCATGACCACTTCCCTGGGGAGCCTGTTCCAGTGCACAACCAAAAAGGTTGGTTCTTCACCAAAAGGGGGAAGAA
The DNA here is from genome assembly GCF_009819655.1 of Sylvia atricapilla. Classification (NCBI taxonomy): domain Eukaryota; kingdom Metazoa; phylum Chordata; class Aves; order Passeriformes; family Sylviidae; genus Sylvia; species Sylvia atricapilla. Next base: position 33,418,532 of record NC_089142.1, on the reverse strand, counting down.
TCTTTTCCTAGCCCTCCTCTGACTCAGCTTCAGGCCATTTCCTCGGGTCCTGTCACTGGTCAGGAGAGTGAAGAGATCAGTGCCTGCCCCTCTGCTTCTCCTCGTGACGAAGTTGTAACTGCAGTGAGGTCTTCCCTCAGACTTCTCCAGGCTGAACAGACCCAGTGCCCTCAGCTGCTCCTCAAGCAGCTCTTGATCCTTCACCATCCTCACTGCCCTCCTTTGGACACTCTCTAATAGTTCAGTGTCTTGTTTACACTGTGGCACCCAAACCTGTCCCCAGCACTGGAGGTGAGGCTGCCCCAGTGCAGAGCAGAGTGGGACAATCCCCTCCCTTGGCTGGCTGGTGATGCTGGGCTGATGTACCCCAGGACAGGGTTGGCCCTCCTGGCTGCCAGGCCACTGCTGATTCATGTTCAACTTCCCATTGACCGGGGCCCCCAGGTCCCTTCCCACAGTGCTTCTCTGCAGCCTCTCATTCCCTAGTCTCATGATTCTTAGCATTTAAGGTTATCAGGGTTTTGTATGAAAGAAAAGATTAGCTAGTCACTTCATCCCTAATGCTGTCCAAGTGGTGTTCTTCCAGCTGTTCCTCTTTCTTTTTCAACCTGTACAATGAAGGGCTTATGCAGTTCTCTTTTTCAATAGATGAAAAATATTCATCATGATCTGTTCATTTTGTTATGGTTAGCATAAAAAAGGACTGACAGAGTGATAAGTTTGTATGGCTTCAGGTAAAATAATCTGGAAAATTTATTAACTTCAATTTGCACAAAATATAATTTGAAAATATTTTATCTCAGACTATGTTCTCTAATCTATGCAGACAAATAGGGAACTAGTTTGACATCCAATGATAGGTTCAGGGGTGAGAAAAGACAATTGGTAAAGTCATATGACTTGTCCACTTTGATGGTACAAAAAAACCCCAGCCAAAACCCCCCAAACCCCAGAAGAGCGTGGAGTGACGAAATGCTCTTACTTTTGTGCTTTGCATCAGTGAGAAAGAGGCTGTAATTCTACCTTCAGATTTGGTACTGGATTTAGAAGAAGAGTGTAAAAAATGGAAGCAAAAATGGAAAAACTATTGGACACCGTAAGTTTTAGTGGTGACTTGACTGGTGCATAGGCATGTTCAGAAAACAGCGGATATTTAAAGGCTCTTTAGAAGAAAAAAATAATGCTTTCAAATCAAAGGTAAATTCAAGGCAAATTCAATACAAATTCAAACAGGAAATGGCTCACAACTCTTTTGAAATGTGGTAGAAACAACTGAGCTCAGGTACAAGAGAAGTAATAGGTTTTCCATCTTATCATGTCAACAGATGAAGACTACCTGTTGTCCTGTGAGAGGTGTTTCAGCAAAGCACAAGTAACTAGGCTCTGCTGGGGGACAGCAGGGTGACATGGATGGGCTTCCAGCATGCAGGCAGTGAGTACAGATCACAGGTTCCTGTCTCTTCTCTTTCTCAGAGTGGTAACACTTGGCACTAAGCTTTAAACTCTGAGTTATGAAGGATAGGACTAGCAAGTTTTCTGTTCAAATACATCAGCTTCTAATTCCCTTCTACAAAACTGGCAAGTAGATGTTTATCTCCATGCTGGTTGCTCAGTTGCTTGCCTTTCACATTATTCACACAACCACAGTTTTAAATTCTTCCATTATTTTGTTAACAGCCTTGCTGAGTACTGACAGAAAGATTTTGGACAGAGAAAATTCTGGGAGAAATTTTCTCCAAGTTCAGCTGTCAGGCTCCCAGGAATTTGCTGTGTACTTCTGTGCACTTGAAGCATGGTTGGTCAGCTGGTGTCACCCACCAGATTCCTCTCTGGACAGAGTTCCAGTGTAAGGAATGAAGAACCACTTCAAAGTAGCCACTGATTTGTGTAAGGAGGTCTTTTTCCCATTGATGTGTCCAGTTCCCCAGGCAAAACTGTGTGTAGCTCCTCTTCTAGAAACAAAAGCCACTAGGCAAGTGACAGAGATCAAGAAAATGACTTTGTCACCACTTTGGGCAGATGCTTTAGAAAATTAACTTGGAATCTATCAAGCATGCAAATGTTTGTGACATTAAAACAGAAACTACAGGGAATACAAATCTGTCATGCATTTTCTGCATTATGTCTATTTGTATATGTCCTTTGCTAAGTGTTTTTTTCTCTCTTAAGCTTTTTTTTTGTTGTTTTTTTTGTTGTGTTTTTTTTTTTGGGTTTTTTTTTTTTTTTTTTCCCCTTAGCAAAATACCATGACTTGGGGCATTACCAACACAGATGATTCTGTGCGCTGAACCCCCCTTTTTTAATCTCAGACTTTCCTTGACTCCTAACACCTGGATGCCAGTTCACATCTCTGTTCCTGAGTAGCCTTGTTAGGGAAAGGAAATGTAACACGATGCCCACTTCTCTTGCTGAAGTGGCTCTTCAGGGACAGGATGCAGCAAAGCTTGGCTCATCCATGGTCATCACAGACATTTTTCCTGTGTGTTAAGTAAGTCGAGATTATTTGTTCCAGAAAAGAAGTAAGCACTTGCTGGAGTCTTCTTTTACCTTCACTGAAAGAACTGCTCTCTTCTGTCAGGTACCTCCAGCCAGACAAAGGCATGGGTGTCCCTTGGGCTAACAAGGTGCCAATCCTCTAACGACCTGCTCATCAAGGCTGTGAAGATGCTTGTGGTGTGTGTTCAGGCCACATAGATCACTGTGGCCTGATCACATAAGCTCTTTCAGTGCTCAGTGCTCTCATATTTCTATTCCATAACTCTGTACAGCACAACCCAGGTTCAGTTCAGGCCACCCTCTCTCTGGACACAGAGACATAACACATCTGAATCCTTCCTTCTGGGGAACACTGAGCCCCTCATCTGAGGAGATGCTGTGGTGAAGGAGATGGAGCAGCCAGGTCCACATGCACTCCTGCCCTCTCCTTCTCTGGCCAGGGCAAATCAACCAAAGGAGATATCCTGGGTAGGGACAACAGCTCCTCACAAAAACAGTCCCTGTAGGGATAGTTTCTTCAAGGGTTGTAAAGCACCTGCTTTACCAGCTTTTATTCATCTTGTGAAGTCTGTTTATTGCTACCATTTCTCTTTCTCAGTTCTACCTAAACTCTATTTCAGGTCTTTGTTGTAGATTTTTTTAAATAATGCTTAAAAAAATATTAGTAATAGCCTCTCCAGTTTCTGTTTTGCCTCCCCTCCCCCTTTCTCACCAGCCTTATTTTCTGCTTTTAATTGTGTTTTGCTTTGCAGGAGAAATGAAAGGCTGTTTACTGATCCTGTCCCCACCCTTTCCTTTCCTGTCACAGCTGGTCCTTGAAGCCCGCTGGAGTAAATAATAGCTCCGCATGTTCTGTTCCCTGTCCCCTCCCCTCGTCTCTTAGAAATGAGGTTTGGTATTGTTGAAAGATTCCAGATGAAACTGCCAACCCAAAATATCTCAGACAGACCCTATTGAAATCAAACTAATTTAATAACTTATAAAAATATAGTTGCTACTTAATTCTCTATTTTAATAGTGAACAGGGGGTGAAGGAAGATTTGGATCATCTTGAATGGACCCAGTATATGCTTTCTTTTGTTTAGCAGCCTGGTATTTTGATGGACTATGTTGAATGAATTCCACTTTTTATCCATCTGGAATTTTGATACAAACGGGAACAGACACCTAAGAGAGGAAGTCTTTTGTACTGGGGAGGAGGGATTCCATTATTTCTCTTTTACTCTGGACACTGAAAGTGGAAGCTGAAGAATAAGCCCCTGGGAGAGTGGGAGGAATGGAGCTGTGTTAGCAGATAAAGATGCTTTATTTTCAAGTTAAACAGAAAGTTCTGGACATGGTGACAGAGCAACAAAACAGATGAGTTTTTTTTTTTTACAATTGTCCTCAATGTTATAATTTTTCCATGTGCAATGTTTGCTGAGTGGAATTTTAAAAAATCATGCAAGCAGCTAAACAAACAGATTTTTTGGCATCATCTCATAAAAAAAAGAAAAAAAGAAAGAAGGAAAATAAATAAAAAAAGGAGAAAGGAAAAAAGGAAAAAGAAAAAAAAAACCGAAAAGAAAAAGAAAAAAGAAAAAAAGGAGAAAGAAAAAAGAAAAAACAAAGACAAAAGGAAAAAGGAAAAAGGGAAAAGAAAAAAGAAAAAAAGGAGAAAGAAAAAACAAAGGAAAAAGGAAAAAAAGGAAAAAGAAAAAAAAAAAAGAAAAAAAGAAAAAAAGAAATAAAAGAGGGCTGAAGATTAATAAAACAAAAAAGAAAAGGACTAACCCAGCCATTCATATTGCGTGGAATTCAAGTGGCAGGCTGGTTAAAAGTTAACCTAGTAATGCCTGTAAATGGCTTATAAATTGATCAAAGGCATACATGATCCCAGTTTTTATTGAAACAGTTGTCTGAGCAACAGCAAGTGACTACATCCTGGTCTTGCACGGGGAGGTGCCCTTCCTTTTAAGAAGGCCATCCAAGTTGTTACACAGCTTCAGGTTTTTTACCTGAAAAAAATAGTGCAAACATTTTGACTGTCCAGTAGAAGTGTGCCCAAAATCTGCCTTATGTGTATGTGAACTTATTCTGGTGTAATTTGGGGGAGGAAAATAGAATCTTGGCATGCAATAAGGGCATAATTATCAGCACAGCCTTGTCTCATTGATAAATACAAATTAAAAAAATCAAATAAAAGTTTTTAAATGTTATAATTGTAATTAAAAATATTTAAATCTTTTTGGCACTTTGAATCCAAACATTGCTTCCAGTTGCATGAGAAGAAGTGAAAAGCTGAACTTGAAAACATTCACTACGGATATCATCAGCTCATTTAGGGTTTTTATTGTGTATAACACAAGCCATTGTGATTTCGGACTCCTTTGTCTACCGATAAATCCAAAAATACTTCTTCATCAAATTCATTCAGCACTGCAAATTTTCATGTACAACTCAGAGAAAATAAAAAGTTCTAATTTGGACCCATATAATTCTGTGACTTCCCAGAAATGGTTTTCTGGAGGCTGAATTAACTCACAAGGAGGGGTCCTGTGGGAAGCTCAAGGTAGCAGAAGGTGGGAAAACTTGTCCCCTTTACTGTTAACATACCAGTCCTCCTTAACACATGGTGAACTAACCTGCTTTACTTATGTCTGACTTTGATATTTGCAGTCAGAACTTTTCTTCCACAGATGTTTTGTAGTATTCCTTGGAATATTTTGGCAGGAACTACCCAGATTCAACCAGCCTCCACTGAGGAAATCGTGATGAAAGTGTGCTTGTGGTTTGACTGTGGCATTATTTCATCTCCCAAGCACTGCTTGTGTTTACAAATAAAAATAAGCATAACATGGTCTGGTGCAAATACAGAGCAAGGTTCTGTCATTGCTAGAGTGTTTTTTTTTTTGTTGCAAGAATGATGGCAAAATGTAACAACATCAGTGCAAAGCTCATTAATTAGCTAATATTCCTGAAATGAACAGGAAGCAGACTTGCTGGGTAGAATCCATATCATAAATTAATGTGTTAGACTCATCTCAGGGTCTCTAGAGCTGGGTTTTGCTTTTCTTTTGTAGGTGATGAAGAGTTATCACATCTATAGCAAAATGATCTTTGGAAGTTCAGATTAAGTTCAAATGGTGACTCAAGACAATGTTCCAAGACAAGCAAATGCTTAAGATACCAAACTTTCTATGCTATATTATGTGCTTTATTCAGAGCCTAAAACTTGACTGGATAAGCAAACTTTTAGTTTGACTCCACTGTTATTTGCTTTTTAGCATGCGTTCTCACTAAATGTTTGTTAAAGAGTTCAAGCATTTCATAGGGAAGCTGAAGGGAAATGTTAAAGTATTATCATGGAAAATAACATTAGGGTTAAATTAGGCCAAGGGAAGGACATGTGATTACTTCCCTTATGAGGGGTGTGAGTGATTATATTAAACCTGTTATGGTAACAAACTTTTTCTGAGGTTCCATGGTGTTTCAGAGATGTTCACACACAGCTAACACAGTCCTGTGAAAGAGGGTTTAGGGGCTTGTGTTAGTTGTGTGTCTGCTTCTAGCAGAAGCTCCTAGAGCTTTCACTGTGCTAGGATTGTTGGATATTTATACTTAATGTGAACTTGATGGACGCAGGGCCTTAAGGCTATAAAGAGATCAGAGCTTGGGACATTACCTCTGCCTGATACTTTTGGCCAACTAGAGAAACTAGAAAGTCTGCAGACAAAATGGAAAGAGTAAGATTTGGAATATTAGCTCTCCACTTTTGTAGGTGGCAGTGGAAAGACATGTCTTCTTAGCAAGGTGCCATTCTGATAACCTTCAATATTAATTTCCATTTCTGGTTTCATAGTGAAAAGTAGTGCTTTCTACAACATACAATTACAATATTTAGCTGCAAAACCTTTCTGTTTGTTAATCAACCTGAGACAATTTCAGCTTGGTGATCCCTGAAGCTGAAACTATGCTGTTTAAAAAATTAAAATTAGGTAATATATTTTAAACTCAGAAATACATTCAAAATTAAAAATCCTCTAGCTCACCCCCTTTTAAAGACTAGGCCCTTGCTTTTTGCCAAATGCTAAACTCTTCTGGCTCCACAGTAATCTACCCCTGTCTTCTCCACTATAGACAGCCTTTCAATGGCAACTGCTAGTAATGATATATGCAGTCCTATTTGTTGGAGTGTGTAATGCCTTTAATTACAGCCAGTCTTCCCTGCTGCCCAGGTTTGTTCCAGAAGTAACAACACAAGTTGCCAGTACAAGCACTTCATCTACTCAGACATCAAAGTTTTTTTCTGACTGATTGTTTCATAGCCAAAAAAAGGTGTCTTTAGGTTTTGTTTACCTAATTCTAAAACCAGGCATTCAGGGCATGACATTAACTTGCCAATATGAGACATCGAATCAAAATAAAAAAATAAAAGTTTTTCAATGACAGTTCTCTATCTGTATCACAGTTTTGTCCTACATGGCCTGTGATATGGTGAAGGCATTCACAGTTCAGTGCTTTTTTAAGGAACCAAAAAAAGATACCTGGTCCAAAATGTACTATGAAACTACCAGGTAAATACTTCAGAAAGTCTCAGCATGAAAGTAAGTCACTAGTGTTTAAAAAGGGCTACTTGAAAGTTCTCAATGCTTTCACTCAGTTATTTCAGATTATATTGCTGAGTGCTTTTCACCTCAGCCTTACAGACCAAATAAATAAAGATTTTGTCCAAGTAAATATGCGCTCTCCTCTTTGAAAAAAACAGAACAGATTCAAATCAAGTCTCCACTATTCAAAGACCAAGTATTTTTCTTCTCTATTTCTTCAGAAATACCTTCAGCTTGGAAAGACCTTTTTATGTGACATTTATGGCAAAATCCAATATTCAAGATTTGAAGCTAAAAGGTGTTAGTTCATCCTGTCTAACACACATGCTCTACAGCAGGGATACAAATATATCTCAGACGAGCTGCCTGACACAGCAGGCAGAGGACAAGACATCTATTCAAGGGACAGAGCATCTGTTCCTGACCCTCACATAGCTCTGCCATGTGACTGGAGGGGAAAGGATTCTCCTCAGCTCTGGTTTCTTTGTGAAAATGGAGACGGATATTCATATCAGGCTTCTGATATGCTGTAGAACATTATTGAAAAATAAACTCTGAGCTGTGCTTTTAAGTGTTGTGCTTACAATCACATCAACATTTTTAACTGGAGAAATTAGTAAAGCAAGAAATTATTCATCATACTCTTTTAAAAAATATACTTTCAAGTCATAACCTTTACCTGATAGTACTTTTCACTGAAGAAGATAATTGTTTTCTTTTCTCAGACTTGAACTTTTGACCATTCAAATTGACAATTAATTTGGGATTCTATTTACAGGTTAGGTTTTATATGTTTGTGTGAATTATAAAAGACTTGTGTGAATCACAAAATTATGTGCCAAGAGCAGAATCAGTAAGACAGTCATGACAATCAGTCTTTAAAATGCCCTTTTTTTTTTCTGAAGACTTTGTGTAAAAGAAGATACGGAGGATAAAGATTTGAAAAAAGTTGGCATGTTTATTCAGATATGTATTGATGCATCCTTTTACATCAATAAAAGCCTTTTTTACTTAAAAACTCAGTAAATAAGTGACAGGGGCTAGGTCTGTAAGCCAGCTGATCTCAGAAGTTAATGAAGAAGTAGGGGTAGATTTAACTCCAATATATTGTGAAGATCTCATAAAGAGTTTTTTATATGGATGCAGAACAAAACAAAACAAAACAGAAAAGGGGTAAGGGAAGTGTAAAAAACAGTGATTTGAATACCTTCCTGAATAGATATGAGTTCCTGAATTCCTGAAGGCCAGAGAAAGAGAGATGCTTTGAGTAAGAGAACTATGTTCTTTGTGATGCCAAAGGATGAAGCACAAACAAATGAGAGGATCCAGACCTTCCAAGGTCACCTGGGTGTTCTGTCCTTCAGCAGCCTTTATCTAGACCAATGTTAATATGCAATCTCAATAGAGAAATAAACATGACTAACTGATTTTTTATTCCAATACAACTCATTTTTTATTCCAATACAACTCATTTTTTATTCCAATACTTTGGTTATTACCAGAGAAAATTCAAAATTCAATTGAAATATTGAAATGTATCAAATTATTCATAAGCAGATTTTGCATTATTACATATTTGTACAGTTCATTGACTTTTTTTTTTTTTTTCCAGCTTCTCCATTTCTTTAAGCATTTGACTTCTGAATATTCTGCTGTCTGCTTTGGTAAAATCTGTGTTTCATGGCTTTCTTGTGTTTAGATGAGACAAAACTTTTGAGTCACAGCAGCCCTGTGCTGTTGTGGTTTTGTACTGGTTATATACTTAACGGAAATAGAAATTAATCTCAGATCCTACTATTGTGACTTTGAGATTAATTTGAAATATATAGACTTCAGGGCAAGGAAATGATAGTGAACTAAGAGATGGGCATAAAGAGGCTGCTTAACTGACATATTTTAATTCACATCCACCAAGCACTGATGTGGGGCTTTTCCTTTTGAGTGGTAAAAGGCCTGGGAACCTGAAAGCACAAGGTTGTTCCTGTTTCTGCAAGGTATTTTGTAAAACAGAGTAGCAGGAAGCTAGAAAATGTGATCAATCCTTTTGAAGTCTCTCTCCTTCAGCCACCATGTAAGGGGAGACCATGTCAGTGGGCACACAGAGTAAACTCAGAGGTCAAAGCGGCCCTTCACAGAGGACTGGAGACAGGCATGTGAGAACAACTGATACCATGCTTCAGAATGATGGAGGGGAAGTGCTTCTGCTGCAATAAGGATAGTTTTGCCTTCAGAGTAATTGGTGGAGATGGCTGTTGGGGAAACCTTTGTGTGTGAAGATTATTTAATTGGAGAACCATGGGGACATCCAGGGACTAGGGGACAACCAGTTCTTAAACACATATTAAAGGGAATGTGTTATACAGCAACAACCCTAATTCAATTACCATGAACATTGTGAGAGAAGGAGGAGAATGGATCACAGATTGCAGTGAAGCTTGAGTGCCTTTTCTGTAAGGCATCTCCTATGCCTACTTTTGGAGGACCCAATGTTCCACTGGTACACAAGGTAGAGCTGCAGGTAGGTCGTGTTTAAGGCAGCTGGGACTGTATATGGGTCTTGTTTGCCTGGGACTCTGAAAAGTAATCAGAATGACCTGCTTTACCTTTTTTGTTTATTATTCCAAAGCAGGTAGGAGAAAGAGACCAGTAAAGGACATAAAAGTCACTTAGGACAGAGTTTTCTAGACTATCTAATAACTTGTATTATTCTTTGTTTAAATAAAAACTTCACTGATGCTTTTTTCAGCTGATGGCACTTAAACAGTGGCATGAATTTTTCAGTGTCTGTTTCCAGCGTGCAGCCGTAACTATAAAATAAGGATAGGGAAAGTGTTGCCTTACAGCACATGAAAAGCAAAACACCTTAAAAGACTTTGCTCTCATGATTCAATTAAACAACAGAAGACTGGCTAGAAGTAATTTTAAGCTCTGGATGTGAAATACCACCTTTCATGTTATATAATCCCATATTTCTCTGTAACAGTGACAGAGAGCCTGAACTGTTTTGTCTACTCTCAAAACAAAAGGTATACAGAGTCCATAAATGGTATCAGTCATAGGGCAACCAAGGGAAGAAGCAGTCTAACTTGCGTGATTATCGTTATGTAAGTTTTGGATTTCTTTCTAAGTTTTCAGTTTTCAAAGTTTTCAGTCACTATGGAACTGTCATCACCTGCCAAAAAGGTGCTGAGGATGTCACAATCATTTTATCTCACAAATGCCAAATGCTTCAGAGTGCAGAGAACTGGACAACCCTAATGCTAATCCCTCAAATTTAAGAAAATTTATCCTTTGTAGATTTCACCTGACATTAAATAATCTAGACATCCAAAAGAACAGGAAGACTTCATTTAAGTTTGGCTTTCTCTCCTGTCAAAATAAGTATATTATTTAACAATATGGTGGAATGTGCTTGTGGTGTCTGCATTTTTGTGAGAGATTATTGAATCATTTACCTCCAACAGAATTTGCATGAAATTCCAATCAAAGGGTAAACCTAACCTTTTGTTGCAGCATAAGCAAACGTGCTGTAGATATTAGGTCTGTAAGGTGCATCATGTCATAAAGAGTTAACACAGACAGTGTGTACTCAGGTTGCACTTCCATCTGTGATTATTTTGCATTTACAGCAGTCTAAGCAGTGAGTGGTACCTTCAGATTAGAAAAATAAAAAATAGGGGATTTAAAAAGAAATGTGTGTGAAATCCAACATATGTTGTTTGGACACATTTGAGCTACAATCAAAAAACAGATCTATGAGTCAGTTTGGTTTCTGGTTTAAAATGTGCCATTTTGGTGGATTCTGAAACAGATAAACAGCAAAAGCCTAAGCTTGGGAGTGGAACAGCAGAAGTACAAGCATAATTCTGATTTCAACCTTTGCTTCTGGTCCTAGAGATATAGTGCAAGTCAAAAGTAGACACAGAGGTGGAGGGAGAGATTGGTGAAATGAATCCCTGTCACCTTATTTCAATGATCTGACACAAGGAAAAATAGGAAAACTTAAGGCTCTGTTTAAAGTGAATGCATTTGAAATGAAATTTCTGTGTTGAATAAAATAGCGTCTCTTATTTTTACTTACACATAGATCTAAGAATGACGGTGAGCGCAATTCTTCAAGGACCATTTCTTCTTGGCATGCAATGTAGAAAATTCATGTAAAATTTATTTGTATTAATTTGACTGTTTCTAAAGAAGAAATTATATTTATTGTCATGTTCCTGGTGAAGCTCTTGAATTTGTAATTTCCTGTGTAAATTGTGTATTGAGAAGATCAGGATAAAAATTACATGTGCACTAGGTGTCTTTGCAGACAGGTGCACTCAGGCCTGGCAGGGATGGAACAGTAGTGGTCAGTGGAACCTAGGGGTTACAGAAAGCACGGGATGAAAAAGAATCTGGAAAAGGCAAAGAGTTAAATTTCCACTGAGGAATTGCAAGGTACAAAAGCACTCTTTACTTCATTTCACATAGTTCTGCACCTCCATGCAAAGTAGGTGCTGCCATGTGGTCCAAGGATCTGTTTTTTCTGCTCTCTCACATCACAGTTGGTGAAGAAACAGTTGGCGGTGCGATTCATGCCCTTGAGATGTGTTATGGTATCATGCTATCCTGGTTTTCACAGCAGAAATATTTCATAGTAGGAGAAAACCAAACACACTGGTGGTGACGAAGCATTGCACCTTTGAAACTGTGTATAGTCTTCTATTTGTAAAAATACTACATCTTCCTAAAGAGGCTCTTTCCTCCTAGGCAGGTTTAACGAGGACTGTTTTATATATATATATATACACACGCCAGCTTGTTTCTATGTATTTCTTCACGTAGTAGCAAATAAATGAAGTTATATAGCAGCCAAAGCACAAATAAACTACAACTTGGTTTTGCAAAATGCTCTGATTTCACTGGGTTTATTCCAAATATCATGCACAGTTCATCTCTCAACATGCCTGAAATATTTGCTAATTTTTAGCATTCATATTTCATGAGGGCTTGTTGCAAAGAGGAAAATGCTACATTCCAGTGAATTCTGGAACAAGATTACTGGGAAATATTAGGAAATGTTAAACAAAGCAAGATATGGAAAGGTGGGGTAGATTTCTGAAGGGACAAAGAAACAGAAAATAGAAGGAGCAATAAAGTCAGTGGTACGAAATTTCTCTCGTGGAAGTGTTGTAGGTTTGATTAGCAGTGCTGACTCATGTTTTTGAAATTACTGTAGCCATCAAATTTTAAGACTTTTAAAAAGTTTTTTCCATCCTGGCAGAAGTCAAGAATATATTTTATTTCAACAAAATTGAAAAGGATGACAAGCATGGAGCTGTTAAAACAGACAGTATCTGTGTCTTAACCATGGTGTAGGTGAGTTCTGAAAGTATTCTCAGTATTCTCTCCTGGACCTGGAGCCCAGGGGCCTACTGGAGATTCTGATCCTGTAACAATATTTCCTTCCAAAGAAAAAAAAAAAGGGATGGTGCATGCGCAGGTCATGGCCAACCATGCAGGCAGAATAAATCCAGGTTTATAAAGGAGACCAGGACCCAATCTGCATCTGCCATGTGGTCTAGGCTCAACTAGATTGAGTTTATGGATTGTCTTTCTACAGTCTATGTTTCGATTTTCCCACCTATTAATAAGAAGAATGGAAAATATTTGGAATTAATATTAAACAAAATGAACTAATCATGAGCTGTGTAAAAGTACTAAGTCTTTTAAGGTGAATTTATTAATATTGTGCCAGTTTAATTTAGTTGTCATTTATTTTGCTTTCTACAAAGCATCCTGATACCTTTAAGACTACCTATTCAGCTGAATGGCATGTGTCAACTGTCTCTTCCTCTAGGAAAATTTGTACATATATTTGTACAATTATGGAACAACTTTGTAATGTATATTTATTTGGTGTAGGAAAAAAACCTTTTCATCTGAATTGTTTTGATACAATTTTATTTTTGTACATGAGCCCATCTCAATAGGGAAAATGCTATAAATCTTTTGGCAGTCTGGGAAACAGTCTCAGAAGAAATATTTGTAATAAGCAATATTTGGTTTATATCTATTGTTGGCAACAGAGTTGCCAAAGAAAGTTTCCCTCCTACAACACAACCTGCACTACTATTTGCTCTGTAACATACTGAGGACATTTAGGGTGACACACTTGAAAAAACTTCTGTCAATATTGACATCTTCCAGAACTTACAGCAACAGAATATAAAATGCATAATATTTGAAGCTGAAGAGTTTTATTCCTCAAGAAGGCTTAGAGGTTTACAAAATTGTAATAATTTCACTTGACATTTAGGAAGGTCTGTACTGTCCTGATGGGTTCAGTTTACAATGGAGGTTGCCTGCTTGAACCCTCTAGCTGCTGTTCACAAATATTTTCAATAAACTGATTCAAGCAGATTTTCTTCGACATGTTTCCATTTATTGATGCAAAAAGTAAAATTAGGCATTAAACTTTGGTTTTGGTGTTTCTATCTGGACCCCTAGTGCTGGTGTTGGTTTCACTGATAAAGCAACCATTTACAAATTTGCCCTTTTGTTCCTATTTTCACAGAAGCTGAGCTGACTCAGCAAGAGATGACTATGATAGCTTTTTGAAAGATAAGAAAAAAATAAGACTATTTGTCTTACCCTACCATTTTCTTTAGACATTTTTCTTCAGAAAATGTAGGTCATCACCAGTAAAACACTTCTGTTTTCATGCCCAGCTAAATTATAAGGTGCTTGGCTAGTAGAAAACAGCAGTATTTTAGACTTGTGCCTGCAGAGGACTAGCTGTAAATACAGATGTGTAGAAATAATAACAAAATAATTCAAGTATTACTTCATCTTCTTTTAAAGCACAATCTGTAAGCTCTGACTAAGTACCATTGCACTTTATCTTAAGGTATCCCCTGTTCATTACACTCTTCCCCACAAGGGTTCTTTAGATGTGCAGGCTTTATGCTGTGAAGGCTTTCCAATTCACATCTTGTGAAAGCTTTATCTGCACTTTTGCAGCATTTTTTCACAAGCTGAATGACTGGACCTGCACTAAACCTCAGGCTTTTACGGAGCCCTGTAGAAGTATGTACTGCCTGAATAATGGCCATGAGACAGTGGCATCTAGTGTTCTAAGACTCTGCTTTTCTCTCTGAAAATTATGCTAACAGGAAGAAATGGCTATGGATGCTTGTGACATTTTCTCCCCACACCTCAAAAAGGTCATGAGATTACTTGGCTCCTACTGAAGCTAACTGTAGTGAGAAGGGAAAGCTTGCCTGGGAATAGTTAAGAGACCAAGGCATTACCTAGCAAGCAATATGAAACTCATTGTTGTCTGACATGCAAATTGATTGATCACAAATCCCTGCCCCTGGCATCCTACTATGTTTTATACACTAAACAGAAAAAAGAGCAAGAAAATATGCTAGGCCAAAGAAAAATGGAAACAGTTTGTTGGTGAAATTCTTGGGATTTTATATCTTCCCAGGGTCAACTAGTTTTGGTTTTCCAGATGAAGTGCCACATAGGTTTTCAAATGGTCCATTACCCATCTTGTTGATATAAACACACATGTTGGTGATCCAATGAACTTTCTCCTCTCTATTAGAAGTGTGGGCTGAGATGGGTTTCTTAGGCAGGATTTTTACCTGCTGGAAAAATATTTGGGGCCAACCTAGGCTGCACAGTCTTTGGGCTACAAAAAAGGTCTCCTTTACTGTTGTAGACATCTAAGTACCCTTCTAGCACTGGAGAAATAAACTATATTATGTGACTAGCTAGCTCAAAAAATGAAAACCTGTGACGTGTTTACTCATTGCTAAATCAAAACATCTACTGGATTTTGAACTTTCCTAGGGCATATAGAAGTGATCAGAAACTAGAAAATTGTGCAGAAGCAGGCTGGCAATACTAAAATGTCTGTTTTATTTGAGTTTTATTTTATTAAAAACAACATCTTGATGAATATAAGAGAAGAAGTCACAAGAGGTATCATAAGAGATTACTGCATTTGGCAGGCAAATTCAGCAGTATTACGTATAGATAAGCTTGATATTTCCCATTGTCAAACTCCTTTTAACCTTACTTTTAAAGTTAATTTTTTCCAAGCCAGGAATAAAACTTTCCATGCCATAGTTTTGCCTTAAGTTGTTTTTTATATTTTATATTTGGTGCCCCACCTCAATAAAACCTTAGGCTTCTCTGAGGATTAGATAACAATTCTGATGTTTCTTTCCATTTGGGAAATTTTCTGTTCTATGCTTTAATGAGGCTCGAAATCTGTCTTTTACGTACACCTCATGATTATCTGCCCCAATTCACCTTTGACATGTTGAAATTTGCACTCAGCTGGGGGACTTTTCAGTGCTCAGCTGTCTGTTCTTCCTGATCAGCAGTCAGTTCCTTCTTTGTTCCTAGGAAGAGCTGGAGTTTGCACATGTGTTTTCCATAACGTGTTTGGACCTTCTGGTCCACTAAATTCATGCTTCTCTTGAAAATGACACCTCATGTGTAGTCTGTCTGGACATGAGTGCTTTGTTCAAGTTTGGATACTGGGACAGTAAATGAAATTAGTGTCTGTTCACAACCTCCATGGTGGATGCAGAATCTGGTGGGACAAAAACAGGGGGGAAATCTGAACTGAGGAGAAAAAAGATGAGAAATACCAGTAAAATAATCCTCCAAGGAAATTCTTTCTAAGGAGTTAAACCCAGGTTGTGCATAATGCACAACACTGAGAACAACACAGTACCCAAGTGACAATGGCAGTTGAACAGAAAATGATTGTGTGCATTCATGTAATGAAAGCCTGCATTGCCTGATTAAGTTTGTCCTGGCAGTTTTCATTCTGGCTTTCCTCTACCTCTGAATGCTTGGCCTTGAACCAAAGAGTTCTTCAAGTTCTTCTAACATATAAAGTGTCATATATAAATGGTGCCTTTGTTTTGAAGTTTGTCACTTCACTGCTTCCTCCTCTTCACTGAAGAAAAACAGAACTCATTAAAGATGGTCATGAACAAAAGAAAATATGTTGGTAAAAATTAATTTGTGCAAAAGTTGAAGTTTGATATTGGAATCCTGAGGCTGTTTTGTAGAAGCTGAAAAGAAAATTACGTTTTTGACATGAGGAACACGACAGCTGGAGTCTTCATCAAATCCTTTTGCTTTGATACGCAGAAGTGCTTGCATGTTAACTTCACAACAGATTTGACAAAGAAGCTGCTGGCTTACTCCAAGCTTTCTCCAAAACACTTGAAATGGTCATTCAGAAATGTTTATTTAGGAAGAGATCAAAAAACCCAAATCCAGACAATTCTCTTTTACAAGCCAACCATTAAGGACAACGAAAAAGAAATAACATCTGGCTGAATGGGGGCTGTGACAGCTGAAAAACAAACAGAGTTTTTTGGACAGTAATTGTGACCTCACTTCAGTGCTTATTCATTTGCGCTGCTCCTTATTTTGACCAGTGACAATGTGATCCAATCCACCTGCCTTTTCTTCATAGAAGGAAGCTGCGATGTTCATAATGTGCATTTACTTAAAATTCAAAGTATATTTCAAGTACAATAGCAATTAAAAGGCAAATTGTTCTGATCTGAGTAGTCAGGAATAGCTTTTAGAAGAAAGTAAACTTGTACTTAGCTTGTACTTGTTGGGTTTTTTTTGTTTGGTTGGTTGGTTTGTTTTTGTTTTTGTTTTGTTCTTGTTGTTGTTTTCTTCTTGTCTGTTTCAGTATACTTTGTTCAGAGAGAAGAAACAAACAAGCAAAAAACAAAACCCCAGGCATACAAAAAACCAAATTGAACCCACCAATATCTGCTTCTTGCATTGAAGGGATTCCTGACCCAGTGGAGAATGGGCTTGTTTGGCACACCTGTGTATTGAGGGACCCCTCAACAAGAAAGAGGTAACAGTCCTCAAGACAAGAAAAGAATCATCAGTCTACTGCAGGGGGAGGTTGGTCTTTAAAGATGGATGCACAAACACAGTGGGATGACAAACCGGAATTGAGGGAAACATATCACAGTGTCTGAATCCTGTTTTTCTTAATTTCATTTTTCCTGAGCAGAACATTTGGGAAGAAGAACGGAGATCGGGTTTTTTTTGTCAGAAGAGGGCTGGATAGATGTGGATATGTCACTCCCTTTCCATTTCCTCTTCCCCTCACCTTCTTATCCCTTCCATTTCTAGAAAGATTCTCCTTGAGTGAAGTGTCCACCCAGTTGCTGGTTCCTTATGTGATGTGTGTTGTTGACCTGCCTGTGCACACTTTCTATCTTCCAGTCCCTGTATTTACTCACCTTGCCTGTGATTCCTCCTGTTCCATGTTGTAGAGCTGCACAGCTACTGATGTGAGACAGGTTAGACCTCCTTACTGTGCAGGCTTACTCTTCCAGAAAAACCTTTGATCTATCCTCAGAGTTCTTTGTTTATACTTAATCCCAATGTTAGCTTGTTTTTGGTAGCTCTTAGTTGTCTGTAGCAATCTGTGAAACTGCTTCTTAAGTGCCATGTCTTCAGCAGGGCTTGTATTTGAAGAATTCCTCACTTGAAAAGAGGCCACACCACAAACAGATGGATACTTAATATGTCCCCACTAGGGTTAGAAAAACCCTAGAGCCTTTATCTCATCAGCTCCCAGACCAAAAGAAAGGGCAAGTAATCATTTTTGCTGCCTGAGAAGTGTATGGGGACAGTATCTAAAGTGAGATCATGGCCATGCTTAAACACATCCATTGAAGACAGAGCTGTAAAATTCCTTTTCAGCCTTCAGGACTTCTTACATGTGTACAGACCAAGCAGAGAAAGATGTTCTCATTGAAGAAGGTAGAAATCCAAGGAAAGTCTGTGTCAAAGGGGAGTGATCCATCTATGTCTGTCAAAGGTCAACATCTAGGGTTATACTACATTAGAAAGAAGAGGCAACTGTGTTCAAGGGAGCCCTCATAGAGATCTGCTTTGTAAATTTTGACCTTCTTAGTCATCTGTATGTGATATGTCTTTTTAAGGGACCTAATCCCCACAGTTTTTGTCTTTTGTTTCAGTCTTTGGACAAATACACTTCTAACAGAGCATTAGAAAGTGTCACTCCCCTCTAAAACATAGAACAGGAAATGTTGTATGTTATTGTTGTTATTGGCAGTCTTGCTTCCATTTTTTTCTGACAAAGCAGACAGTGGAAAAACAAATAGAACAAGTCCATTCTTTTTCTCTAACACCAGCAAATATATCTGTTGGAGGTGGAGAGTGGGGTCTCTACTGCTTCAGGTAAATGTGGAACTGTGAATGTGATAGAAACAGGGGTGGTTCTCCTCCAGGAAATTTCTTGTAAAGGTAAATCCTCTGGGAACATATTCAATGAGACCAGAGATGTAGAAAGAGATCTACATAGATACCGATTTGTGTATGGTTTGAGGAACTCTCCTCCAGCAAAAATACAGTGTTTCAATCAAATCCAAAAGTTTGCATTGGAAAGTTAGGCAAAATTAATGATTTATATATTTTTTTATTCCGTGGAAACATGCAAAGTAAACTGGAAGGGAGCCTTATTGGTCAGCTAGTCACACTACTCAGGATTAGAAAAATTTATGGTGTTTCCATGAGATATTTGCTTGACTTTATGTTTTGTAGGATTTCACACTTTTTTCTGGGCAATTTAATACAGTTTTTTATTAAGTTCCTTGGTAAAAGATTGTAGAGGGTTTTAAATTTCTTACTTATCTATGCCAAAAACATAGAGAAAGGGCATTCCTTCTAAAGTATCTTGCACTTGACTTATCCCAAATGAAATCCTGTATGTGCACTAGAAAGGTAGTCACCACAAAGGGTTAAAATCTGCCACAGGAGAAGTGTTTCTTACTTGCCTTCAGATATTTACATGTTAAGTATAGGCCTGTTACCCTTGGCTCCCTTTATAGAAACAGCCACCTTTGAAGGATAATTAATCTTTCCTTTTCAGCCACTCAACCTTTGGGAGGTGGAAACTCGTGATTTCCTACGGCTATTTCTTTGAATGAAACCACTCCACTTTCATCTGTTTCATGCAGGTAAAAAAGTTTGGTGTTTTGTTTTTTGGTTTTTGTTTTGATTTGTTTTGTCTTGTTTTTTTTGTTTGTTTGTTTGTTTGTTTTTTGAGACAGTGAGTTTTAGGCACTCAAAAGATTGTTTTATTAGAATTTTAACGAAAGCAAGTTTCAGAGTCAAGAGGATTTGTTATTCAGAACAGGTGCTGTAAGCTGTCAGAGAGCCAAAATGTTATAATATAATCTTAATGTTCTATCATAATTTAGTTTAATGTCAGATATAAAACATGTTCTATGAATTCTGTCTGAATAATACTAAAACCAATAGACTTTTCTGGCAAAGTATCTCAGACAAGGGATTTGTTTGAGAACACTGCAAGCTCTCATGAAGGGAGAGTGCATTTTCATTTTGGAGCTGCTTCCTTTGTCTGCAGCAAATTTTCCAAGACTCTCTAGTCGACATTTAATGCCTAATTGAAAGAGAAAGAAAACAAATTGAAATATTTATCTTTGAATTATCTATATGTATAGCCCAATACATAATGTGATTCAGATCCTGATTATCATTGTCATTTTCCTTTTCTGCAGCTGAGTATACAAACTTTTCCTCTTTTTGAAACAAGACTGGAGTCTATAAAGCTACATAATTGTGCAGATTTATCCGTGTCATGCATTGCTTCTCACATGGGAGGTTTTTTCTCTCATGCTTGTATTCCTCCGACTGCAGTGTGAAATGTCCAAGAGGAGTAAGTGCCAAACACTCCAACAGGTCTACGGTGATTTCATCAGTGTCTTAAAATCCCGTCTAGAGGATTTTCTTGGAGTTTCTTCAGTGCAGATTTTAGTTCATTAGAAGATTTTTATTGCACATGAGTAAACTTACTCACAAATGCTACCAGCTGTACAAATCCAGAATTCAAACCCAGAAGCTATTTCATTCTCCAGATACTTGTTTAGCTTCACTTACTGAGGCTAGTATTTAATAATCTGATCATAACTCCAGTAGTTTATTTCTAATGGAGCTCAAAAATTTATGTTCAGTCAATAAAATAATATCATAGAAGTTTCAAACCTTTTCATTTGTATATTTTTTTGCCACCAACTTTTCTTATTATTGTCTTTATTTCTTCATAATCAAATTCAGTACTATGATTTCTTATTCACAGCATTAAATGATAAAAACTAAAATAACTTTTAAATTGAAATTCATTCAAGGTTTTTATAATGTTTTCTTATATATCTCAAGCTTGTCTTGCACACACCAATTTTTCTTTATGCAAGATGTGGTGCTGGTATATTTTTTCTAACAGAGAGAAAATAAAGTTAAATGCTGCTGAGAAGGATGTTGCATAAATAAAGAAGAAAAGTAGAGCAATTCACTATTTTTTCCTGGATTTTCCATTACTTCAGCTTTATTTTATAATTTTGGGTATCATGAAAGTGTTTTATAATTTCAGGTATCATGTCAAGGCTGCTCTTTGCAAGCTCTTGCAGCACCAGATGCTTTGAAAAGGTGAAGGTTGTTAATATTATTAATGGAAAATTTCAGGTTGTAGCAGATTACACCATTCCTGTCAGAATGGGCTGAACACCTCCCCATGAGAGGGGGAAAGAACAGTGCTTCTGACTAGTTTTACTGTATTAGTCAATAACATTCAGAGAATAAAAATTAAATATTTGTAATGGCTCTATAGGTCTACAAATATTTAAAGACAAAAAATGTAGCTGAAAATGTTTGTCCAATAATGTCCAGGAAATTACATTTGCTGGTAGTTTTTCCAGCTAGGAGAAGAAAACAGCTGAATTCTTGGAAAATGATCCACTGTGAATATGCTGAGTTTTGGAGAAAAGAAACAAAAATGCAAGGTTCAAACATAGTGTCTGTTAGTAAGACTTAATTTGGCCTAATTTTAGGTGCCACATTTACCTTATCTTATCCTGTTTTGACTATGTGCAGTGTTCATTCATTGCTCTTTATCCTTACAAGTCATGTTTTATCTCTGGAAATTTGGAACTAATATATTCCTTGAGAATTCCTAAACTATAACATATTTTCTCTAATGAAAGCACTGGTATGAAAAGTATTTAGTCTTAGCTGCTACCACACACCAACAAAGTACCAGGAATAGATTGGAATTAAGCTCCTTTGCAGTCCTGTGTGTTAACAGTGTTTTCTTTCTAAGCTGCAGCCACACCAGTGTGGGTTGCCTTTTTCTTAAAGAACCAGTCCCAACACTCCCTCTGGCTGCAGTATTCCTCAAACTAATGAGCACAGTGGTGCAGGAGAGGATTTCAATTCGACATCTCCTAAGAAACACCAAAGAGAGGAGGATGCTTGTGGGTTCCCATGGCTCTTTCACACACATTAAGGAATAATATTACAGTGCATAATGTACTGGAATTATATGCTCTAAAGTATTGATATAATTTACATATAAAAACTTATTTATTTGTTGAACTTCCAGCTCTTTTACTCTATTTGTGTTTTAAGCAAATGTGATTGATGGTGCTAATTATTTCGGAAGATAGGGCAGGTGATATCTGTGACAGAGTAGCTGAAGAACTGCAGAATACAGGAAATTGATTACAAGTATTTGGATAAAGTGTTGCTCTTTGGAGCCTGAGTCTCTCATTCACATCACTTGCAGCAGTGCTGCTTTACAGGATGCTGCCAGTATATCCTACATAGCTTTGCTATAATTTGAATGTAATCACATTAACTTCCTATCAAATGAGGACTGTAACTGGAATCCTGGCTAACATCTTACTCTCTGTTATAATTGTAGTTTCTCTATTAATATAAAGAGTTAATGAGTGTAAATAGAACAGTAAAAAGTTCTGTCCAAAACTCTGGTGTTGCAATCTGGGTAGTTTTGATGTGTTCAGCAAGGACAGTTTATGCATAGTTGCCTGCTATGCAGATCACTGTTTTTTCTCATCTTGGCACCAAAATGATTCAGAGGCCAGTGCTGAGTTATCCTGCCATCCCAGGAGATCTAGTTTGGTGGAGTTTTGAAGCCTAGTTTCAAAGGCTATTAATTTATTCCTTTCTGGCAGATTTTTTTTTTCTCAACAACAATAAAGGCAATCACTATGAGCTGATGGTCATGTCTTGAAGTCAGATCTTTCTCTTGTCTGTCTTTCTGACCCTTGTGGTGGCACCTGAGGATGCATTTCCTCTTCCAGAGGAGGCTGCTGCCTGTTTCCTCCCCTCAGGACAGCAGGAAGGGCTGCAGCAGGCTCACCACTCTCTCCACAGGAAAATTTTACATTTTGTCAGGTCTACCTTTACACAGTGAGAATACTTGCATGGCAGGAACATGTCCCAACACTTCAAGACACTGATGTTTATGATGTGAAATACTAGCTAGACATATTATTTTAAACCCAAGAGTGTAATGACGTTTTCTGCTCACTCTCACATGGTTCTGATTTTCAGGGCCAGCAATGCATTAGACCATGGGTGAAAAAACTGTGTGACATTTTGGCAGACAATATTTTTACTTTCTTAATACATGGAGACTTGCAGTAAATAATGGGTAGAGTAGGGCCAGGGAGACTCCGATGGATAGCGTGTGAAGATTAGGAGTAAGAAGTGCCTGTTGGTTTGAACAAGATATGTGCAGTGCAGCCCACAGAGCCCTGACCCTAGCTAGCATCATGGCACCCAGCCCAGAGAGTGAAATGTATCCCAACAATAAATCACCAGATTTTGTTCTATTTGACTGTTAAAGCAGCAGTCTGCAAAAGCTAGGACCACCAACTGTGTTGTTTCTCTTGCTTGTCTGCTCTGACCAAATCACTGCGGCTTTTTCTAAGTTAATGTTACTGAGATGACTGAGAATATTATTTAGTAAGCACAGGTCTGTGCTGCTCATCTCCCAACAATCTGTGTTTGATTTGCAGTACACCTTATCTAGCTTCCTTGGGGAATGTCTTGAAATATTGAGAACAAATTTTCTGTTTTCACATCTTCACAGTCCTTCAGCTCTTGCTGTGAAAATTCTAACCATCATTTCTAGTTACTCAAAAAGAACCCTAAACCTTGAGAAAAAGCATCATTTCAGCTTGCCCTAAACAAAAATTTACAATTTAAAGAATACTTAATTATGTTGCTCCAACACTGTTGGAGCCTATGTTTTGCTGGACCAGATTCTGCTTTCCTTTTAGGCATATTAAGAAGTATATTTCTTTTATAGCTTGTAATATTTCAAACTCTTTTTAGTTTGTTTTCTTAGCATGAAAAAGAGGGTAAGAGGTCAGTCTTGAAAAAAATCAATTTGATTTCTTAAGAGTGCTAAGTATATAGCCAAATTTTTCAGGTGGGGTGAGAAGACCAATACTTTGCATGGAAAATGTGCAATATTGAAATATTCCTCTCTTAAAAAATATCAAACAGCAAAATAACAAAGCAAAGTAATTAATGTGTGAAAAGACACTTCAAGAACTCATACAACTACAGACAGCAGTAATGTTCCTGTCCTTCTCCACTCTTTGGCAGACCAGGATGAAGATTCACTAGTGAAAATATATATACATATATATATCTATATGCATATGTATATACATATCTTTATGCAAGTGTATTGCTATGATAGAAGTAAAAAAATTATGAAAGTTCAAGAAAAAGGTATAATAGTGTATTGCAGAAGTCACGGTTTCTTCTGAAACATTCACCAAGAGACCAGTATCTCACTGGGGTGGTGGTGACTTGAGAGTGGAGATGCTGGCTCTGGAACTCTACTGGAAGGACAAAATTCTCCAGGAGCTGGTGTGTTTTCTCTAAAAATGGTCCAGATTTTTGAGTTGATATGTATGTGCAAGGTCAGTGCTTACGGCTTTGGATTTTTTCAAGAGGTTTTGACAGACTTAGTTGACAATAGCAGAGAATTTTGGAAAAAAGGTTATATTTGGTTGGATTGTGCAGAGGTTTGCTACTTCCCTGGCAGTAATACTGAGCATTGAAGAGCTGGAGTTAATTGGGAAATAACGTGGGATGAGGATGGCAACTAAAGATATGAAGGTTCAACAGTTTTGGGGAGCCTGAGCTTTAATCAGCTCATCTTGTTAGCTTTTAATATCACTGAAAAGTGAAGGACTCCTGCCTCTGTTTCTATGCAAGAGTTTGATGTACCATACCTCTGAAATGTCTCTTCCTTATAAAATAAAACCAGAATATATTAAATATTTTTGACATTGTGGACCATGGGTTTCAATGTCTTCAATGTTACTGGAGGGCAGCAGTGTCATTTTTGCTCCTGGAACAACTATGCTTTCATTCCCTTAACAGGAAGCTTTTATGGGAATTTTTTCACATGCTTCCCACTTATTTTTCTCAATGATCTTCCAGATAAATTATTCAAAGGGGTTTTGGCTGTAGGCAACTTTTGCCTTTTCTTGGCGTGGTGTTGCTAAAACACATCATGCAGTCCCTCAGGACATTTTCATGTGCCCACTATATTTCAAAGACCTTTATTTAGCCTTTAAAAAGCCACTTGCACAATTCTGCAAACAAGGGTCTGAATGCATATGTCTCAATAGTTTTTATTTGAACAAAGCATGTGTGTATGCAGAGCAGGTTTTGTACAAAAATAAGTCAATAGATAATATTTGCAGATGTCTCTCAACCTGGCAAAAGTTATCACTAGAAATCAGCATCCACTTTCTTATGAGATCCATTTATGTATCAGAGCTGCTAGTAAAATGTCACAAAAAATATCCATGAGGTTGTTCAGCTGACTTGGAAAGTCATTTGAGCTGAT
This sequence comes from Sylvia atricapilla, assembly GCF_009819655.1. NCBI lineage: Eukaryota > Metazoa > Chordata > Aves > Passeriformes > Sylviidae > Sylvia > Sylvia atricapilla. The sequence continues at coordinate 33,393,671 of NC_089142.1, read as the reverse complement.
TAGCAGGAAAATTTTAGCTAACACCAAGTGTGATGCAACATGAGCACTTTTAGTGTTCTGATGTTCTAATCCTTGTGCTTGTATGCTTAGTGAAAAAGTTTCCACCAACTGGAATGATTGCTCTTTCAGTGCCTTAAATCAAACATACCTGGAGGCCTCAAGATGAGAAAAATAAATATTTGAAAAAAAACCTTGTGTGTTTGCAAGGTTCTCCATAGCCTAGTTCTTCTCTGACACTTTCATTTTTCCCTTCAGAAATTTAAAAGGAATATGCAGAGATCCTGGACACCTAAACCAATACTAAAGAGGCTAAGAGGCAGGGCTTGTGAGATTTGGGAGGAGATTATAAGCAAGAACAGGGTAGCCTTTCAAAAGTTTTTTAACCTTTTTACATGCTTGACTGCTTTGAGCTCATCCAGTTTGGTAGAAAGCACAAAAATTAAACTAAACCAGAAGGGAAAAAAACTTTGATATTTTGAATAAAAAAGTTTAACAAGCATTGTCTGCTTATTCTTTGCTTGAAGAAAAATACTGTTCTTTCATAAAATACCTTAAAATTTATTTTTACTGAAACCAAGGATCATAAAACCCAACAATATTTGTCTCAGGATGTTATTTGTAAGGAGGAGTTTTATATACAGTAAAAAAAGACAGAAGTACCTTCAACCATGCTTTTTCTGCTGCTATTGTTATTTTTACAGCATTTTTATTGGAACATAGATGCAGAAGGGATCTATTTGGATTGTTGGGTCCAGACCCATGCTTTGCAGCCGGTGTCACTATATGTGCGCAATACAGTCCATAAATCCTGATGAAAGTCTATTAATAGCTAGGAGTAGTCAGTCTGAAAACCTGTCTGAAGTTTTTTTCAGTATTTCAATGCTGTAATGGCTACAGATCTTTATCCAATTTCCAATATGCGATTTTTTTATCTTTTCTTACTAGATAGCCATCCATTAATATATACTGTGAAAGAACTAAATTAACAGAGGGATATTGTAACATTTTGTGAATCCAGTTAAATTCTCCAGAGCAGAGAATACTGTGCCAATAGAAATATTTGAATAGTACTAAAAATTAATGTATGTGGAAGAATATAAATCAAGTAATTCAATGTGAGCTTTTAAAGCTTTCACTTCATTTTCACATCTTGCTTGAACAATGTAAAAGATAAGCTGCTGGTAATGTCTGAAAGTGCAACCAGGCACATTGTTCATGTGCTGTAGGTTATATTTTAAAACACATAGTAATAGAAATAACTGTTTATCATTATCATTCATGTAAAGCCAGTGTAAAACTATTACTTTATAGAGGCTTGGAAATGTAAACAGTTTTGAAGGATTGGAAGCATATAAATATGCAGGTATGAGAATCTGTTCACTCTTTGATGTGGCAATGGCTAAATCCTGCACAGACTGTGCTCCTTTCACAAGCCATGCAGACACAGTGGAGAGGGGAGTCTCTCACCTGGGAGGGTAGGCACTTCTGCAAGCTTGTGAAGAAGATATACATCTTGATTTCTGAAAGAGATATGATGGACCCGAAATACAGGCTAGGCTTTCTCCACAGGGTTCCTTACCCTTTTCTTCCCTGCTTCAGGGAAGTGAGTCATGAGATTTGCTGGTGTTTATCTGTCACTCTCCAGCTCTCATGTTGCTCAGAGGCAATTGGTACATTACCCTGTGCACTGATGTATCTACCAGGGTGACAAAAATATGCCCTTTGAAGGGTATTGCAACAGACTGGTCCTTCTCCTGAAGTCTTCTTGCAGCTGGCTGACTGGCAGAAAGGAAGATGTAGGGCAGATTTGAACTGATTTCTTCCGCACTTGGGAATCAGGCTATGGAGTGATGGTATGCTTCAAGTTTGGGTGCAGCAACAAATGTGATACATGTGCTAAAACTGGGGAAACTGCTCAAATAATTGCACAGTCTGGCCATTGGAATTGTTGTCCATTTTAAACACTTTCCTATTTTGTGACAGCTCTTGTACATTTTTATGTTTGCTTATGTATTCAGAGAGTGCCTTCTTTACTGCAAATAACCATATTTGTAGAACAACAAAGTGCAGAGGGCCCCAGCCAGAGATGATTGTGGTGCAATGCAGGATGAATTCCTGAGGAAGGAGAATTCCAGGGACTGATCATGAGTATTGTTTACACTAAGGCAATCTGCCTTGTTCTACTCTTCAAAGTACTGTAGAAGTACTCCCATAGGATTCCTTGTTGTTCATTCTAGTTATTTCCAGGTCAGAATTAATGACGGTTAAAGCTATGGACATTCCTAACCATTGCAGGTCTTGATCCCACAAAACATGTTAAAAAATCCAGGCAGGTTCCTCTCCAACTCTTTTGTTATGATTGTCACTGAAGTTTATGGCACAATTTCCAATCCACACTTCTTCAATGTCCCCAGCATCCAGCAAGTAGCAGAGGTTTAACTTTTTATCTCCAAAGCCACTATGGTGTGTGCTTCTGAAAGGGTATTTTGGAATCCTAACTAAGAAATGGAATCCTCCTGTACTTGTAAAACATACAGCTTCAAAGGAAGGCTGGGTAGATGAAGCTGAGGGTTTTTCTGAAACTTTCAGGCCTATTGCAGTGATTATACCACATCCATTCCTCCTTCTGTTCATCTCTAAAATATTCAGACAAGCAGATATCTACAGAGGTATAGTTTCATAACAAGAAGAGTTCTGCATCTAGAGAAATCACAGTAGCTTGCAAGATTTTGCACCTATTTTTTGCGGTGTAAAAACCTGCATTATTTGAATGGGATAAAGAAAGGATCATACAATACTTACTGACAATTAGTTGGAAAGAACCATGATAAACAAAGAAGTGAATTTTGCCTTATATTCTATAGACTGCATAAGCATGGTAGAGTTATTGTTTGCTTGGTATAATTACTCAGTCAGCATCTTGACAAAATTCCTTAGGTCTATGCACTATTCCAAAAGATAGGAATTTTATTATAAAATGTATTGGCAGTGAATAACTTGATTATCCTTTTGTAAGACACAGTCTGACCACAAAGGTGCTTATTAAAATGACTGCAATGTATTATTTTCCATAGCAGGATGATACAGATAAAAGAGTGGCATTCATAGCAGTGTTTGGGTGGTTTGGCTGTCAGTGATCTTGTTTTAGTGATGTGATAATAGGAAATACAGAGGAAAACTGAGCAAAGAGGAGGCTTTTGATGCTGACATAGAAAACAGGCAAGACTGAGTAATGATCTAAGGAGATGGTTGTCAGTGCCTAAATGGGAAAGGGAAGGGAGCAGGCTGCTATCTGTCAGCCTAGGGAATTTTGCACATAATTGTATTTCAGCTCCCCAAAATGTTTTCAAAAGAGTTCAAAGTATTTCAACATAATAGTTCAAAAATACCACCTATGACCCATATGTATCCTTTGCCTAATGATTTCCTGCCACCTCCTGTTCTTGACCAGGACAGCTCAGAAGGAACAATGAGTACAGTTTTCTTGAAAAGACAAATCCTTAAATGAAGCATTTGCAGTCCTTGAAAAGTCCAGTTGGGTCCTATTTCTCCTCTGGTGTGCCTTCTTTTTATTAAGATGCATTAAGAAGACAAAAAAAATATGTCACAGATATGATAGCACAGATCATTTCCTTTACATTATATGTGAGGATTTATAGAAAATGATGCAGATTTACATAGACTAACCACGTCTAGGGGAAAAAAAAAACAAAAAAAACAAAACAAAACAAAACAAAACAAAACAAAAAAAAAAACACAAAAAAACCAAAAAAAAACAAAAAACAAAACAAAACAAAAAAAACCCCAAAAAACCACCAAAGTCAAGTTTCCAGTTCCAGGTCATTGATTCTTAAGTTTTCCTGGACAAGATTGGACTAATTATTGAGGTAATTTCCTAGGATGGATTTAAATTTATGGAGTTATGTCTTTTTTCACCACTTTCTTCAGTATCACTTTCTTCCTTCTTCACTTGCGTACAACTGTAGAGGACACAAATCAAAGCCAGGACTATTGACGTTTTAGTAAGGAGTCCCTGGGGTTTTCTTTCAGGAGAATCCTGAGCAAAAGGATTCTCAACTGATTGAGTTGTAGCTAAATTTGAAAATCTAATGTGGTTTGCTCTAGGGCTTTGAACAGTGATATAGTTTTCATAAAGTAGGTGAAGGAATGCTGCAATCTTTGTGTGTGGAACATGTGAAATTCCATTGTCAGCATTAAGGAAGGTATTGGAAGTGAATAATCTGATTGAAACACCTGGGTGTTTATGGATGACCTCAAATGATTTGATACAGAGAAGTGCAACTTGAGGCAAAAATAATTCCAAGTTCTTGAAACACCATATTCAGCTTTGCTGCAATATCTAGATGCTCCCGTGATCTACTGTGATACTGAAAAGCTCAAGAATTAAAAAAATTTACTACTGATATTTATACTGACACTAGCCTTCAGAAAAGAGTAGTTTTCAGGGTAAATTATCTGAGAGCTTCATAGTGGTAAAGGCAAAATAGATAAAAAACCAAATAAGAAAAACCAGCAGGAGAGGAAATACATGTCTCTTTCATTTGTAAAGGTGTTAAAATGTTATGTAAGATCCTTTTTGTACTTCATAGTTACACTTGCAGACCACTGGAAATATTTATAACCAATGAAAGCCACAGTGTGTCCAGGGAATTTCTCTCCTATTTTTAAGAGTGTCTAGAATATTTGAACATGATTTTGTGTCTCTCCCGTTGTTCTCTGGTGAATAAAATGAGAGTGCTCAGCTGTAAGTCCTGGCTCTACACTGCTGAGTCTGCAATAAAAACCTCTTTGAATCAGGGGATAGGAAGAGCTGTGTTCTGCTGAAATTATCACAAATTTTGAATGGGCTTGACAAACAGAGACAGAAGTGCTTCACTTCTGACCTACAAGAATGTCCTTGTTACAAAATCTTGTACACAGTATTGCTAAGCCCTGATTTTATTTGTAGGTTTCCAGATGATAATTTAGTAGAGATATTATTGAAGGATAATGTTTAAAGGACTTCTGTGTACATGTGTTTTGCTCCTCTCTCAGGCAGTCTGTCTGTAAATATTTAAAAATTTTAGAGCCCACATTTAATCATCTCAAAACTAGAAAGAGATAATATTTAGTTTAAGAAAAGGCAAGTTATATATCTTGTGGAATATTTACTTTTCTGAAAAAGCTTCTTGACCTTTAACTTATGTCATCTTAGCTCTGCTTTCAGTGTGATCTTTTAGGTTTCAGCAATTATTATATATTTATAGTATGGTAGTGCCTGAAAGCCTCAATCAATCTCCTGTATATGAGAACACCACATACTTGCAGTGGGAAAACTTCTGAAGAGCATCTTGAAGACCTTGGGATCTGAAAGACACCAGGTAACCAGGTAGACCAAAAAAAAAAAAAAAAAAAAAAAAAAATCTTTCAATGTTTACTGTGGTACTAGAAGACAGACTGATGAAGTGAATCGCTCAAGATGAAATGTAAGGCTGTGGGAGAATTTGGAATTTCTGAGTCCTCGACTACCAGCTTAACCACAGATCTGTCCTTTCTCTGATTACAGGCACTTCACAAACATGTTCAACCTCCAAATCTTGGACTTTTGGGGCTCGATCCAGGTGCAAGTTCCATGCTGGGGCTGTACCACATTGCTGGAAGTGGGACTCTGTTGATTCTGGTCTTATGAATATGGTTTATCTGCAACCTCAGCTGTGGGATGGTGTCATCAAAGGAACAACTAGGCTGCTAGGCTGGCATTGCTCGGACTCCTCCAAGGAAGCAATTCTCTCAGCCCAGTGCTGTCCTGCTCTGGAGAAGTGAAACTCTTTGTAGAGACATTCTCATTCCCTGCTCCTGGACTATCCAGTCTTCACTTTCCCAGTCCAGAGGCCCTCAGTCCTGTGGGCATTGGTATGCAGGTCATAGGGCTAGAAGAATGTAAATGCTTACACTAGGCTGGATTAAATACCTGATGTTACCTATAAAAGGAAAAACAACTTCTGAATAATTTCATATATTGTCTAGGGGTGGTGCTTTGAACATTCCAGAGAAACGCTGTATGTCCACCTCAGTTTCTTAGAGCTTTGTAGGTCCACGTACTGGGCATGTCTCAGTAATTTCCTCTCACCATGTGAGACACTTGACTCCTTCTTTGATTGTTGTTCTGTACCTTCCTTTGACATTTGTGTGGAGGCTTCTCTCTCTCTCCCCATTTAGTACAACTTTTTACTGGTAGCTTTTTATGAATGCCATGATCATTTAACTGCTGTACCATGCTGGTGAACGAGAAAGCAATATTCAGGCACGAAGTCCTACAGTCTGCAGCTCTCAGTGCTCTCTTCACTGGCCAACCACAAACTCTCTTACTACTGCCCACCTGGGAGGGAGCCACAAAACAGCTGGAGAGGAGAGTCCTGCCTGCAGTGATGGGGGAGGGCAGGGCTGCAGCATACCTTGCCCTGAGCACCCACTGGGGAAAGCAAATCAATTGCACATGGGTAGAGGTTGATAAATCATGATGGTAAATAGATTGAAAAGATTCTTGGTTTTCGCATTTGCTTTCTTTCCAACCAGTTTCTTCTCTACTGGTTGCACTGCTGAAATGTTTCAACAGCTTTTGATGACGAGAAAGTAAGAGGCTGCATGAAACAGCTGTTCTGCTCTGAGTTCTCTGCCCTTAAATGGACTATTTATGGGGGAACCTATATCACAAAAGGGGAGTGTTATAAGATCCCATCTGTATAGTTAAGGCTGAACCCTGATTTAAAATTGGCTCTTAGACCAACTCAAGTCCAAAAATAGATGACGTATATTTATTCATACTTTAACTGAAATTAGCATGCCAAAATCAACTTTGTTGTAAAATCATAACAAAAAAATTTATTTCATTTGCTGTGTGCCTTTGTCCTATCTATGTGCAATTGATTTCTAGTTTACAAAAACAAAACAAAACAAAAAAGCTAATTAGAGCCAGTATCAACACAACTGTCCTGATACAACATGCTCACATCAAGGCATCAATTTAAAAGTTGTGTCAAAGAAAGAATATGCTGGAAACCTTTCTTCCTTCTGAGTTTTGTAGTAATATATGTTTCAGTAAGAATAGATTTAGATTAGATTGATTCACTTACATTAAAGCATCTGCTGGTGATAAAATTCCTTATTTTTCACCTCCAGTTTTCTCAGTTTAGGTTATAAGCTTTTTGGACTATCAAAGTCTTCAGTCAGAAAAATATTCTGGTTCTACTGAAGTACGTGGTAAATTCCACCAATTCACCACTGTAGATTCTATAGATTCCAGCAGCAACTTTATTCCTATCTCACTTGAGGGAGCACACATGAAATAGGGCAGCAGGATAAATGAAGAGAAAGGTACCTTTTGTACTTTGTGGTCTATTGGCTTCAGAGTTTTTCAGATGATAATTTAAGAAAAAAGGTCATCTTTGGTTTCAGGATGCTTTAACTGTTTATTTCTTAAAAAAGGGAAGTTACAACATATTTGAAAGCTGTCTGAAAATGCTGAAGAAAAGAGGGAAGGAAGAAGACTATGGTTTATCTAAGGCACACTTCAGGTCCATGCTTTAGCATATACCTCAACTTATAAGGCACAAGTAAGCCTTTAGCATTAGTGTTTGAACACCTTGCTGCTTCTGAACCATGGTATTCTGAATATTGTAATCAACCAAGTGAAGTTCAACTTCACACTCCTTTCTGAGCTCATTAGATCAGCTCTCATGAAATACTAGAAAACAGAGCATTGTTGAACACTGAGATCAAGAACTACTGTTGAAGAATTTGAAGACATTTGAAATTCATGTCAGGCTTTATAAAATACGTAAAACAATAAAAAACCCACTAACTCTACTATCAAACGTGTTCTGTTTCTTCTAAGCAAAGCATATATTTGTAATATAGATTAAAATATTGAGTGCCCTCACAGGTGTGGCTTCCATCTGGGATAATACATTCTGTTACAACAGGAAGGTATGGATGGTAAATTATGCATTTGTTTCCAGACATGGGAATTTCACAAAAGTAAAGGAGGATTCTGTCCCTCCCTGGGGCCACTGTGTGCTCTGCAGTCTGTGCACCACCATAGTAGAGAGCTATGACACCCCACACTCACATGTGTTTGTGACTGTGACCTCATTTGACCCTCTTTTTAGGACAGTTAAAAACTATGCTTCTTTCTGTAAATGCAGCCCAATCTGTGTAGAGAGGAATTTGGCCAGTCATGGCAGTACCACAGATGTAAATAATTCTCATATTTTCCCGTGACAAACTTTTTAACTGCATTTTTGGACTGGATTCCACCCAGGGAGAGCCGTGTTGGCTTTTTAAAAGTTGTTGGACACAAAGTAACACACAATATCTTTTTTTTTCCCCTGGTTGTCTGGGCCACTTTCCTCTAATGGTATTTCTGATAGCACTTCTAGCTGTAGAGGTTTTGTAGCAGCTATCTTGTAATCTAATTCATGTCAATTAGTTGTCAGCCCAGACAAAAGCCCTCTTATTCAGTTTGTGTAACTAGTTCCCAATAAATCTTTCTTGTGCTTTATCAGCACATAGGGTAACTTCTATTTTTTTTTCTTTTTTTTTTTTTTTCAGTCCTCATTTTATAGCTTTTACCAACAGCTCTTCTCAAGAGATCAAAACCTCTTTCACACTCTGGTATTATTTTGTATGTTCTTACCCATGAGAGTAGTGTACTGAAGAGGAAATGAATGAGGTTAAGTAATTACACACATCTGTATTTTAACTAACAATTAAGGAAGATTTTACATGTATGAACATATACCACTTAACTCTTTATTCAGGAAAATAGATCAAAGTGAAGATGAAATGTTCCTCCATGGGATTAAGATACTGAAGAAGTTCGTAGGGACCCCCCCAAAAAAAGAAACAATGAATTGAAATTTAATTTCTTTAGAGTTGAGTTTGCCTCATTAAGTAGCAGTGTTTGGCTTGCCTGGGGACTGTCTCATGAGTGAGTATAAAGGTTTACTGTTTGGGAAGGTGCAGGGTGCCCAAATTTTCTACTTTAGTTGTTAGCCTTAACCATTACTGTGATTAACACTGGAGTAGGATGACCTAAGTGAAAAGAGGTTTAAAATGAAGCTTCAATACAAGTGTGAACAAGTAAAACTCAGCAAACAAGCCAGTCTTATGGGAGAGCTCAGGCAAGAAAACTTTGAAGAGTTTGTGTGAGTTAGGGAAGATAGAACCACAAAACACCGAAAGGTAGTATTGCAACTTCTCTGTCAGTTCTGTCAGTTTCACTTTTTTTTTTTTTTTTTTTTTTTTTTTTTTTTTTTTTTTTTTTTTTTTTTTAAATATATATATGTGGGTATTGTTCCCAGATGGGAACTCTGAGCCTAGATAGTTTTGGTCATGTTCTGGCCCCTGCTTGAAAGAAATGTGTCTCCAGTAGTGAAAAGCAGAAAGCAGCTAACATGAAGGATGCTCTTTCCTGAACTCAAGAAGCAAGTGGGAAATATGCAGGGAAAACACCCTGGGAATCAATGAGTTTTATTGCATTTAGGCCTCTAGAAATAAGGAAGAAAAAATGGTATTGGATGGCAGAGACAGAAGCTACAGTGTCAGTATGGAGGCAGGCAGAGCCTTTCCCAGCTGGTGGTGCACACTGCCAGAAATCCTCCCTGCGTGGAGAGTCAAATCTTAAGGCAGAGGCCTCAGGATTTGCATTCTTGTAAGGCTGGGAGTTTAATGGCCCATGCACGCCAGAGAGGAAACAAGGGAACTGGAAATAGTTGCCTGCTCCTCGTGAGAGGAAAGAATAATCTGCAAACCAGCCTCAGCATTTCACACAGTGTGTCATACCAGAGCCTCATGTGAGACACTAAAGAAGAGTTGCCAAAGGCCAACAGCTCCTTTGGTTTCACTTTGCACTGGTGATTCCTGTGAATTGTAACAAATCTGAGGGAGGATCTGGGGATAATCTGAAAGGGATGATTCCTGTCTTTCCATCTGAATATAAAAATCAGATATGAATCTACACACCCTGAAGGCAAAGAGTTACTTAAATAATATTAAGACATTGCTGCTGTGCTGATATTGAGATGCCCTCAGTATGGAATGGTGTTTAACATGAATGTTGAGTGCAGATAAAATCAAGTTAACAAATACTGTGTGAGTGGCTAACTCATGAGAAAGCTTTAGATTCAGACTGACACATGTTGACGTAGCAGGAAAGACAGAAGTGTTGGCAGGGTTAACACGATCTAAAAGGTGCTGTAGAAAAGAAAACAAACTGTCCTGTATATCCTCTAAGGGCAGGACAACTACTAAAAGTAACTTATTTAGCTAAATTTTCAACACCTGAATCAACTGTGTAACCTGATAGTCTGAAGACAGCAAACATTTCTTGTGTTTAAAACTTCCCATTGATTTACAGGAGAGGTTTCTAACAGAAATAATCACACCAAACTCAATCTAGGCATCATGGTATAACAGCTAATTCCACAGAAATTTTAAGTAATGCTTTAATCTAGCCCATTTCCATTCTGAGTAGCCTTGAAGATTCAATGCCAGGTGCAAAATAATTATAACATTTCTCTACCTCATAAATAGTTGGGAATAATTTACATCTATTCAGACTACTCAATAAAATATACCCTGTGCACAGGTTAGCACAATCACAGTTTTCCTGCAGTTGGAATAAATGGACAGCTTGTGTCTATTTTTATTGATGAGAAATTTGTATAACAGTTGATAGGAGTTTTGATAACAAATTTCAAAAGAGAAGGCTGCTTCTAGGCGGGTTGTATAACAATGTTAACTGCCTCATATTTTCTGCCTGCTGTGGAATCTTGTAAAACAGTGGATTTACAGAAATCACCTCTGTTGTATCCAGCTTGCCTCCTCCCACAGTTCAGATGTACCTGTTTTAGTTATGCTGGCTGCACATCAAGAAGATTTCAGACACTTAGTTATTCAATGCAGTATGGAGAGAATCTTCATCAAAATTTGTAGTTCCTGTGTAGAAAATGTGTCCATGATATCTCTGGAGACTTTAAGAAAATTTAGGAGGCACAGAGATTGCAATCTGGCAGCAGTTGTTGTTTGAGCACTCTTCAGAACAAAAGTAGCTGGAGGAAAATGAGGGAAAAGGGTGGGCTGAATACTGATAAGGGAGGACATAGGTAGGGGCCACATCTTCTTTAACAATTTTCAGGCAAAGAACATATATTTATGTACAGAACTTTTAGTTTGTCTGGAACTTGGCTCCTCGCTGTGACATTGGAGGAGAGAATCTGCTGTGCTGGTTTTAGATCTTGAACAAGGATTCTTGATTTCCAAAGGCTGAATTTCTTACATAGTTTTAGGCTTATATAACACGGAAGTTTTGTTCTCCAAACCTTTTCATGTTTCACTGGTGTCTTTACAAACCAAGCAGGCATCATATTACATAACACATACTGTTATTGAATCAGAGAGGCAGTGTTTTATAAATGGACCACATACTGAATAAAGGATTTAAGGCAGTTTGCAGAAGTAGATCAGTATTTGTGGAACTTAAATCGAAACCAAAACCAGTATATTAGCACCCAGACCATAAGCTGGTTCAAGCAACACAACTGTAATTTTTGTAAATCTTCTGTGTGCTTTCACAGAATATTCTCTGTTCAAAGAGACCCACAAGGATCATCAAGCCAAATTTTACATGAATGGCCCATACAGAGATTGAACCTATGGCCTTAGTTTTGTTAAAACCATGCTCTAACCAGTACAGCTAAGCACAGGGGAAGTTCATAAGGAAAGAGCTGCTGTCTGAAATAATAACCTTGGTAGTGTTAATTAGGTTTCTTCACTTTGGCCTGAGAGTCAGTAAATTTAACTATGCTAGTTTTTGGTATTTTTTTCTCTCCAGTTGTCTTTAACTCATTCTGTTTTGAATGAATCCCCTGATTATTTCATTAAAATGAGTAATCAGAAGTTGGCTGTGCTGTTTAAAAACACCATTTCTGACTATGATCATGTAATCTACACTAAGCACCACTAAGTCAACTGAAACAGATAAAGTATGCCAGTAGCTGTGCAAATGAGATCAAAGCTGCATTCTATGAAATTTCTTTTATAAGAATAGAGAAGAGTGAGAAGTTTGAAAGACATATTATTGCTCTCTGCAGCTTACTTCACTAGAGATCCTCAAAGATCTCTCAGACAAAAAGTAAAAACTTAAAAAAAAAAGTCAGTGGTTACTTCCTTAAAACTTCTGTGACCAGAGCTACTGAGGAATCACTGATGTACAAATTCAACTCTTGAAAATCAGTGTGATTTCACTGAATTTGTATTTGTAAGAGTAAAAGAATTCTTTAACATCCTCTTTGAAGAAGAGCTTTTATTCTGGCCCATGTACATCTTATCTCATCCCATACTGCTTTAATACCAAGCTCATTGAGACACACCAATCACAAAGTATGTTCCAAATTTGTACCTGAATGACACAGTGATTCCACTCTATTGCACTCTGAATTCTTTATGTGATGCTCTAACTGATCTGAAATGGATAAGGTTGGATTCGAAATATATGCCTTAATGGTGATTGTCTCAGTCTCAGAAGCAAGTGAAGATGACCTTTGTATACAAGTACATCTTCCCTGCACCTTTAGCTATAAAACCAGTCTTCTCTAGTAAAACATGTGGAGAGAATGGAAACCAGTGAAGAGTATTTAAAAAAAATATTATAAAGTTTTCTGCATATCCCTGAAAAAAACAATTCCTATCCTTCAACTTTTTTCACTGCTTTCCACTAGTATTTTAATTTAAAAGAAAAATTCAAATTCATTTTAGTTTTCCCCTAGTAAGTTAGAATACTTACCTCCAAAGACAAAATGCTGATCTCAAACATCTGAATGATACTAACTGTAGCTTTTATAAGACATTCATAGAAAATCTAAAATTTGAATTATAAAGATTAACACTTGAACTGTTTAATGTGAAAGGAGTAAACTGTCTAGCTCCAAACCACATGTTTTTATTCCGGTGCTTCTCATTGGCCATCTGTTTTTTGTTGTCTGTCCCAATTCCACCACCTGTCCCAAAAATTACACTCAGCATGATGAATTCACCTACAAAACTGCAAGAAGGCAATAGGTCTGTCAGTCAAAGCTAGCAAACAACCATCACTTCCTTTGCACTTCTCTTTGTCTTCAGTGCTGGAAATAAGGAATGCAGATTAATGCCACAGATTCTTGTTCCAGTTATGTCTTTTTTTAAACTCATCTAACATTTTCACATGGTGGTAGGAAGAGAAAATAAAAGGAAGAGAGTGACAAAAATCAGCTGATGGAATTGATACAATGGACAGCTTTACTTTACAGAGAACTGTAACTTCCAGAGAAAAACACATTTTTGATCAGTCAAGGGAAAAACTTCTAACTTCCTGTTTCTTTGGTGCTTTTCTGAGTTGAGTTCAGCATAAATTGCAGATGCTTTGTTACATAAATTTTAGACAGCTCATATGATATGAGATGAATCCTGCTCCTAAAATCTATACTAAAAGTCTGAGTCTTCCTCCTTTAGGCTATGGATTTGCACATGACAAAACACTGTATAGATGCTCCACACCTGAAATTCTCTATTGTTCCCACAAGTTGAACTAGTTCATCTTCTTTCTTGTTTGGCTAAATCAATTCAACATTCACCTGGTACCTGTGTGCAGGCTAAGGGACACCTCGATGATGTCAGGGATGCAGGCAGGGGATGGGGTCCTGACCCCAGGTCCAGATAACTGCAAAGGATGTGAGAATCTATTGGGTAAGACATCGCTGGAATTCCTGGATGTGACTGGTAACAATGCATGGATGTGACAAAGGTCAGAGATAGCACTGTGAAGGGAGGTTGGATTTCACAGATGTTTAAGGGAGAGAATGCTTAAGAAACGTCTGCATAATTGGAGGGAAAAACGGGTGACCTTTTGGGTACAATTTGTGAAAAGCTAGCACTGTCTGGTAATCATATCAGAAACATCATAGAAAACCAGGAATGTCTAGATAATGGTATCAAACCCACCAAATTTGGGTAAAGATGCAGCAAAACTGGGACTAAGGCAGGAGAAAAAAAATTGTGGTTATTTAGTTCTGAAAGGTCAGAGATGACAAAAGGAGGGCAAGAGCAGAGAGGTCAAGACACAGGAAAAGATATGCAAAGGTCTGTAAGTGGTGTAATTGGGGCTGCCCAGGGCTACCTCTTGCTCACCCCATCTTTGAGCAGGACAACAAACCAAACCTGTTTGACCACATCTCATGTTGAACCTGCTTCTTTTGTCAGGAGGACTGAGTGCACAAGTGGTAGCACTAGTACATGCTCCAGGAATGACAGCACCAATGTCCTTCTAATGTCCTAGAAGACTGCACAAATACTTGCACCCTTGCTATTTGAAGTATTTGTGGGTGAAGAACACGAAAATCAGTGAGTAATATTTATAGGTTAACTTTAGTGTCCTGGCGAAGTCTTAAGATTGCAGACGTTTCCTGTTTGACTTCTGGAAGTTAAGATATTTCATGCTTTGGCTGTCAGAGAGATGGTAAGATAGTAAAGAGGCACTTCCCTGTTTCTGACTTCAGCGAGAGGAGGAGCCCGGTGCCTCAGAGGGTTACCCACAGAGGGCTGCTCATGTCGGAATGCATCTGGGGCTGGCCACCAGAAACAGCTGGAACATCACACCTCGCAGGGCGTAGGTGTTTGAGGTCAGCAGCTCATTAGACATTTGTGTGCACTTGGAAAGGCGCAGATGCCGCAGCCCCTGGTTTGAGGGCAAATGCCTCACTGAGCAGGGCCCTCCTGCTACGTGAAGGAAATAGCACCACCCACAGTCAGGCAGTCATTCTGGAAGGGAAGAATATGGGTCCCCTGACCTCTTCAGGCTGAAATATTCATATCCCACCTCCTGGGGTGAATGGAAAAGTCCTGACTTTGCAGATGAAACATGAGGGTTCTCAGGAAGATGACGGAGCTCAGCTGAAGCGTTTCACAAAAGATAACTCTCGGAGAGAAAGCTGCAAGGTCCTTACGTGAGCTCTCAGCAGCCGCTTGGCTGGAAGAATAGCACTTTATGTGCGATTCAGGGCTGTTTGAGTGAATGACGCATTCTCCCAGGAGGTCTAAAGGATTATGGTACTTTGGGGATCTGGCAGATCAGCCTGATCACCCTCTGGCTGAGGCTGAGCCCATCTGCTTTTGCACAGATGTTGATGGGTGACTCATGCCCAGCGGCAGAAGTCAGGAAGTCAGCTGGGTTTTGTTCAGTTGCCTTGCTTCTTTAGCCCAGGTGGTTTGTAATCGCCCTTATTTGCTAAGATTAGGGTGATTCCCTTTGGTGGATGAATCAGAATTGATTCTGTGTTGATGCTGCCTCATTCACAAGCTGAGTTGTGTGGCATACTTAGCATGGTTTTTTTTTTTTTTACTAGGACTGTCACTTTGTCTTACTACGATTTTTTATTGTAAATTTTCATTAACTCACAGGTATCATACTGTGTGGAGGAGAAAAAGAAAAATGTTGAGCTATACAGGCTGTATTGCAGAAGCGAATTATACTGCATATAACCTCATATTTCAGAGACCTTCAGTCAAAAGTTACTAAAAGAGACATTAAAGCTCCCAAAAGGAAACCTCATAGATTTATTCTTAAACCTTTTCTGAAAATTATGCAAAAGGCAACAGTTGCACTCTGAAAAACAAAATACTGTTTTACATTTTGCTTCCTGGGGCAATGGTGCAGGTACCTTATTTTTCCTTGTTTATGTGCAATTTTTACTGTTGCTGATTTTTGTACCTCATCCCTATCTTTGTGGTAGAATAGCAAATTGCACAGTAAATCTTCTCTTTCAGAGATACTTATGATGACTTATGATACTTCTGATCATAGATACCTATTATCATTGTTCATTTTTTATTGTCTAAGCCTTGCTATCAAATTACAAACTTAAGACTTTCAAAATAGGCATAAATATTTACATTTGTTCTCATTTTTGAATTATCCTTCTCACTACTTCTGTAAGACATATCAATTTAGAAACTCAAATTTAGCATCTTTAACCTATCTTAAGAAGCAGTGAAATCTTGAGATGTGAAATCTAGTTGTAGCAGCTGACGAGAAAGTCTATGAACCTTGTGTGCCCAATTAGGGCAAGTGTGCTCCCCTTATATGATACTCCTTCTAACATTTGTGAACCATGTCAGCCTGTAGAAAATTAGAAGCTCTTACATTTCTGTTCATATTAAAACCTTTTAAAATGCCATTTCTCGGAAAATATCCTTAAAATCCAGCACTACATCAGAACTTGCAACAAAAAAGCTTGCCTACTTGTAAATTGTTTCCTCCCTTCCTGCACAAATACTAAATAACCTCTGTGTTTTCCACTAGCAATTAATGTGTGTTTGCTCCCTTTTTATCTGCACAAAGAAGACATTTATTTTATGATAATACTTACTCATCTTTATGGTAATTAGAGATGTAACATAATAAGTGCTTAAAATAACTAAATAATGTTTGAACAATTAATTTTATTTTTTTTCACATAAGTGATGTTAGAACTCTACAAACATGTCATACATTTTTCCCATCAGAAAGTTCAGCACCATTTTTTATTTGTCTGTATGGTTGTGGGGGGGGTTTCTATGTATTTTTTAATTTTTAAGTTTTATTTACAAGAAATTATTTTGCTCATACTTTTATTCTCCACTAAAGAGAATTTGGTTTTCTTAAACAAACCAATCTTACAGTCCAGCCAGAACTTTACATGCAAATATGACATTAAAATTTCATTTTGTGTGTGTTTATAAATGTTAAATTAGCTGAGAAATATGTCAAGCAGCTGAAAGACAATGAACTTACCTTCAGAGAGTTCATTAGACATTCCATAACATTTGGAATGAAATTAATAAAACTCAGTCAATACATTTCCACTTGCTGGATTTCCATTCTTTCCATTTGCTTACACAGCACAGAAGAGAGGGGAAACAAGTGAGTCTGCCAAGGTTGTGATAGGAAATGTCATGGCGTAACTCAGAACTGAAATTTTTCTCTTTGTGTGCACTAGCAATTGCTAAAGTACTTACAGATCTGCTGGTCAAAAACTGTTAAATACATGGTAAAATATAATTTTTAAGTGTTCAAAACCATTCTGGTTTAGTGGTATGAGGCAATCAGTAAAAAAGGTCTTTTCAGAACCTTGTACAGACCTGCTGAAATTGCTTTTAGATGGACAAAGTGCATTTGACCTTCAAACATGAAGTAGAAGGGCCCTAAATGTAGTGGTTTTATGGTTGGTTTTAGTGTTATGGTTTTAAGCAACTTAAGTTGTGCAACTAAGAGAATCTGTCAGATGTGCAAAAGAATACTGTATACCTAAATAAGGCTTACTGGGACCATGTCTCACTGGGTGCAGGCATTGTCTCTTTAAATGTACATTGGATTATGTGTGTGTGCCAGATGAACAGGTTTTTATATACATATACATCATGTTTGTGTTCACACTGGTTTTGGCAGGATGAAACTGTAGTCTCCTCGGTTGCTTGCAAGCCTCAGGATGCATGGAGAAGCTCCAAGGGATCTGACAGACTGGATGGATACAGAAAAGTACAGAGGTGCCAGGTGTGTAAAAAGGAAGGCAGGGAAAATTTTCCAGAGCTTATTATTTCCTTTTCAGTCTGAGTCCAGGCAGCTCATTGGGAAGTGTGGGAAAGGAAAGATGCCTATGCCTTGGCCTTAGCCTTAGCCTCAGCCTCAGCCTCTGCCTCTGCCTTTGCCCAGAGACTGGAAATGCTCTGGACATGCTGGTCATTCTCGTTTTCTGCTTGAGCTGGGATATTATATTTCGCATTATTGAGAAAAGAGTGCCTGAATTTTATGTCTGAGTTGAGAAATGAAAAAAAGTTAAATTCAAAGAGGAAATAAATTCCTTATTGGGAAAGTGAAATGTCTGTGTTGGGGGTGCATAAAAGTGGTAGGGATTTTGCTGTTCTTAGTGGTCTCAGATGTAGGTGTCTGTGATCATTCCATGGTCAACCAACTGTGATGTCTCTCCAGAAACCAATTAATTTTATTTTAGACTTGTATTTTCAAAGGGGATCAATTGTATTTTGATGTATGTATCCCTTTGTGATGATTAGGGAAGGAATCCAGAGCAGTAACTTATCCAAATGCTTTCCTTTTGGATACCAAACATTCATAGAGGTGAATCTGGCCCTTGATGAGAAAATGAGGCAAGCAGATCCTGCCATGACAAATCTTTTTGGAGGCTACATCAATTTTCAGACTTCATTTTGAAGCAAGCATTACCTCTTGTGGCTGCAAAGTTGTTTTATAAAGGAAATCTGCTTTCTTTGCTGCTCAAATGTAGAAACTGGGTCACCTTTTAGGTCTATAGAGCAGGGAGAATGCCTTGCAATGCTAAAAAAGAAAAAAACCAAAACCAAATCCACGAAAAAAAACCAAAGAAGATAAAAAATACTTCTATTTTCCATATCTGCTAATCAAAACTAAGATATAAAAATAACAAAAGATACTACAAGTGGGGAGCAGAATGAAAACAACAGCAAATGATGCAATTTTATGGCTGATACATGCAGTTTACTTGAGATGTAGTTTTGTCTTTCATCTTTGATATTTGGGAGAAAACAAACCACCTCATCATATGTATTTGGAAATGGCTTATTTGTATAATACATCTAACAATTTAGGTTTCCTACCAGAGGACTATAAAGTTGACATTGCCTAAAGCTCTCAAAAAATTCTAAAGATTTGAATGAGTGTGAACACTAAGATTATTCAGCAAATATCTCTTTTAATTAAGTTTAAACAATTATGAATTTTAGATAAAAAAGAAAAAAAAAGAGTAAATGTTCAACCTGTATATACTTGGCAAATAAGTACTTGATTGAGAAATGACATGACTTGAAGGAAGAATAATTTTTTGGCAAAACCAGCTTAGGATACAGTAAATGAAGAGCTTATTAGTACTTACAATGCATGCGAGCTGGGCAGAGCAAACTATTGATCTTGTGGAAAGAGATTATTTCTCCCTTTTTAATCAATTTTCAAAGGCCACCAGCATCTTAAGTTTACTAGTAATATTGTCTGAAGCAAGGCTGGAATAGAAAATGGTTTTGGATTTTGTTTTCTTTTCTGCTATTTTTAGAGACTTTGTTCATTTTTTCCCTACTTTGCAGCTTGAGAGAAGAGAAATCCGGTAGGTAATTGGTGCACTTCAAAGAGTGTAATGAATTTGATTGATAGCAGACATGACAATGATAAATTAATAAAGTGACAGTTTGTTGGCACGTGTGGGAACAGAATAAATTGGTTGTTAACCATTTGAATGCAAAGAGGCAGAAGGAAAGGGAAAATGACTGGTGTGTGATTTTTGCTGCAGATCTGCTAGAGCAGTCCTTAATGGGTAATGCAAGACAGCAAAATCTGGGGGAGCTCTGAGGTCTGTTTGGGTTGGTACTGGTATGCTCTGCTAAAGTCCCCTGAAGTTTCTGGAGACAGTGCAACTCAGGCTTCTCCTGCTATCCTCACATTGCTGTGCATCACCAATTTGATTTTTGGACCTTAGAATCATAGAAGCATAGAATAGTTTGAGTTGGAAGTGACCTTAAAGACCATCGAGTTCCAGCCTCACTGCCCCATCCAAGCTGAACCCCTGAACATTGTTAGGGATGGGGCATCCACAGCTTCTCTGGATGACCTTTTCCAGGGTACCACTTCTTTCACAATGAAGAATTTTTTCTGTATATATAACCTAAATTTCCCCTCTTTCTATTTGCACCCATTATTCCTTGTCCTATCACCACAATTGCTGACAGTGCCCCTCTCTGACCTCCTTGGAGGTCACCTTCAGATACTGGAAGGTTCCTATGAGGTCTCCACACAATCTTCTCTTCTCCAGGATGAACAGCCCCAACTTTCACTGCCTGTGTTCATGGGAGAGTTGCTTTAGTCACCTTATCAACTTCAAAACCCTTCTCTGTTCTTGCTCCAAATCCTCTGGAGTTATTAATTTAAAGACTTGGGAGGATGCTGAACACCTATCTACAAAACAACTTGGGGAAAGAGAAAGCTGCAATGTAAAGATGTACAGTATTGTGGCATGAATACTGTAAGCCTGTCTTCCACCAGAATTTTTGATTCATATAACAGTACTGTTGAGCAGTACACTTGTCTCATTTTTAACACACTGTTAACCCTTTTGCCCACCCTTTTCATTGTGCAGCCCTGACTTTCACAATGAGAGGGATCTCTGTTAACCAATAAAGAAGACGGGAATGAATCTCACTGACTTGGTTATGTCAGTGATGGAAGGGGATGTCATGGCTGGGACAAACATCTCTAGTCACAGACACAAACTGTTCACTAATGCATGCAAGTATAATTCTCAGTCTTCAATGGACAGGGAAAATTAAAGAGCAGTAAATTCAGTGAATAAATCCAGGCATTGACCTGTAATCTTGTTAACTGTAGGAAAAATATGAGTGACAGACAACAATGGCGTGAGACTAGGAGGATTTCCTTCAAATTTAATTTTCTTTTTGCCCATTTATAGTTAATTTGATACACCACTTTCTTGTCTGAGTAATCAGATTTATTTTGGAAATTGTATTGTTCCTTTCTTATCAGAGTATGAAATGGTTTTGTGAAAAGTCAAAGCTTGCCAAGTGACTTGATTCTAATTGTTTCTCTCTTTAATTTTAGGTAGGAAAAAGAACAAAAATCTCTGAAGATACTTACATTTCAGGGAGATTAAATACTCCCATCTAATAAATTATCAGCTATAATTTGGCTTTGGTTGTTTAAATAATAAATCACTTCTTTCTAGCTAAAGCTAACATATTGAAAATAAATTTTCTTCCTGATTAACATGAAAATGTAATAAATCACACCAAAGATCCTTCAGAAATCTTTTTAAATATCATTAAGTTTTATTTAGACAGTCTTCTGTGTCATTAATAATAATCACTACCAGAATCTTGTGTCTTAAGATGCTGTTGACATTCTAGTGCTGAGCTCAGTAAACTCCCACAGGGTAATTTCTCAGCATCGTTTGGCTTCCCTTTGTGTCATCTGAGCTGTACAAGGTGAGTCTGCTGCCCCAAGAATCTCTCTCATGATCCATTTGGATCACTGCAGGGCTGTGGCAGGAAGTGGACTGAAGCAGGGAGCCTGAAGTAGATTTTTGAAGATGTCCCTTCATTTTTCTGCCTCTCCTTTCACAAGATATGTCACAAGCATATCTTGAGAAAGGAGAAGAATATATCCCAGTACCTGATCTGCTGTTAGACCATATATTGCTTCTTTTTTCATATTAGGCAGAATGCATGGCCCTAGAGACATGAAACCAGGCTGGATTTCAGTCTTTGTGTTCCTTTTAGAAAGTTCAAAGAATTTTGACTATGGTTGGAGAAAATTTAATGTTTGAATAGTATCTCCTGCTTTAAGATTACCTTGAAAGGCAGTAGGAGGTTACATATAAAGCTCTTGAAAGTATTTTATTAATTGCAGAAACAGCCTGTAAAAGATGAGCCTTTCTTTGAGAAATTCCACCTTTTTTAATCTCCCAAGAGTCTTTGAAGAATTCTAATCTTTACTTAATCAGTTTTCCTTTTCTAGACTTTTTCTCTGCTACTTATGTGTATATACACTGTTATGAACGTATCTAAAACCAGGTACTGCTGATGTTTGGTGTCTGTTTAAAAAAAACAGCTGATAGGCACTCCTAATGCAGAAGCAAAGGTTTTGCCCCGAGTTTTCTACAGGATGGAAAACATTTTTCATGTCTATGGTAGTGCTGGATGCAGTAGTGGGGAAAAAAGTGGTCCTTCAGTTTTGCCCCATAACTCATCCACAGCAGTTGAGAAAGCATAGTGAGGCATCCATTGCAATGACACCTCAGTTAGCTTAAACATTTCATTCCACTCCCATGTTTTTTGTTTTCTGAGTAGCATAGTAGAAAACTACAGCCTGAAAAAGCCTGGGAATTTTTTTTAGTGACTTCTTCATTGCCCTCCCCCATAATATTTATTTTATTAATAAAGAGTTTCAAAGCAATTAGCAGAAATCCTGATAAGTAAACTCAGGCCCTCAGTGCCTTGAAAAGCAGCAGATTTTTTAAAGTTTGATCAAACCCACGACAGTTACATTGCAGCACAGACATGCAGAACAGATCGAGCTTGCTACTGACATTTTGATTGCATTCTGTAGAATTTACGTTTAGGAAAAGCCACAGCCAGTGTTTTGGCATATCTTATCTGTAGGGTACTGCAGCAATAAATCCCATGAAATGCAATCAAATGTTAATAGAAAATCCTTTGTGGGAGACATCTGCAACAGTGAGTTTTTCTCTTCACCCCCTTTCTACTCCAAAAGGCTGTTTATCTACCCAGACAGATCTATACCTGCCACTTGTAGCTGTGCTGCACAATGTTTTGTGGAGACAAAGAGTGACTTTCAGAGAACAGAGCTGTGTAGATTCCCCCTAGGGACATGCCAGTCTTGGCTATGAATCCATTTAAACCTTCAGGCAAGGTCAAGCCTGGGTCTCAAAGCATCCTCCCAGGATGTATCCCAGGAGAAAACCCCTCCACCAGGGCAGAAGAAGTACAGAAAATAGACTCCAATATGATAGGAAAAGCTTTGGACAGCATGAGTCACTGACCAGACCGCTTTCCTCACCTGTCCCAAAGTACGTAGGTATTGACGAACGCAGAGCACATTTTGGCCACAGTTGGGTATATCCTTGATCCTGTTTGCTTTTCTCATAGCCTGCAGTTAAAGTAATTAAGTTTCTTATGTGTTGCTGTGTTAAGTGGCACTGAAAGTTGGGCCTGCTCCAGGTGCCTTGGGAGCAAGGCCGAAATGGAAATTAAAGAGAGCCTGACAGCATCTAAGCCTCATGCTCGTCACCTGCTTCAGCTCTAAAAACCTTCAGGAGACTTCAGTCCATGTTTGTCTATCCACAGCTACAGCAAGGTGTCCCAGGTACAGAGAATGGGAGCAGGAAGGTCCTCATGACATGTGCTACCTCTGGCCATAAGTAAGCAAGAGGTAGACACCTGTGTGTGCCAGGGGCCTTGCCTGATGGAGACAGGACACACCACTCTGTGTTCTGGTGCCAAAAGAGGCACTGCCTACAGGACAGTCTGGCAAAGACGCCACAGGGTCCCCTGGTTTTCTACACAGTTCAGGTTCCAAGTGCTTCTCCCCCAGCTCCAGAGACAGCTTCCAGCTCTAGTTTGACTGCATGGAAGAAGTCCTTCAGCCCCAAGCCTTTCCTCAGTCCTTCAGCTCCAAGCCTTGCCTCACACAGAAGTGCTCACTGCAGCTCAGACTTGCAGATCATGGTTCTTTGCAGGCAAAGGAGGACATGTTCATGGAGAGGCTGCATTATCTCTCAGGGAAGGGTGATAGGCCAGGACAAAGTGTCAGAAGGCTAGTTTGGCAAGGAGCTGCCCATTAGATCCTGCAGATAATGGAAGAGATGTTCGTATCAGAGAGTGAAAATTGTCCCTTCTAGTTACCAATGGTTAATTTCTTTTTCCCTCTATTTCCCAGTAGTAAAACAAGCATAGGACATTGAATGAGTTGCTATTTTAGGTATATCCTACTATTTCCTAAGTGTAGAACTAGGAGGATGACATGTAAGTGTCTTGTTTGAAACTATAGTAACTCAGATCTGCATTCCAATAGCATATCTACCACCCATTACACTCTTGTTTCAGTGTTATTTTCTCTCCTTGGTAATCTCTCCATGCAAAAATATTTTCTTTATTGAAATATGCAGAAAGAAGGCCACGGTGATAGACAGACTGAAATAAAACTGATAGGGCACAGTCTGGAAATTCCTGGCAACCTCAAATCTCCGTTACAAAATAAAAACTCCAGTTTATGAGTGCAAACAAGAAAGCTTAACCTTGTAACATTTTTTTTTTCAATATTTTTCTTAAGTTTATAGCAATTTACTTCATCCAGGAAACACTGCAAAGTGCTGGTAACAAGCAAAGAGACAGTCAATAAACATTGCAGCTATTGCTGTATTTTCAAAGCAGAAAATGAAAAAAATAGGTGGTTTATTCACTGTTGTTCAGGGTCTATTCACTATTTATTCTTCTGGAGAAACAATTTGGGCTGGTTTTGCCCCATAGCTCTTGATTAATCTGATTTAGACTAACCCTCTGCTCAGCTCATGCAGGGTGTGAACACTGCCTAGTTTTCCTGTGGCAGCATGACACTGAAATATTATTACCTAATTAGACTGCTTTTCCCTGGTAGCAAGCAGTTCCCATTTGTTTTAAAGACATATGCTTTTGTTGTGGTGTTGGGGAGGCTAGTAGTCTTTGTGCAAGTATCTGAGAAAAACACAAAGGGAAATGAACTTAAAATTTACATCTAAGTACAAATTTTTATTCTTTATGTAATTTGGACTGAGATGGGATTGTCTGCTCACAAAAGGCCTGGTACTGGGAATAGCAGGACTGTTATTACAGGCAGAATTCAAACACATTGGCAGAATCTGTGGGAAAGTTTGTCCATTTTAGTCCTGGTTTAACTGGATGGTGAAACATTCCTTGAATAGTCAGTATGCTGGCCCAAGGCCTGAAATGCCGCTAAACCATTCTTTTTTCTTTATCTTTTATAGTGAAAGCTGACAAGTAGATGAACAAGCCGGGTTGCTTACAGCAGGCATTTGCCCCCTAAGTTACAAACTGGCCGAGGTTATCAGCCTGGTTCCAAGCGAGGAACAAAGGGAAGTGTACGGTGAATCTAAAGGGGACATGACACCCTACATAACATTTTTTGTGCAGGTTGTAATCCTCTACAACACTTTTCTCCTCTTTAGAAAAAAACATCTGCTGCATTTGCAGTAACTGGAGTTTACCTCCTATTTTGTAAGATATCATCTGCAGGACTATGACATGTAAACAGAATGGTTACTATCTTCTTTCAAGAATGTGCAACTTTTTTTTTTTTTTTTTTTTTTTTTTTATGATGAACGGTACATCATCAACTCTGCCTTAAAGGCTCTTTTCTCTTAAAATGCTTATCCTCACTTCTGAAAATTGAAAAAATAATAAATCATGAAGAAATTAAACTTATATCTTCAAACCACCTTTACATTTTTTTTCTTTTTTTTGTTCAAAAATTTCAAGGTATAACTCTACCTTGGCACCTATTTCAGTGACCAAGAGTCTGAAAAATATCTGGTTGTTTTTCTCCAACTTCTCAAGGCATATTAAATTTTAGATATGGAAGAACACTGAAATTTAACTTTTTTAGAGAGGTAATTGGGTTAGGAATGGCTTTACCCTTTTAAAAATATTTGGTTTTATATGTACACGAATGCATGTTATTTTAAAATTAAAAGTAGAAAAATAGACGAGATTTTTGTTAACAAAAACTTAAAATTCTGCAACTTGTCATCAGAAATGTCTTCTTTTAATAATTTGCAATGTTTTGTCTTCCTTTATAATCTTTTACTCTTCACTTCATAATCTTTCACAACTAAGCCCACCTCAAAACCAGATGTGAATAGTGACACTAGGGATTCAGAGTTCAGAGCTCTTGCTACAGCTATTTCTGAGTTAACTAGATTGAAACAAAATTAATCTTCAGTCATTGTTCGTCTGTCTCTCTAAAACGCAGAATTATTCTAGTCCACCACTGTTTTCCTCAAATTCGAGATGTTTTCATGTGTGTGAGAGAAACAGCATTGATAAATGTTTATCTTTTCATTCAAATTTCCTTTATTTCTGTCAATATAAGGGTTCACCTCCAGTAATTTGTGCATAGAGAAGGATTTTATTGTAAGACACACTATTTGAAATGCAGCATTATAAAGCTGAGAATCTTGAGCAGTTTACAAAAAAGGATTCTTTTTCACTGAGAAATTGTGTTATTTTCTCATTTATTTAATCATGAGTTAAAGCAAACCAAATGTCTTAAAGTCTTGGAGGAATGAAGACTTGGAAAACACTAAAATGTTTTGACAGCAGTTTATGATTATGTTGACATATCATAATATAAAATTATCCGCTATAGAAAATACTAATTTTATATGCTATGTCAAAATAAATGTCATAAAACCAGCTGAGGAAATTAAAAAAAAATGTTACTGGATCTAAATAAAATATTTCGATGTTGTAAAAATGTACAAGAAAAAAATTGCAAATATTTTGACACTTGCAGATAAATGCCTTAAAAATCAACACATTCCCTTGAGACTTTTCATTTTGATGGAAATTGAGATTTCTGGTCTAAAACTCATCTGTCAAAATATTTTCACCTTGTCTGAGTGATACCACATTTGTAGCCAAATTTCTGTCTCAGGCTGAGCTTCCACACTGGATAACTCTATACCTCACTGTCTCACCTACCAGGGCAGGTTTGATCCAGAGCCAGTCTGAGCCAAGAGTCACATTTTTGTCAAATTAGCTTGTGCACATGAGACAGTTTTTTGTGCTAGAGTTAGGCTGTTGGAGGGAAGAGAATATTTAATCTTGTTTAAAGCCTGTCAGGACAGCATTACTGCTACAGGATGTTACAGGATGTTTTCTGACACAGTTCCACCCTCAGAGTTTGCACTTTGCATCTTGAAGTGATTGTGTTTCTGATTTGGTAGCCACAAAGAGGGATCTTTTGGAGAAGTGGCTAATGGCCAATGCAAGTTGATATTCATGGGAAGAAGATATGGAGCCATGGCTAACACTGAAATGCCTCTTGAAAAAAACAATGCTTAAACAGATTTTAAATGGAAGATAGATTTTCAGCTGTGGTTTGACTCTTTTTTCCCAAGAATCATTTATATTTATTGCCTGAGATTTGAAGGACAAGAAAGAAAGGGGTCAACCTGGTTCCTATAAAAGTGTCTAGTTCTCTACACAAGTGGTC
Organism: Sylvia atricapilla; assembly: GCF_009819655.1. Classification (NCBI taxonomy): domain Eukaryota; kingdom Metazoa; phylum Chordata; class Aves; order Passeriformes; family Sylviidae; genus Sylvia; species Sylvia atricapilla. Next base: position 33,366,757 of record NC_089142.1, on the reverse strand, counting down.
AGAAGACAATGGGGTTGTGCACGGTTTTCCCCAAACCCTCCCACAGCTGTCATTATCCCTACCTTTGGGGTATTCTAAGATCTTCCAAAGCTGTTTGCTACATTCCATTCCATTCCATTCCATTCCATTCCACTCCATCCCATTCCATTTGCTTTTATCCCTCTGGTCAGTGAGGAATGGTACTGACTACACAGCCATCTGACACAAGTCCTGACCTGCAAAACAGGACATTCAGGAAGGTGGGTGAACAAGCAACAACAGGAAGCAATAACCATGCTCTTTTTTTATTTTATGTTTACTGTGCAAAAGTGCATTTGAGCTAGCTCATCTTGACTAGGCTTTAGCTAAACTCTATTCCCAAGTCTTCATGACAAATAATAAAGGCGATTTTTTTTCTATCACTGCGTGCTTCTAGAGAATTTCAGCCATTCATAAAGAATATGAGTGTTCCAAATGAGGTTGATTCGCCATTAAGTACTTTTAACTCTTTTAGCTAGAATTCAGTTTTAATTTCTCTATAGAGCAAAGAGGGAGAGAATGGAGAAAGAGTCTTAAGCCAAACATCTGTTACAAGCATTTATGCTGTTTTAGTTCTGTAGACCTTTTCTTAGAAGTACTGGTAGGAAAGCAACCTGCTAAACACATGGGCCCTGTTTAGTCACCATGGGACACAGCCAGATGGTTAAAAGAGGCATGAAGATGCCAAGCTCATGAGGTGTGGCCTCTTCACTTTTGCAACATACTTTTTTATTTGTTGAATAGACAGGCTTTTGGCTACTGTCTGTCACCTAAGAATTGAAAATAATATGATCAGGAAAGAGCCAGTACACACCCGCCACCCCCCAGCCCCCCCACCCACCACCACCACCTGTGTCACAACCAGCTTGGAGCACTCTGGCTTTGATCTTCTTTTGTATGGAATTTTTTTTCAGTTTTTCTGAAGTAACTCCTGATTTATGTTCCTGTAAGTATGATGCCCAGAAGGCATGGCACATATTCTTATGCTCTCATATTTTATGGTTAACGAAAGCTTTTGGCAAAACTTCATTTAAAAACTTGCCAGTTTTACTCTAGATAAACAGATATGATTTTCTCACATAAAATACCCAAAGAATACAGGAACTGCTGGAATCATGTTTTCTTTTTATTTTTCATAGTCACTTGATATATTTGATAGGCAACCATGTCAGTAAATTTTTCCCACTTGAAAATATATAAATAAACCTTTTTTCTGATTTGGTTAAATCTTCTTAAGTTCTTCTTCTAGATTTCATTCTATTTTTTTATGGATGTGTGAATGTCTCAACCTTTCATATTTCCCCGTCTCTGAGCCTTTAATTCATTTCTCTTCCCCTAATAATTATACATGCATGTACAAATTCTGCATTGTCTGCAAAGATTTCAACAGTGCTTGTATCATGCACAGTGGTGTTTGGAAGGTCTTAGGGTAATACAAAGTTTTTCAGGGATGGAAGAGGATCTTGCAGTATGCCCTTCTTGTGCACTATTAAATTGATCTATACAGAAAAAAAGATTTAGGTGCATTTTTCTAATTGTCTTTCATCAACTTTGGTATACTTTGTTCTTTGGGTCTAGTATGAAGCTGACTGGGCAATTCCAGTGCAGCAATTCCTGCAGCCAGGACAGGGCCGGGTGAGGGACTGAGACTCATTATAGACAAAGCATTTGTCTGGGACAAACGTGGTTTTGGCTTTGTCTGTGACTGAGGGATCACCTCCACTGTGTTTGCAGAGTGGGTTCTGCCATTTCAGTTCAGTCATGTGCACGTGCTGGTGACTGTAGGTGTTACTTGACGAAAGGGCTGCTGCTTCACCAGCTTGGAAAGGAAAGCAGGGGGCTTTCTCGCTGTTCTCTGTGCACTTGTGTTAGTACTCATGTCGAGTGGGAAGACTGCCTCCTCCAGGACAAGTGTTTCAGAGCTGACAGGTAACAGAGGAAGAACAGGCTGCCTGCTGGTGCTGAGAAGGGTTCTGCAGCTTCAGTTCACTATATCTGAAGTCACCTTCAGCTCCCTGACAGAAACCCCGTTTTGACCTTTGACAAGAAACAACTACAGGAGAGTCCATCAGACTGTGCAACTTTTCTGGTATATTTTGGCAGAAGTAGCTCTTGTTGTCAATATAGATGGAAGTTCCTACATCCCTCCAAAGGGCCTTAGAGGGTCACAGTCATTACAAGGTAGCAAGAAAACTCTTGGCATCACCTTTATAAAAGTACTGAGGTATTCTGAGCATGGTGAACACCACACACTTGATCACTGCTATAATAGACTTTCATTCATTTCTCTTCATAGCTTCAACATAATCTGGACTATTAAGTAAAATATTAAGTAAAAAAGATAACTTTCTTCTCTTACAAAAGTCAGTTTTACCTAGGATTTTGTAAATGAGCCTTTGGCCTTTCTGTTTCACATCTCAGCATTAGTAACTGGAAATAGCACAACTTTTGAAAAGTGTAAGTGGAGAGTCCTGTTTACACTCCCAGAGTGTATTGCCTCCAATGTCAACAGGGTTAAACAATAGCAAAATCATCAGCAACTAAGGCAAGCCACTTATGTCTTCAATATAAACAGAAAATGTTATTACTTAGCTGACCATAATGTTGTTTTTAAAAACCCAAGAGCACTTCTCAAGGCAGTAACATGAGTTGAAATATGCACAGTCCATATGCATTGCTGTACCTTCTACACTGGGTTATTTACTGTACATACATTGATGAAAATACTGCTATGGATACTCTGCCAGACTTCCTAACACCAGGATATAGGATTGTTTTCCCAAACACAAACTTCTTCAACCTATGTAAAACTCTTCCCACTGATAAAGAAGGTGGTATGTTTGTGGCTTGTTGCTGTCATTGAGATTTCCAGATAGTTATTTTCATAAACCAAATGAGAATCTGATGGGAAGTAGGAGTTGAAGTGCTGAAAGGAGAAACTGCAGAGAGTGGATAACTGTATTTCCAGTTAGCTGACAGCCTGGGCAGGTTGGATTTTATATTGCTTCTGAATCTATTCACATCGAAGGGGAATTAATTTTTTTTCAGACTGAACCAAACCTATAAAAGTGGAACTTTTACCTCTTTTTCTGCAGTATTTATATTTATATTTATATTTATATTTATATTTATATTTATATTTATATTTATATACAAATGCAAATGCAAATACAAATGCAAATACAAGTATATATATTTATTTATATAATCCAAAAGTTAAAGCCGAGTGTTAATAAGGATTTCCAGCACTCTATTTCAAGCAATAGCTGCAGTTTTTGCTGGTGAGCACTGAAATTGCCTATAATTAAAATAATTAGGAGAGGCTCTTTAAGCAAGAGGACGTTTAGCATTTGTCAAATCACATCTGCATGTGTCAAAGCTGTGTGGGGGACAGACTGGACAGCACAGATCTTATTTTAATCTAGTGAAAAGAGAAGCAAAAATCAGATTTAATGTTAGTGGAAAGATGTCATCTCTACTGCTGGGGACACATGAACAAAACACATACAGTAGAAGTATCATTGGAACCAATGGAAACAGAGATGATAAACACCCATAATGAAAAGCAATTGCTTACAGGTGTGTTTATGGGTTTTGTGTGCTTAAACAAATGAAAGCACATGTTTAGTCATACATTTTCTGCCTTTGCCAGCTGGTTTTCCCTTAGTTGACTCAATCTGGTCTTTGCTTTTTAAACTGGGTTTGCACAAGAGAGTCCTGAAAAATTATGCATTAATAACCATTATTACATAGTGCTAGCAACTCCTGCAGGTATATAATAAATGTGCAGTGAGTCTCATACAAATATGATAGGACACTGGGGTGCCATCTATGGTGCTGAGCTGAAAGTCAAAGCAGCAATGCCCAAGTGAGACCAAATGAATGTCAGAACATAGTTTGCTCCACTAGAAAATCTCTTTTCTAAAGGGCTTTGGTGACAAATGCTTTGCAAGATTTAAATGCTTATTGACTAAATTTTAACACTTTCTTTTTTTTTTTTTTTTTTTTTTTTTTTTTTTTTTTTTTTTTGGAGAAAGTGGAGAATGATAGCAGGAATTTGAAGAAAAGAATTGTCTGCTCAGATTTACTTTCATTTTAATATCTTTTCAACTGAATTGGCCTTTTAAAATGCATACAGCTGCTCAGTAGGAAAACAGGCACTTCAGGACTGATGCCAACATTTTTCAGCTCTCCAGTTAAATCAAAGTAATGTTGGGAAGTCTGTGATTGGTATATTCCAGTCAGAATTTTATTTATCAACCCCTGAAAAAACAAAAGACTCATCTGTCATTGGCTTGTAAACGGCAGCCTTTCCCAAATCCCGGTGAAGAAAAAGAAAATAGGTTCCCATAGCACTTCAGAGTAAGATTAGGATAGTGACCGAAGAGATTTAGAAAGCTTTCTGCTGCTCAGGACAATATGACAAATCCTTGGACAACCTTAAAATGGGACTCAAGAGAACATCCCCTTAATCATTGTGATACAAAGAAAAAGAAAAACCAGTAATTCTCTCTTCCCAAGTACCAACAGGCTTCAGAAATTTTATGACAGCAAGACTATAAAATTTTCAGTAGAAAATTGAATGATTGTTTAAATAAACTGTCTAACTTTACAAATTTATGTATTATGATGATTACACAGATGAAAATAAATCTTTTTTTTTTTTTTCTTTTTAAATCATGAAACATCACATCAAAGACTAGAGATGTGGAAAACAGATCAGCTCAAAGGACAGAGAGGATCTTCTCGTAAATTCTTCTGCTGCCAAATGAGAAAGAAGGAAGAGAAGATGGAGACCATGCTGAGAGATGGTACTTTTTGTTTGAAGAAGAAAGCTCTCGTTACTTACAGTGTTGCAGTGCCAGTTGGTTAGGTTAAATGATTACCAGACTCTGTGACACAACATTTGGCAGGATTTATCAAGTTGTTTGTGAGCTAGTTGGGAGATAGGCTGGAGAGTCTTCACTGAACTAAACTTTGATAGGTAATTTCAGTCCATAGAACATGATAAATAGAAGAGATTATTCATAGAATTATAAAATATTTTGATTTGGAATAGACCTTAAAAATCCTTTTGTTCCATTCCCCTGGCCTTGGGCAGGGACACCTACTATACCAGGTTGCTCAGAGCCCCATCCAGCCTGGCCTTTGAGCACTGATAGGGTTGGCACATCCAAAACTTCTCCAGGCAACATGTTCCAGTGCCTCGCCACCCTCACAGCAAAAATTAACAGTAGCAACTTTAAAATACCAGTGGCTACAAAAATAACCGGAAGGGAAGAAGTTCTGTTATAAATGGCAGGGGAATGTGTAGTAGCAGTTTTACCAACTGCTGCACTTATCCTTTGAGAGAGCTATTTGTCCAGGTTATATATCTGCAAGAAACAGACATTCATTAAGACAAGTCACAAGGGAAGACAGAAGAAAGCCATTTTCCCTCATGATGATTAAACCCTGACTTCCGAAAAATTTTTATTAAAACAGGTTTTTATAACAAATCCACTATCCAAAAAAAATGATTTCTTTCCTTCTAAAAACGTAATCTTGTCCAGGTGAAAATATCCATTCTCACAGATATGCATTTTTCCACAAGAATTTTATTTTAATTTGAAAATATTGTTAAAAAAGAAGTATTATGTCTTTTTATATGAAGAGGAACAGCTAAACAGGCTCAAGCATGAGTAAATATACTGAAAGTTATTTTATTTTTTATGTTTTCCTTTCTCATCTTAATCAGGATCTGTTGATTGGAATGCAAGTAAAAAGCCATAGATAATCATGTAGAAAATACTCTGTATCAGGTTCTTGGTGTTTATTTAATAGTTTGAGGGTGTCTAAATAAATTAAGAAATATAGAAATCAGTGGTAATAAGTGGAAATCTGAACAACAATTTTTTTGTGAAAATCTTAAATCTAGTCTGTCATGACTAAGAGATATTTAGAAAATAGCCCACATAACTAAGGAAATTTCTAAATATTGGAAAGTTTTCTTTTCACTTTATTAAAAGGGATCAAATAAGAGGAAAGAAAGGTTGCAAATGTATCGTATCATGGAATGAAAGTGTATGGTTCTTCCATATGTACAGCTGAAGACCTGCAATTGTTGCTGAAGAATTGCACTTTTCTAGACACAAGGTAGCAAGCAGGACAAAATTAAATCTTGTTTTATGAAGGAGATACAGTAGAGAACCTCATGGGTACTTTCTATCTATGATTTTCACACTTTTATACCTGAAATCAACAGAGTTATTCTTGCGGTCTGGAAGAATGAGTAACTATTTGAGGAGATACACTCTCTATAAATAGAGGTGTTATTATTGGGACACTTCATTCTCACAATGGGAATATTCCTTTATGGCAACTGAGCAGCCTCTGTCCCTGTCCGTGGTGGGGATATCGGACTTAAAGGTTTTTATTGGACTTAATGTGAGTCAATTCCAACCCAAAACATTCTGTGATTATTAACTTTTAAGTAAAATATGAAAGACTTGTGAAGGTCAGGAGCCACTGATTCCAGATGAAGATCAGGGGCCACTGATTCCAGATGAAGAAATAAAGTTACTTTTATAAAACACTTATATGTATTTGGAGTTGCAATGGCAAAGTTGGACCTCATGCATACTATAGATTTCTACCATAGATTTTTTTGCACGACAGTTAACTCGGCAACGTGCTACCATCTGCAGATTAAAATTTAAGTCTGCAACTTAAAATAAATTGAGATATAGCAGAATTAAGAAAATGCTGTAAGTGGTAAGTAGTTCTTATTTCCATATTTTAAAATTGATTTTATAAAATATTCACCCAAGAAAAATGGTTCTTATTTTAGAATCTTACAGGTGTCTGTACTCATCAGCCTTTTTATCCCCAGGCAATTTTGAACATTAAGAAGGTCAGAAAAAATCCAAGAAAGTGTTAAAAAATTTTGTTGCTTTTATGAAAGGCACCTCTACCAGGGGTTTATGAATCCCTATTAATCTATGTTGGACAAGAAGGTGACAACAATCTTTTGTCTGTCAATTGAGCAGCTTTGACAAAAAGAAATAGAGTTTTATATTCTTATACCTTGCCTAAATAATTGTAGGTGTCTCTCACATTTTCAGAAAGAAAAATACGTAGAATGAAATTGCATTAAACAATGAAACAAACTTTCAGAAGACTGCTTAAGTTCTTAAAAATATTATCAGTCTAGTTTTCAAAACTAAGAAACAAATTTGAACAAATTTGTCACTGTCAGACAAGAAAGAGGAAATAAAAGTATACTTATCTAAAAACCTGGATAAAGTGAACTGGTTATTTGTCCTTTGCATACATTGCAAATTGATGTGCACTTATGTATGAGTAGTATATATGAATGTATGCACATTCACAAGTGCATTTCCGTGGTCATAGAATTAACTATCACACTATCATGTACATGACCAGGAGAGTACTTGGCAAACTTCTTAATTTCATGTGCTGTGCTTTGTAAAACATATTCTTTAACTACAGTATTTTGGTATGTCATGATGACTCTTATTTGTCTTCATATGCTGCCATGTGGTTGGAAACTGAAGTAGAATCGCTTATCACTTATCATTTGATTTCAGTCTTGCTTGTTGGATGGCTTGGTTTAACAATGGTGAACACATATGTTTTGCTTTGGGGAAAGGGTTGGCATTGGACTGATATTTGACTAACTAATGGGTCATATAAAATGTTTTTATAAATAAATTTCCTTTGTTGCTGAATGTTCTTTTACTCCTGTTTCAGTTCACAGTAAAAAATCCATGCTACTTGTTAAGGGTCTTGATTCAATTTCCCATATTTAGGATCAGAATTGGAAGACATCAATTGTACTGTAACATTGAAAATGTAATGTAGTCACCCGTAGAGAATGTTTAGTTATTCTAATATTTAGTAAGCTGGTCAGCAAGCCTAACTATAGCCTTGGTTTATGAGCAAGACTGAGTGTCTGACTCTGGTTACTGAGCATCACGTGCTGGGACTTATTCCACAGTCTGAGGACTCCTGACTTGGCAAAGGAGGGAGATGGCAGTGTCTGTCACAGCCTGGCACCTCAGCAAACCACCCCATTGCATCTGACTTTGTGGGGCTTGATGCAGGTCTCCAGTGATGTCCAGATGGCAGCTTAATATATATTTAATCTACTGTTCTAATTGTTTTAACTTGGTTAAAACCCAAAATAAAACAGAAGAGGTGGTGAAAGAATGCTTCATATGCTGGCCACACAGCAGGCATCACAGACACCACTGTTTAAAACATCATGAGTTTATTGATCATGCAAGATGCCAGGTTGATTGAGACTGACACAGTATTTACTGACTATGAAATGTAAATGCCTAAAGCTGGAGGCTAGCTCCACACAGAAGTTTATTTCATGCAGTTTATGGAAATTTTATTGCTGAATATTACTAGGGAAAAAAAAAAAACCCAAACCAAACTGTGGACAGTTCTACTGGTTTATGTTCTGTTTGGGAAATTATAGCACACATCCATGAGATTTTCTTTGCTCCAAACCTTCCTGGGCAAATGGTTTTCTCACTCGGGGAATGAGGTTTTAGAAGGAAAACATTGCAACTGAAATAGCTCTCAAGCATCTTGTGGAATGAGAACACTTTATAACTGATGCATTTAGCATTTCATCAGAAGCTTGTAAAGTCAGATTTGGCAGGCAAAAAGCATGGTATGATAAACTCATCCTGCTTTGGGGGTGCTGGTAGTAAGCAAATGTACCAAAGAGATGAGAACTATTACAATGTGTGGTACAGCATCCTGGGCAGTGTTCTTATCAGTAAAATAGGTTTGGCTTTCCCTTTCTGTAGTATGAATTTCACAGCCATTTAAATGAATTTACTAGAATGAAGTTAATTCTCATTTACACGTCCTCATGCAAATCTTAGGAGAATAAGGCCCTAACTGGAAACAGGGAACAGCTTTGAGTAGTGCTGCTTTTTGCCCTGGTATTCTACCTTTGAATCAGAAGAGACTTTTGGGGTAACTGCAGGACAATTTCTTCTTATCCTTAGTTCCCTTCCAAGTCTCCTTTTTAATGTTGGAAATACAAAGGTTCTAAACTGAGAAACTATCTGCGTGCTTGGCACCAGTTTAATTATCAGTATTTCCACGATGTCTGAAAGTGTAGCAGTCCTGGGATAAATAAGAAATGGCTCTTCTCAAGGAGGGAGCAGAGGTAGCACTGAAGTGACCAGAGGTAATTTTGAAGAAGAGATACAAATGGCTTAAGACAAAGTCACTGAAACTTGCAGAGAAGCACAGGCTGGAATCCTTCTCTCAAGTTACCTTGCTGGTTTGATGTTCAACTCTGATAATTGCAGATTACTAGCTAGCAACTTGGAGCTACCAGGTATGTCTCTTTTAACTTACCATGATGAACAAGCCATTTTTTAATTTTTTTTTTCCTTGAATCTGAGAAGCCTGGGTACACCAATACCAAGCACACAGATCTACAGAAAGACTAAAAAAGGAAAGTTTGTTTCCCACTGTTTAGGGTAGGAAAATTCTTTTTGGAGAAGTCAGGAGAATGCAGGAGTACAGAAGTATGTATACACATGGAAAACACATATCTTTCTCGATTATGACAACTTTTATGTCTCCTACAGCGGAGCTAAATTTGGAAATTTTATCCCACAGGAAACTTGCGTATTTTAACATTTGCTTTTTTCCTTAAATCAGGACAAAAAATATTTTAATGAAAATTCCAGAAAAATATGAATCTGAAGAGATTATGGCATTCCTTAAGTTGAAGCACTATCGCTCAGTTAATTCAAGTAAGTGTAGATGCTTTAATTTTTTTATTTTCAAAATTAAGGTACATTTTCTTAGTAACACTTCGCCTCAAAGGGGCTGGAGTTTGAAGTCCTAAGCAGTGCTCCTGTACTGGAGCTGGAGGTGAGTGTCCTATCCATGCAGGCATCACAAGTGCCACTTTGCATTAGGCTATTGGAGACTTTAGTCCTGCATGAAGCCTGGCCTACAGAAGGGTTTCTTCTCACAAAGTGATGTGCAGATGGTGGATTTGAAACAACGTTCCTGAAGCACTTTAGATAAAAAGGCATATCAGAAAAAGATCTGAAAAAATGTCTCACTTGTTTTTCAGTAGAAAATTTTGGTCATTTTCTGGCTTTATTGAAGCAAGTATTTTCCTGAGCTATACAGAACAAAGACTGAAGATATGAAAACTCCAAGAAACCCCCTTCTCTCTCAATTGCATTGTCTGCAAGGCTTCCTGCTCCCTGGAAAACCACATTCTGTGAGCACCATAACCTAAGACCTTCACAGCAGCAGCATCTCTGCACAGGGGCAGCTCCTCCAGAGGAAGAGTTCCTTGGTTTGCAAGTATTTATCCATTTTTTAGCTCCTGCCTTGATGATACCATGTCATAAGACCCCTCTTATTTCAAAGGCCATTCCTCTGCCTTTGTGAGGCCTTGGTTAGCAGTTTTTTTGATGCTGAAAATATTTCTTTTTAGTCTGCACAGATTCATCTGCTCTATACACACTACACATGCAGGAAGAGACATGATGTAGGACAGGTTTTGTGGGCTGTGTGGCTATGGACAAGGACACTAATGATGTAGCCTTGGGCAAGATGTAATTAAGATTACCTGGACAGCTTACATTGTCATATATGGATGAAGAGGACATAGCAAGCATTTAAATCTTATTTCCATGGGTTTGTAAACAAGGTAGATATTGTATTACCTGAAGTTGGATATCAGTCACCATAACTGCTTATACATTTTATTTTTTATCCACAGTTAGTTGCTCACAGTTTTTTAACTTCACTAGTGTAAATTGATATTGCCATATTTAAATTAATTAAGCTGTGTTAGTTTATACTGGCTAGGAATTGGCTTTAATACAATTTTAGTTGTTAATTGCCAGGGCAATGTTGCTCTTTATGAAAAGTTCTGATTAATTCCTTTGTACTTGGAATTCATGTTGTGTTTGATTAGATTTAAATTAATTAGACAAAAGCTGATTGTATAGACATGTTTGTTGTTAGTATTCTAATCAGCAAAAACAACTCCCCTCTGACAATGTATCTTCCCACTTCCCCCAAAGAAAGGAATTGTCCCTGTTATTTATCCTGTCCAAAGCATGCAAACCTTTGGGATAGGCAAATAAGCAAATAATTTAGCTATAAATGCACTTTTGTTGTTGTCTGAGCAAACCTAAATGTGGCTGCATACTTCTATTGCAAAGCTGTATTATATTTAGCTGTGCATGTTTGTTAGAAAACACTTGTCCTGAAAAAGTGTCAGTGTCTGGCAATGCTTTCCAGGACAGTCTATACCTTGACTTTAAGATCTGAAATGAAGATGTGTGTATTCTGGCTGCTGATGAAATGCACTGGCAGCTGTTGATGGTCACAGCTGTGGAGTGAATCTGTAGAACAATCTCAATTCATATTTTTGAGAAATGGTCCAGGGAACCAGAATGGTTCCCAAAAATAAAATCATTCTGAAGAGCAGTAGCTTCTGGTTCCCAGGTAAGACAAGTTTATTTAAATATTGCCAAAGCTAAATCACTTACATAACTGAAGTATTTATGCAGTTGGTAGATATTAAAAATATCATGTGCAGCATGCATTTTTATTAAAATATCAGAAAAAATATGACTTTAAAGTGGAGGGGCTGAAACCTCAGGAGACATTTCTAGCAGTACAAAATTATTTCTAGCTTATTTCTGGCTTTACAAGATGTCTTGTATAGCATGCAATTATTGTATCACGTGCATCCCATTTTTATTATTCTGAAACGCTGGAATTACCTTGAACACTTTTCATTGCTTAAATGGTTCTAAAGCAAATATTTTGAAGTTTGTCCATCTTATTTCATTAGAAAGCAGTTGGACACTGAAACTGAAAATGTTTTTATGGTTTACCATGTTCCACTGGCAAAATTTTGAAGGGAGTGGATTGTTGCACCATCATTTTGAAAAATTTGGACAGCTAAGTTTTTCAAGTATCCTGAAAAAGTTGTCTTGGAGGCAACTCTTTTAATCAGTAACTTTAGCATGTTTCTGCCAATGTAAATTTATTCTGGTCTCCTGCAGAACTGTCAATAAATTTCATCAGTTCAATATTTAGTATCCACCCTCTGTAACTGGGAAAAGGCAATGCCATAAGCTAAAAAGAAACACTCAGGATAGTTACAAATGCTTGAGAAATATCTTCAGATCTTTCAACAATTGGACAAGTTATCCACATTCTTTCAAAATGCTTAAAGTTTATTGGCATGTGAACTGCTTAGCTGAATGGATAGATGAAAAAAACCTGAAATATTTTGCAATCACTTTGGGCAATTTCTTTCTCCTAATTCCGGGAATGGTCTGGTTAATTAGCATGCTTTAAACACAACATTTGGCTGTCTGATCTGCACAGATGTACAATTTGTGCTCTGCTGGTGATCCAGCTACAAACATGCCACAATCCAGCTGCTTTCTGTGTATTGGCAGATGCAGTATCTTTACTGCTACATTTTAATTTTTTTTTTTACTTTAATTTTTTTTTTTTAACTTTATCAGTCACAAGTCAGGAACTTCATTCATTACATTTTAATAAAAACTATTTTACCTCAGGTGGCTTTTCCAGAGATTATGCCATCAGTATGATACAAAAGACTGTCTTGAAAAAACAGCTTTGACAGCAAATCCTAGCAATAAGTAAAACAAAGTCCATCAGTACAATTTCATGGAGACTAACAAATTTTTTTAACATAGACTGATTTCTGTTCTTCCTGTTTTGAAGAGCTGAAAGCCCTTCAAAATGTTCCATAAGACAGAACGTCCTCACCTAGCATTGACATGGTGTAATAGATGCACACTTTAAATCACAGAGTCTCAAGAATGGAGAAACTTTCTTTAAGAGTAGACACTAGATTTAACTACAGCAAAATTACATACCCATTCAATTTCATATATATTTGGTGTTCCTCAGAGGGAGTTGACCATGTGCATTGATGGGTATCCTCTCCATGGCAGAAGATGGTTTTTTATCTGTAACATTATTCACTCAACTAGTTTTTTGAGTTTTTTTCTGTTATAAAGATACAAATTTCAAGCTATGAATAAAAGGGGCAGAAAAAGGGAAACACTACAGCAACAGAGTTTGTTGTTAAGTGCAACAGTCACAGAATCACAGAACTTCAGAGGATTCTTCTCTCTCCAGCCTGTCATGGTCCCTGGTGTATTTGTCACTCCTCCCAGCTTTGTGCCATCAGCTCACTTACTGAGGAGTCATCTGACCCTTCATCCAAGTCTTATCCAAGATAGATAAGTTAAACAATACTGAGCCCAGTATTGAACCTTTGGGTATACCACTAGTGACAAGCCTCCAGCTAGACCCTGTGTCTGTTTATGATCTAGGATCTGATGTTCAGCTAGTTTTCAATCCACATCACTGTCCACCCAGCCAGTCCACACTTCCTTAGTTCACCCATGAGGACACTGTAAGGCTCCAAACAACCTGCCCAATGAGGTTTTTAGCAGGACTTACTGTTTTTCATGTACTCCGAGTTGGATGCATAGGACAAATAGCGATAAGATATTCTGAAGAGAACAAAACAGCAAAAAAGACTTTACTGGCAACTTTAGAAAATCAGACAGCTTTGGCAAAGGGTCTAGAACAAAATTAAATCAACATAAAACATTTCGCAAAGTATTAATTTGGCCCATTCAACTTAGCAAACTTTAAGCCTATTTGATTTCAAGTTATTCAAGAATTCCAAGTGATAGAAGAAGAAAGAGAGAAAGGCAAAAAATGATTTAGAAAAGCACACATATAGCTACCAACTTCTGGGCTCCAGTGATGGTAGAAACTCCAAGAAGAGGTAGGGTCCAGACAATGTAATGACCTTTTGTTCTGCCTTAAATAGCCTTTTGCCTTATTGGGCCCTTCCCCCAAGTGGGATTTCTAGTCATTTGGCCACTCAGGAGCTGGGTTAAGGACTCCAGGGGTGGGTGTGGACCATTACCTCTGGTGTGCCATGATGGGTAGTCACTGCAGGGCTGAGATACAGGTTCTAGGGATTTAGGGTAGGGCATCCTCACATGGACTAGGCCCAACCTGCCCCTTTCCCCACACTTATGCATTCCAAAATGTCTCGAGGCATTAGTCTTTCCAGCCTCTTACAGATGCTGTGAGAGTGTCAAAAGCCTTGCTACAGTCAAGATAAACAATACCCACTGCTCTCTCCTCATTCATTCAGGCAGTTGTTTCATCACAAAAGGCAGTCAGGTTGTCCAAGTATGATTTACCTTAAGTGAATCCGTGCTGGCTATTCTTGATCATCTTGTCATCCATGTGGATAGAAATGACCTCTAGAGTGAGGTGCATCATCACCTTTCCAGGTGTTGAGGTGATGGTGGTTGGTTGGTACTTCCCTGGGTCCTCTTTCTTTCCTCTTTCTTGCCCTTTTTAAAGCTGAGGGTGACATTTGCTTTCTACCAATCCTCAGGCACATCTCCTGATCTCTATAACCATTCAAAGATGATTGTAAGCAGCCTCACTGTTGTGTCCACCAGCTCTCTCAGCACTGTGGGCGCATTCTGTCAGGGCCCACGGATCTATGCATGTCAAATTCATCTAGTTCTCCAACTCAATTGTCCTTTACCAAGGGAAAGTCTTCAGTCTTGAGGCTGATGGTGACTTTTCTGTGTAGAAGTCATACTTTGACAAGTAATATATCATCTCTGATGCAGAATTGTTCTAACACTCCTATGAACACACCAACAGTGTTATTAATCAAGCTGTTTATATATAGAAAGCCGTTATCTGTGATACGTTTGTTTTCTTCTAAAAATTGCTGGTTTTCTTCTGACTGCAGTTTCTGGTATCCCAAAGGAGCACCTGTTCATTTTTCCATTTCTCTTCTTCCAAAGAAAGGACAATTATTACAAAATCTATCACTGTAAGCTTAAGGTCATATTTTATTCAAACAGTTTAAGGGAGTAAAGTCACATTCTGTAGAGAAAAAATAACCTGCAGTACTATTAGAACTAGCAGAAGAAATTATTTTTTCTGTCATCTAAAGTAGGCCAAAATTTTGTGCGAAATATTTATGCAATTATAAAGTTGATGGTGGAGTTCCAAGAAATGATAACTGCAAGTCCTGTTTTCTGAAAAATGATGCATCTGAATCTTGTGCATGTAGGAGTAATGTTTTAAGATAATTTTTTTATGTTATCATAAAAGCATAATAGCATTGACAGGTTGGACCATAATGACAGCTTATAGAAAGTTTTTATTAGACAATATATTTAGGGGTCAAGATGGCCCCTCCATATGCTTCATTGCCTCTGTGTGCCTGGGTGCCACTTAAACTTAAGGAGAAGTTACAGAGGAGCAGGAGGAGCTCTCTGCTGTGATTAAACCAGTAGTGGTTTTAAACTAAAAGAGGGTATATTTAAACTAGATATAAAGAAGAAGCTTTTTACAATGAAAATTGTAAAACACTAAACTAGGTTGCCCAAAGAGGTGGTGGATGTCCCATTGCTGAAAATATTCAAGTTGAGATTGGATGGGGATGTGAGCAACATGGTCTAGTTGAAGATGTTCCTGCAGGGGAAGTTGGACTAGTTGACTTTTAAGGGTGCTTCCTAGCCCAAACTATTGTATAAATCTACAATTCTATGATTCTCAAGATGGCCATGGTCCCCTGGCCCTGGGGTGGTGTGGGACTACAGATAGGTGGGGAAACCAGCAGGGCTGCTGGAGTCAGTATGGTCATGGTCTTAGGGACGGGATGAGCCCTGTCCTGATGTTACAATCCCTGCCTGGAGCAGAAATTGTTGATAAGCAAAGCAGAGCTTCTCTTATAAACTAAGTGTGTCTGCTCTCCCTCAGCCCAAGAAAACAAGCTTTTTTTACAATTTAGAGGGGTAAAACTGTCAAGAGTTGTCACACTGGCTTTACCTTTGCTCCCAAGAGGAAACATTATGGTATAGCCATAAATGTCAACACTCTGGGCCAAGCAATAACTTTTAATGTCATCATAACCAAGGAGCATTTAGAAAGTTTGTGAGGGAAGCTTGGGACTCAGCCACATATGTGATATATGCACATCGGCTCATATATAAATTCAGTCATTTCTTAGACTTCCTCAATAAGAATTTATTTGTACTTCAAACTGAAAGTATGAGATTTATGACTTTCAAGCACTGCTTAGCTAGAGCACGTAGCAGCATGCCTGCTTTTCTATGCCATTGGAGCACAGCATTTCCATCCTCTCACCTTGCCTGTTCACATTTTAGCTTCTACTGAGACAGCACCATAATTGCCTGCTGCTTTAAAGATGGATACCGGCATGTTAATACCGGCTTGCTAGGCACTGAAATGAGAACCACAGCTTTTTTCTCTGTGGCATCCAAACATCTGTCTGATTCAACAATAAACCTTCATGCATGATTTGGGACAAATTTTAATTAAAGACTGGGAGTTAAAAGCCTTTATATTAGTTTTTGAATTCCTTGTTCCTGTCCATTCAGACCTAAACACAACTGTGTGTTGGATCAGAGTCTTCTGATATAGTAATTAGCCATGCTGGTGATTACCCTGAAAACAATAGTGGTGGGTAAGAGTTACTCATGTTTTGAGTGACTTCTGAATGGGCCGGCCTTGTGGAAGGTGCAAGTCAGTCTGAATTTCAATGACCATCAGTCTCCTCGTCAATATGAGAATTTTGTGTCCTGGCAAATCCAGAAGAGAAAGGCTTTACCCCACCATTTGCTAAACATTCATGCAGTGGTCGCGGTGCCATGGGATCCCTCTCCTGCTCTGCCAGCCCTGACACCAGCCGCAGTACGAGGTACAGCTTGGTACTACCCTGGGGAACCTCGCCAACCCTGTGGAGCCTTTTATGCTAGCAAGGAGTGAGCGAAGGCAAGGAACAAAGGCAGACTCTGATAGGGAGACAACAGCTGTAGTTTATTGGTTACCCATGAGCGGAGAGCTCACCTCCACAGCGTCAGCCTTAACAAGGCACTGAACACTGTTACAGCAGTTTTTGTGGGGTGGAACAAGGGGATGGGGTCATTGCCAGGCCAATCAGGATAAACAGGGGACCGGCTCCACAGATAGCAGACAGGTATTTCAACAAACCAAGAAGAGGTAGGAGGGGAAAGTTGGGGTCCTGTCCAATCACTCAGTGCTCTCCCTGGAACTTTCTGGGCACAGGGAGAGACCCCGAAGTGATGGACAGGCCCAGGGGTCACATAACGCTTTGACTGACAGATAACTGTAGTGGGGAAAAACCATGTGGGGAAGAACAGAGGGATGTATAGAAAAAAACACTTAACAGTATAAAATCAGGAATCATCAATAATGAGGAACTTAATAAATTAAAATCACACTGCTACACATTCAGCACTTTTGCAGAAGAATTTCTAAACAGGAATTAGACCCCTTGAGAAATCTGTGTCACTTTAAAATCAGCAGCTGAGGGCTGCCAACATCTTACAGAGCAGACAAACAATGGCTTTGTTTTGGACCTGTTGGGACAAAACACCCTTCTGTACTAGAGGAGAGAGAAAAGGCAAAGGTGAACAACAGAGGAGATTCATAAAGAGCTGCTGACCACCTTGAACTGAGCTCTCCATTGTTGTATACGTAAACAGAGATACTGATTCTTGTCTGAATGCCATAACCTGGCCTTCTGAGTTTCCTCTGTGCCTTGTTGTCCACAGCTGCACAGGTTGCTAACTCAGTCACCTGATCAAAGCCCTTTTACAGCAGGATTACCAGGCTGGCTTTGTCAAAGTCTACCCATTCTCAAAAAAACCCCTAACCAACAGAGAAAGGTGAAGATAGGCATTCTCTTCCAAGTTAATTGCGTATGCACTCACAGGGGGAAGGAGCATATTGCATTTCAGTAATTATTTTTCTTTATTTTTTACTCTAAAACCACAAATATGGTAGTAGTACAACCCCAAACTTTCTTCTCCTAAATGCTCTCTAAAGAGTCAGTTTGTTCTCATCTGTAACACATTTTTTGGCTGTTAAGTGTAATGGGAGAGGATAATGTGTTGTTGGTTATAGATCTCATCCCTTCAGTCACGTCTGGTACAGTATTTTTTGCTTGAATAGCAAATGAGCTCTTATAGCCAATGGTACTTTCACACAGGTATACTAGGTGACCTAAGGGGTAGAAATAAAACCATCAGCAATCAACAGATATATCTAGGCTCATTCCTGAAGAAAACAGTTATTTCAAGTTCTCTAGTGAGTCACCCTCAGGTTCAGTAGACCAACTATTAAAGTGCAATGAGGCATACTAAAAACATTATACAGTGCCTGCAAAATTACTTACTAAAGTTGCAGACCCTGGAAACTCTTCTGACTGGCTGCTGCAGACAGCTTCACTGACTCAGGGCTCCTGGATAGGGAGCTCTCAGGCCTTCCCTGAAGAGGTCAGGTTTTACATGTCCATAGACATCTGCTCAAGTCCTCTGACTCCATTCTCTCTATACTTTGATACCTTGATTTAGATAGATGTAATTTTAACTTCTAATTTTATTTTGATGAAGTGTTTCACTCCCTGGAGTGCCTGCTTGTGAAGCAGGAAAAAGAAAATTTTATAGGTTAATGAATTCTTGAAAGAACACAGACTTCCTGAAGATTAAAATAAATAAAGGCTCCCAAGAAATCTGATTTCTATAACACTGCCTTACTTTTCCTCTACTGGGACTTCTTTGATGAAAGAAAATTTTTTCCTTTTTTGTCCTTTCAGCACACCAGCAAAATTAGCAAAGGTGAGTTGTCCCATCTTCCTTTCCCTCAGGAAATTGTCTCTCAGGAACAATTAATAAAATCATAGAATCATCTAGACTGGAAAAGACCTCCAAAGTCACAGAATCCAACCTTTGATCAATCACCACATTGCCAACTAAACCATAGCACTCAGTGCCATGTCCAGTGGTTTCTTGACCAACTCCCTGGGCAGGCCATTCCAATTCAACTTAACCCTTTTTTATGCCAATACAACACCATAACCAGACCAAGTATGGCATTTTTCAGGTATATGCACCTCTCTTCATAAAAATACTTTAAAGTTTCTCTTGGTGTTTAAGAAAACTGCACTCGAAAATATAAACCTACATAATCTTTGAATTTCTCTTGTGCAATTCGAAGTGCTGAGTAAAATGTGGGTTTTGTTTGAACCACTTAATTCCCACAGATAGTCAGTATAGAAAGTTTAAGAGGTTCATTTCAATCGAAATTGGTCTCTAGACTGGTCAAAGTACTAACCTTTATGAACTCTATCCGATACCTCTTTCAGACACTTTATTAGTTATCTAGGTCTTTGAGCACGAAACCTGACGTTGGAATGATATATTGATTTGGAAATACTCACCTGTTCAAAAATATAAACACTGAAAAAAGCTCTCCAAAGTCCCATCTTTAATTCCAAACCCATCTTTTTTCTTTATTTTGGTATATTGTGTGTGACTTGGGCCAGCGTTTTTCTCTTTCTCTTGCTTTGTACGTAAAAGGTGGAAAATAAAAATAATATCTTTTTCTATAAACGACAGCTTTTCAACTATTTGATGTACCAGAAGCAAGATGATATTTGGAGGATCATTTCAAATTTCCTGTCAAGGCTTCAATTCTGTTGATCTTTGTCCGTGAGAAAATCTAAATTTTCTGACTTATATTGTGAATATTAAGGCAAAAAAGCTGGCTTCACTGACTTTACTGGGAACAGTCCTCCATGTCTCTGCTCACTTACAGTAAGTTGATTGGCCATTAAAAGAAAGAGGTTCAGAGTTCAGGACAAAAACTCTGTCTCAGTCTATGCTGAAATGGGATCTCTCCTTCCCTCTTTCTGCCCCCATTTCCATAATTTTTTAAGGAAAGCTGAATCCTCTTCAGTGTCTTTTCCCTGAATTTGATGGAAAATTGTTACAGCAGTCCAATATGGAGATAGACATGGACTTGGCTGAAGGTAGAAGTTTCCTAACACTGTTAATATTGATAACAAGTTTTAACAGAGTCTTCTGGCTGTGTGTTATTTTGGCAATTTAAACAGTTTGCATTCGAGCTCAAGCTGCTATTGCCTCTCAAGCAATATCACGTTTTCTATATTAGAAAATTGATATTTCTTCTTTTTGTGAGGGTATTTATTTCTGTCAGATGTTGGCATCCCTGATCAAAATGATATCTGCTGATGAGCTATGCAAATGCTTTGTAAGAGCACTTTGTGTTAGGACGTTGGCATAACTTTGCCAGTTTGGACTTGAGGTTGTTCATGGATCTGTGTTTTTAAACAAGAGGTGCATGTGTTTATTCTGGCTGTCCACAGTCTGTCTAAAATTAAGAAATTGAATGAGTTGGGTGTTTTGCAATTTATTACATCTTTATAGCAGGTAAGCATAGCAGAAAAGGCCCTCAAGTGGTGTAGAGGCAGCTATTTGCATGAGCTAGTTACTGAAATGATTGTACTGTTATTTTGTCATTTGTGGCACTCTGTTCCAGGAATTTTCCCTTATTCAGCAGTTTAGCATCCATTTTCCAGGTTTTGGAGTTCATATCCTAAGTAGAAAACCCCAATATCTATTTGTATTAATTGTTGAAAACAGCTGTATTTTTGGAATTCTTTACTTCTATGCTGTACTTCAAATTGTCCTTTCTAAGAGTCATAACTGATACCAAATTTCATTTAAAGTTTTCTTGGGGGCCAAAATTGCCTCTTCTCAACTCATTTTGGCTCGTTTTTTTGGTGGGTGGGTTGGTTTCCTTTGTTTTGGGGGATTTTTCTGACAATGAAAGCTATCGAAACAAGAACAATGATCCCTGAAAGCAGTTTTGTATTTACATTGTCAATTTTGTTAAATCTCAAGAAATAATAATGCCTTAGTGCTGTTCTTTAAATTGAAAGAAAATGCCCTGTATTTCTCCCTCTGCTGACAGCTTTCTCTGCATTTGTGTGCAATTACACAGCTGGAATGCGATGGATTTTAAGATATACAGCATGTTATATATTTGGATGTAGTACGCTTAGGGACCCTGCAGAATAAGAAATTATTGATATCCAATGAAGTTAACATACTTTTGTTTATTTAATTATTAAATAAAATCTTGGGCTACGTCATGACCTTGAGTTCCTTAGCACATGTATTGACTGCAATAGTGAGAACTCATCTTTCTTTCTCACTGCACTTTGTAGTCACACAATACATAAAACATTGTCATGTCTGGCATGTTACAATGATGCAACCATTTTTTCAGCAGTGTTGGGATGCTGGGGAAGTGCTATCGTCTCTTGTCAGGTCTGTTCTGAGCTGCTTTGTGTTTCGTGTTCTGTGGTCTCAAACAAAGAAGCACAATGGAGGCAAAATGTTGGTCTCCATGTGTCTATGCCTTATCTGTGACTTTCCTGTCACTCTTTCCCATTTTCAGAACTTCAGAAAGCTTCAGATAAGGTGCACCTTTATCTCTCTGAGCTATATTTTCACTGCTCCTTGTCCAGGTTGACAAATCTGAATCTTTTCCTTTCACAAGATTTGTCTAAATATGCAGAAGACACATCTAAATATATTTCCAGTTCTATCACCTGTTGCAAATGCTGTACCAAAGAAATATCCTACACAAATTTACTTTTCTTCCTAAATGTTGTTATGAAATGCATTATGCCTTGTTCTCTCTCTCTCTCTCTCTCAATCTTAACAGCAGATTGCTAGCAAGAATTAATTTTCTTTTGTACAAAACAAGACCTATAGTGTCAACACACCACAGATATACCTGCTATCATCATGCACAGCAGTTCATTTTACCAATCTAACCATAGATAAACTACATTGGCTAGTCAAGCTTTAAAACAAATTAGTATTGATTTGCAAACCTTTCATTTGGTATAATTTGAAATTAATTTATGGAAATATTGTTTCCCTTAATATAAAGAGTACAAACTTTGTTAAGGGTGAAAAGAGCTTTAGAAAGAAATTTTAAGGTTTGCAACCTTTGTGAGAGAACACTGAGTTAGTAAGGAGCATAAGACTGGACAGGCAAATGTATAGACAAGGTTCTTCTCCTTTCTAGTCAGACAAAAGGAATGGCCATTATTCAGTTCATAAAAGGATTCTGAAACATATTAACATAATTAGAGGCACAATGCTGGGCCAAGATTTTTTAGCTAGTCTAGTGCCACCACAGCAAATTCAGTATGATTTTTTACCAGAAGAAATTCTTAGCAATGAAATGCCAAGTACAAATGGAAAATACATTTTTCCCCATTTAAAAAAAAAGTCATTCCAAATATTTTGATGGTGTCATGACAAAAGCAGCTGCAGTCTCAAACTTTGCATGTAAATAGTCTTAATGAGGGGAAGTGTCTTTAACAGACAAAGGTGGTGCTGCAAAATTTTAAAGAAAAAAATCTTCACTAGCATTTTTTAATAATTTAATGATAAAATAGATAGATCCTCACTTTTTAAAAAAATGAAGGGACATGGGCTACTGCCCTTTCCCTCAGGGAAAGGTTTCTGGTTGTTTCTGGTTTTTACTAAGGAAAGAGGTAATTGTAAGCAGCCGACTCTTAGCAACAAGTTGAAAGATGTACTGACTTATTATTGCCCTCGGTAGTTGCTATGTACCTAGCTTTTCTTCTTGGGAAATGAATGGCCTCATTTACATCAGAAAATGCTGCTAAAATATCAGAAAATGCAAGTTCACTTAAAAATTGAAATTATTTGTTAAAAAAATGAGACAAAATGGACAAATGCAGGTTTGTAGATAAAATGATGCTGGAGGGAGACTTCTGACACATCTCCCATGAAAGCATTGGCCTTATCCTCAGGGTTCAGTGGCCTTTTGTGTTTCCAGAAGGCCTTTAAATGTCTCCTAAGGTGGATGAACCCATCACCAGCTGTCAAGAAAAAATTTTCCAATGGAGTCTACAGATGGTAGTATTTGACTTTGAGGGGAGAAGGTTTTTTCCCCACAATGTACAAGGAATGCTGGTTTCTAGGCAGATGCTGTTTTGTGTGATGCCAGGAAACCTGAGCCGTGTGTCACCCACACCTTCCAGAAGCACCTGTATGGCGTCAGCAATCACATCAGTATCCAGGCTCCAGCACTGATAAGGTAAGGCAGTGCAGGCAGATACGTGGGTTTGCTCAATCCTGACTCCAGGGTCACCTAATGTGGTATACTCAAGGCTAGGCTTTCATTGATCCTGATCCTGTCACTATAATTATGTTCATTATTTGCCTGCTGTTGAATTAAGCTCTTACTAATTTCAAGTGCTTGAGCTTAGCTGAAAAGAAGCTTTGAATCTCCTGATGGGATCAAAGGTTGTGAGACTCTTTTCTGAAAACTCAGACCTTGCTACATTAATTAAATCTTCCTTCCTCTGTCAGCCATTCTTTAATAGACATTGAGTCACTAACCTTCCTCTTTCTTTTTCTTTCCTAATATGAAGAAAACTCTTCAGCCTCAAAACCGAAAACACATTTCTTCTTAAGACAATGATGAAAGGATCTTACTGTTTGTTTCAGTTGTGGCATAAAGAATCATAATTTTAGATATCTCTGACACACTTTGATCTGCTAATTATTAAATGCTTCCACATCATCAATTACTTTGTTTGCCTTTTTCACCTACTTATTTTAACATAAGTTAAATGCTTTCTCCATCCAGAGATGGAGATCTAAGTCATCCTAGGTCTCTTCCTGTAAAGACTGTGTTCTTAGAGCTGGGGAGAGAAGTAGAAAGTCTGCTTGTCTCCCGAGGGCCTTTAAAAAGCACTATGTCCTGAAATGCCTTTAGTAACTCTGGGCACCTTTGACTTTGCATTCATTGGCACTTTGCTGGTCCAGGACAGCCAAGGAATTGTCTTAGGGAAGGAGGATGTACTCATTAGGGCAGAAGTTTCTACAAGAGTACAGTGGTTTTACAAGGTACTGCCTATGAACTGACCTGTGATAGGTCTTCACATATGTGTTCATATGACTGATGAACACTCACATTATTTAGTTTTGCTACTAACTTTAACAGATACTTTAACAGAAACTCTCATTATTCATGAAGCAAGAATGCAAACATGAGGGTTAGGTACATGCTTTTTTCCATTTGGGTGTATTATATTATTTTGCTTGAATGAGAACTACAAGATGAGAGGGATTATTTTCCCCCCCAGACATAATAAGAGTTCTGGTTGTTTTCATATTGAATAGCAGTATAAGGGATGATTCCCAATGCAGAAAGCCAGTCTAAAGTCCACTGTACGCTGTGATCCTGTGACGATCCCACACCATAACCAGGTGGCACAGCAGCAGGAAAAGGGGTGGAAGGGGCTTAGCCTAGAGAAGTCTGCTGAGTCTGTCCATGATTCTACCACTTGGATCAAGATTCCCAAACCCTTACCTACAGCCCCTGATGTTACAGTGTCTTCACAAATCAGCAAGTCTTCAACAATCTTTTGCCTTAAAAGAAACAGTTATGCAATTCATTATAAGCTTTGCAACAATAGTTGTAAGAGTGAAACAACACATCTCCTGTCTTTGCTGAGGCAAAGATTGATGGACTTAGGTTGTCATTTACAGCTTCTTGGTTTCTGTTTGTGCATGTGACATAACACAACAGAACAGTACATCCAAACACTGAGAGGTTTCTGCCCTGTGCCACAGAGCTCAGAATTTCATATCACTCCTAATTTGCAGAACAATTAACAGTGATCAAAGTGTAATTTAAAGCTATCAATAGCTGGAATATTGTAGTGACTCTGGTTTGCTTCTGTGCTTTGTTCATATTGCAGCATTTGTGCCAAGACTGTAACTTTTCTGTTGTGCTGTTGCTTTTTGAAATCTCTCTTGAAATAATTGAAAATAGAGTGCTAAAAGAAACATTTTGAATGTTGCCACTGTTATGTTACAGGTGCATAGTATTAAGGATTCAGGAAGAGGACTCGAGCTTGATAATATAGTAAAAGACTATGATTGTATCTCAAGTTGAGATGATTCTTTTAAAGTCATAAGTGTCTTTTTAGTTTCTCCTGCATATTGTAGTACACTCTATCATCTAAGGACATGGAAGAAAAAATGGTACTTTGTATCTATTCCCACTCCTGTGTCAATCCTATACACAAGTTGTGTGACATTAATTTCAATGTATTGAAACTTATTTTTGCCCTCCTAAAATAGGATTATTTTAAGCAAAGAATATTTGGAGGAAATGTTTAATTTGCCAGCACAGGTGATGCATTTAGCAAGGCAATTTGATTGCATTAAGCAGCCTCCAAGATAACAAAATGCTTGGGTAACACATAATATATAGTGAAAGCTGCTGTTAGCAATTCTTGTCAAGCACTGAAAAATGCTACTTCAAAATAAAATTAAAATTTAAATTAAAAATTTCCTGTTCCTGTATTATTTTTCTTACATTTCTTTCTTTAATAGTACATTTTAACCCTCAAGATTCTTCCTCTCTCCTTTGCTTCCTGTAAGTTTTAAATATGCATTAAGCGTCAGTAAATTAGAGGTTAGTTGTTAACCTCTTAACTTCTGTTAATAAATTGCATGGGCTGGGAGAGGGCTGAGCAAATTCCAAATCTCTGTATTATGAAGCTTGCAGCAAGCTCTGACCATAAGGTTGTCTGCTGGAAGCTGGACACCACCATGAAATCCCACTCCCTTACCACGATCACCTGACACGGTATTGGGGAGGGGAGGGGTGGGTTTGAGGAGGAGATCAGCTTGATGTCCCTTAGAAATGGAATTCTGAGTCCACAATGCATTTTTCTATTTCAATCAGATTTCAGGAAAACTCTTTGTGTGGCATTAAATCTTCCTGGAAGATTAAAGATATGGAGGGGAAGGAGGGTAGGGAGTAGTAGGAGGAGGATATCTTGGATATTTGGAATAGTGTGAATACTTAAGACTTCCCTCATAACTCTCTGACCTAAGAGGTTTGTGAGACAGATT
This sequence comes from Sylvia atricapilla, assembly GCF_009819655.1. NCBI lineage: Eukaryota > Metazoa > Chordata > Aves > Passeriformes > Sylviidae > Sylvia > Sylvia atricapilla. Next base: position 33,340,799 of record NC_089142.1, on the reverse strand, counting down.
CCCCTAATCCTGCTTCTCCTGGAAGACCACTAATTTAGCTGTGAATCTCCATGGTCTTCCCTGTGGGTGGGTTGGGTCTCCAGTGGCACCAACAGCTTCCACCTGTGCCTTACTAGGCTGTGAAGAGCTAACAGGACATGCCTTAGTGCATTTATTTCTGCTCACAATACAAAATTCTGCTGAAGAAATGTCAAATGCTTGTTTAGCTACAACTATTTGAGATTCAAAGCAAACCTTGATCTTTCATGTGGATGAATGGAAAGAATTTGATCCACATTGTTTAAATTGGCCCAAAAGAAAAGGTACCTTCTTGATTCCATGTTTGGGTCCAATTATGTTTTCCTCCACAAGGTTTATGGGGAATATAGAAGAATAAAAATAGAAGCAAATGTATATCAGACAGATCCGTGGAGTTTTGTTTGCTTTAGTTCACGATTTGCAGAGGCTAACTTACGTTGTTGGTAATCCCTTAATATTGTTGCCTCTACTGGTCTTAAATTGATGACTCAGAAGCGATAGCTCTCTGAGGCTGTGAAAGATCAATACATGTGGGTTTTTTCAGTGCCCTTCATTACTTTTTGTGATTTATTTCTCTCTTGACTAGCGTATGACTAAGCCTCTTGGATTGAGTTCCTTTCGTGTCCACCTTGGCAGCTAAATAATTGAAAACATTGCTAAAGGAAGAGAAATAAAACTTGAAAATATGTTATCTACAAGAGTTATGTTGGTTTGTAGCTCTTCTGAGCTGCAGCAATCTTCTTCACAACAAATAGTTTTGCATTACTTCAAATATTATGGAAATTAAAATTTTCAAGCTACCTGAAGTAAAGTTTTCTCAGATACATGCCTAGGTCTCTTTCTGACATACTAGCAAGGCATGAAAAAAGCTGGTAGCTGACTGGTAATGGTAATCAGTGGATCAAGGCTACAGAGAGCAAGATGTTTCAAGGTAAAATAAAGTGCTCATGGTCTACTAACAGTGTCTGAAATAAAATATACCTGTGGAGGGTTGGGAACCCACTCCTTCTGGGAAAATAAACCATACCACTACCCTTGGTAGAACTGAATATTCCAGAATGGAACTGGTCAGGGTAGGGTAAACATTAGCAAAAATTATAACATTTATATTTGTTATGACTGCATGCTGTAGTGATAATAATATCCACAGTCAGAGACAGCTCTCTTCTTATTGGGCTCATTGAGAGCAACGCCAGGCCACTCTTCAAAAGAGATTTTTAGTTTAGTTAAAGGAGCTATTTACATTAGTGTTTGCTGCTTTAAATAAAGTAACAGCACGTTTCTTTCAACAAAGGTGATGACAACAGACATGTACCTGTAGAGAAAAGATTCAACTTTTTATTTTTCGCTGAAATGTTGAGAGAGAGAGAGAAAGCTTGCATTCATACAACTCCCTCTAAAAAATGTTTGGGCCCAGTACAGACCTCAATAGGCACAGAATGTGGGTAACAATGAGCAATCTGGTAAATGAGGATGGGTTTAGGCACTATCAGCTTCCCAAGGTTAAAGGCACTGGAGTCCCACTTGCAGAGGCAGAGAAAACTCACCTCCTCATCCAAACTGGCAGCTGCTGAGTTTCTTTTCCCTTGTCCCAGTAAATGATCGTGCTGTGATGTCAGTTACATTTCTCTCCAGTTTTAACAACTTGTTTAAATATAAAAAATGTTATAAAGAGCTGTTGACACCTCAGGGATATCTCTGGAAAACTTCGTGTTTTGAAACAATTTTGCAGATGCTGTATTAGAAAGACTTTGGCCTTCTCCACAGGATTTCTGCATTTTATTTACAAGAGATGCTTGCATAGTAACATGATCATGTTTCAGAATATAATTTTTTTGCTCCTGCTTATTTCTGATTTGAAATTCTCACTTTCCAGCTGACTCCACAGCCATTATGTGATTGACTTTGCTGTGTTATTAACTGTAGCCGTCTCTAATGTGTTTATAACAGCTTTACTAAATACATTTTTGAATAGGCATTCCTGTTAGATGAAGGACTATAATTTTTATTTATCATGGTAAGTATATCTGTATAATACTAGTATAGCTACAGTTGTATTAGTATGAAGGATGTCTCTGTCTATAGAGCAATGAAATATACTGATGTAATAACAGTTACAGCACCATCAAACTGCAGTCTTTGAACCATATTAGTTTGGCTGATGAGACAGCACTGCAAAGACTCTCAAATTGCCAAGATGATGGAGATTGCACAGACTTTTTCTTCCCATGGTTGAAAGAAATTTGTTCAGATAATTTTGTTTTACTTTTTCATGACTGTAAGGACATGGTAATTTTTCAATAAGGAGAACCATTTTCCATGTGGTAGAAGCACGACCACAGGAGGAAGGCTCACAGAACGGAGCCCAGGAGGGAAGGCAGGAGGGCAGTGCTCACCCAAACCAGCACTGCACCAGGGGGAATGATTCATCTCCTCCCCAGCATCCAGTCTGCCCCACCCTGGGCCTTGTCTCCTGCCTATATGAGCTCTTGTTGCTGAGCAGTAAAGAGGATCAGAGCACTCACTGGGCTGGGCAACAACTGCCTTCTGCCTCCAGTATTAATTTTCAGCCACCTTGGTTTTTTAAGGCAGTGCAGAATGAGCTGGGGATGTGAGGACTGCTCCAGGCAGCACCCATGGCTCAACCTGCACTTCTAGCTATGGCCCAGGGCATCAGCTGGGAGGTCATCAGTGAAGGAAGAAACCTGGATTCTGTCAATGACATTTCTGAATTTTCAGACAGTGTAGCATATTTTCTTCTTTAGTCCTCTCTGTCTTTACAAAGCAGGATGTTTGGTCATAGAGGTACATAACTCCCAAGAAAAGAAGATGTATGATCAGAGCTTTTCTTTCAGGAAAATTGTAAAATCGTAGACAAACAACAGGAAATATGAAAGCTATGAAATATGGCTTTCTATTGACTTAGGTGGTCAGAACACACATGAATTCTTTGTATAGGCTTCAGCATAGCAGAATTAACCATGTGAGATATCATGTGCTTGGAACTGTCAGAAATTTCACAGCAATGTATTTTACCAGCACGCAGAACAACGAGTTCTATACACATCCCTACTACATACACCAGGAACAAATAAGATAATGAATGAAAATTTTATAAGGTTGTTTCTTTTTCTGTTTTTCTTTTTTAGAAGGATTATGCCATATGTCAAATTCTGATCTGTACCCTGGGTTTCTTTCCAGCTGAGAGGAAACAAGATTGATTTTGTGAGGATGTATGAGTTGATTGCTCAGTCTTGCAGCAGGGTTTTTCCCAGGAGCTATCAAACCTTAAAACTCTTTGAAAAGCAGAAGGGAGATTTTTGGTGTAGGCTCCTTTTTACTTGTAAATAAATAATTGTATAAAAAACACCCCTAAGTTCAACCCATCTTCTCTGTATGCTCCTTACTAGAGTTTTGTGAATGGAAAATTGTTCACACTGAAAAGCAACAAAGTTTTTCCTGACCCTTTAGACTGTAACCAAAAGCAAATAAAGAGGAGATAGTAGTTTGCAAACATTTCTCTTGAAATAAAAATAAATAACTTGGACATTCCTCTTTGATGTTTCTTATGTCACTGTTGGTTAGTCATATTTCTGTAATAAATGCCTTCAAAATTCTACACATGCTTATGAGTGCCAGAGAAAATATTCCTTGGTCTTCCATTTAACTTTGGCATATTATGTACAAAAGACCTATTCTCCTAATTTAAATAAATAAACAGCAGTTTGCTCTTTGCAAAACCATTCATTAAAAGAAAAAATTACTAATGTACTGGTGTTTACAGTTAGAAGACCATGTAGTAAATTAGATGTTTGTCTAGTGTAGTTGGGAGGAAACCTTATATTTACTTCTTTGTTTTTAATATGCATATTTATTTAAAAGTCTATCATACTGCTGTATCTTCATTACTGAATTCAATAAGGTTTTCATGTCGCAAACATATTTAGAAGAATTAATTAAGAAGTAAGACTTCAAATGACACAAAGATGTTAAAAACAAAAGGATTTTTTTTTTAATAAGAAAACAGTTTATGAATTTTCTTAACTTGATTATTCATTCATCTAGAATAATTATAACATTATTGAGGAACCAAAATGCAGATTTTTTTCTTGTGCTGGGTGGATAAATATTTTAAAACCTTTTTTCTGCAGACAGTAAAGTTTCTAGGCATCTATATGATGACAAATAGAAAAGAAGTCACAACAGAAAAATAAAACTCTGATTGAGTTGGCATATATATCTTTGTATTGAATTCTGCCACCTCTTCCCCTTTTACTTAATACTACACTCCCTCTTTTTCTTCTTCCAATATTAGTAAATCTGGTTCACGGACTATGAGAGCTTGTCTCAACCTCCAGTCATGATGTGGTGGCAATGTTGTTATAAGTGCTATTTAAAGGTCCACTGATTCCAGCCTTATTACCATAAATCTGGGGTGCAACCTCTTTTCCACACATTAGCCTCAAGCAGAGAAAGCTTTCTTTATGGCCAGGCTCATGAAAAGCATACAGTCCATTACTTATTTGACCATTCAAAGTGAATGAAAAAACTTTTGCAGAACTTTAAATATTGTAAAATAGAGAGCTCCCTATCTGCCTCCATGGCCATCTTCACCTTCTGTGTCTAGAGGCTAGCCTTTGGCACCTGACTTGCTACCCACTCTTTTGTGACTTGTCCCCGGCTTAAAAAATCCTTCTTAACCCAGGCTTTACCTCCACACAAGAAGCAGCTTTTATGCCACCAGCTGCAAGGTTGTGTCCCACTAGGCACACATAGGTTTTAAATGAATACACCTCTCAAACACAGACCCTTCCGCCCTCTTACCAAAACAATTACTAAACCGTGGGCCAGGTTCTCCCTGGAAAGCAGGCTCAGCAGAAGCACAAGGTCAGCCCTTGGTACTCCCTCATGCTACAGGTTTCTGAGTTATTAATCCACCATCTCTCATGTGGGCACAGATTGGGACCTTGGACCTGCCACAGTGTGCAGCAGGAGACTTTTGTAAGGGCAGTGATGACTGCCAGCCACCTCAGCCACCTCACAGCACATCTGATGTCATGAAAAAGAATAAGTTAAATTTATTTATCTCCACAGCTACTTGATGTTTACATTGAGAAGTGGGGTTGAATGTCATGAATGAGCAGGGCAAATTCAAAGAAAATCCTGCTACCTGCTTCTCAGTGAAAATAATCCATGAGATCCCATACAGTGTCAAGCTGCTGGAGAAAGAAGAGTTTATAATGACATGAGTAAGTGTGCTAAAGCACTGTGCTGCCAGCAGTGGCTGTGTCTGGGCTCCCAAGTGAGCTCTCGAGTATACACCTTGGCCGTCTCTGAATTCCACGCTGGCATGAGACTGGAGTACACACCACCCCCAAGTGCCCTGGTTTCCTCAGAAATGAATGCCCTGCGACATACAGGAGCCTTTATAAACACCCAGCTTGGCCTCAGTCTGGACAATTGGAGACAACCTGCTCCTGCTATGATGCACAGCTGGAGATTAGCTTGGGTCTTTTTTTTTTTTTTTTTTTTTTTTTTACCTTAAAAAGAAAGACGTTGAGAAAAGCTCAATTCTCATCTGACACAAATCATGATGTCTTCACTGTGCCTGATGGGGCTTAACTGATTTAGTTTAACTAAGGATCTGGAATACTGTTTAGTTGCTGTATAAATAATCTGCAGGATTCCTGTGTCAAGGCAGATACTGCATTTCTGAATCTGATGGCAGTGTACCGCATAAACAAGCAGTAGACCTTAACCACTAGACATAAAAAATTATTACATTAATGATTATTGACACATGCAATAAATACCATGGCCTTCGACTGGGATTTCAAAAACATGTTATTTTACTGCCCTAATATGCCTTAATGGAAATGTAAATGACACAGAAAGGTAATTGTTCTTTGAAAAGCAAATAGCATCAGCTTTAAATTCAAGAATTTGAATTCGTACAACATAATGGGGAAAATCACCAGGTTTATGATACTATTTCAGAAGCAAAATGTATCCCCATTTCCCCTTCAGTGGTGTAACCTTCACGTCTTCTGTATCAAGCTGAGCTTAGTTCATTCCAATATAATCCAAACATTTTCATCTACGAAAAGTAATACTGTTGTAGGTTGCATCTTTTGTTTCAATTTAAAAATATCTAGAAAAGTTAAATGAAATGTTTAATGATTCTCCATCAATTATATTTAAATAGTGTGTCTTGCCATCTTAAGAACACTACCGAATGCCAATGACATTATCTGATAAAATTGATCCCACTTCACTGCAAACTGGCGTGTCAAAATTATATCAGTACTTTGCAAGTTGTGTCATATGTTCATTCATGCAAAATCATTGCAAGGAATTTTTTGTCTACAGGGTCCCATAACCAGAAGATGTGAAAATTTTAGCAGTTTTCAGAAATTATATATATTTTTACTTTGTTGTTGTGGTTTTTTTCCACTCTGAACTATAGGGCACTGAGGAGATTTTGTTAGAAATGGTTAAATTTTGAGTTCAGAATCCTTATTTTCCAAACTACTTCCCATGTTCGTATAATGGGTCTTTTAAGTAATTCACTGTATTCATATCAAAAATTTTACATATGCCTGATTCTGCTTACTTTATGCCTAATTTTGAGACCTAGTTTCATCTTAGTGAAAATGTGAAATTGCTAGTAAAAAGAGGAGAACCATAACTAAAATCTACTAGCTAGAAAATAATACAAAGGAGGAAGGCTTACATTAGCTCTAATTATTGAAAGATTTAACTAAGTTTCTTTAATGTGAACTAAGGAGGGAAAGGTATTGCTACTCACTTTCAAAGAAATCAACACTTATTATCAATTAAATACCAGTAAGCAATGAGTGCCTCTGATCTATGCATCTCTCAGCCCAGGCAAGAAAAATAACATTAACCAACTTACATGTGTAGAATGGAGTAGAATAGGATATGGACATTTGTCTCTGTATAATCACTCTATTGAATTTGTAATGATCTGTGAAATGACAAAAGCTGTGGTCTGTGCTCAAAAAATCTTGGGAATACCCCTGTTGTGCAGTTTATATGAAGACCTGTGCATAGGGCAAGAGCAACAACCTATAAGAGCAAAAAGAAAAACTGCAAGGAGACTGATCTGTTTATTTCTTGCATTTATTCTAATCTTCGGTCTGTGCTTCTGAAACTGCTGCTATTTTAGTTTAGATCATGTTTCAAAAATTCTGTTGTTTTTTTGGTTCCGTTGTTTCTCCCACTACCTGGATGAAATTTGAACATAAAAGTTAAAATACCAAGAAAAACGCAGCTATTTAAATTTCCCAGAATTTGCTTTGCAAAGTTGCTGTTGTGGAAATACAAGTTTCTTGCCTTCCCCCCTGCCACCCCTGCCCCCCTCCCCACCCCATAGTGCACTATTTGGGTGCCATTTCACCATGGCAATAGGATAGTGTTTCCTACTTTTGATCTAAATCTTCCATACTTGTTGTGAAAATTATAATTTACAAGAAAACAGTGAAAAAGGCTGACGAGGAAAGTAATGAAACCTCTGGACCCAATTTGCAATACAGTTAAGTTCTGTAGAAATGAACTGGAGGCGACGTCTCAGCAAGGATATTCCCAGTGAATGCAGGAGGGAAGCTGGCTCCATTATGACTGAAAATTGCCTTTTGATACTTCTAAAAATGGTAAAGAGCAGGGAGAGAAAAAGGGTGAGGGTTTGGGGCAACACTAGTTAGGAATAAAACACTCAGATGAAAACCTCCCAAATGGCAATATTTGTGACTGGCAATAAGCAGTGAGGAAAGTGACACCATTTTTTAATTTGCATAAGTACACCTTTAAAGAATTTTTCTTTTTCTACATACAGTTATGAACTCTTATATCTTTTTCAGTGACATCAAATACAGAGCAGACTGTACTGATTGCTTATAAACCCTTCCTTTTCCTCCCTTTCCTGCTCAGGTGAATCATATTTGTTTAGGTCGTTCTTTTCTCAGTGACTCAGTTATGTAACAATCAGTGATATGCTTCAGTAAAGCTTTTCCTCCATGATTTTCAAATTGAAAACAAATTTTCCAAGATCTGGTTTTAAGGACAGTCCTATGCTCAATTCCTCTGATAATTTTCACCTCCTCCAAATTTTTTCTGTACCCTCCAGAGGAAAATAGTTTTCTTCTAGACATAACCTGAATTTGCTCTGGAGCCCAGATCTGGCTGAAGGAGAAGACCTGTTTTGAGACACAGTGATTGCCGCACTGCCTGAGTCTCACATGAATTCACCTGGGCAGCCCATTCTGGTTGGGTACAAAAATTTTCAGGTCTTTGAGGCACAGGCTGAAAAAAATGCAAAACAACATTGAAGAAATTCTGAGACAAAATATATTGTGAATAAACCATTTGCTAGTTCATTAATAAATCCTTTCTTATGATAGCAGTTTTGCCTAAGGACCAAAAAGTAGGGCAAAATGAGCAGCATGCTGAAGGACTTGAAAGAGCAGTCCAAATCTAGATATCATACCATTTTTATAATACTAATCAATAGTTGAATGCAAGCATAATGCTATTGCTCATATGCAGCACTTTCCATGATGTAAGTAACTACTTAGCCTCTTAGATTTTTCGCTAAAGGAAGAGGGATAATTGGTGCAATAGAAAACACTCACAGCCAGGATGCTTAAATGCTTTGAAGGACATAAAAAACATGGATATGGTGTATGCATATCAGACCTGTGATAGCTGCAGCTGATGCTGGAAGAGCTGTTAGTTTTCTGCTTTAGAATGGGGAATAGAATCTAATATGAAGACAAAGAGGTGGTAATGTAGACGAACAAATCACTACATGAAAAGAAACCTCACAAAGTGAAAGAAGCAAAAACAGTTTCCCAAGCAAGTGATTGTGAATGCTGCTGCATCAGGAGCATCCTGCCTCCCCACCGAGGGGCCAAGTGACAGCACCTAGAAATTGGCCTGTGAGTCACTTGGTGAAGTGATAAATTGGCAACGTTAGTGAGAGTCAGCAAGGGAGGAGAACCCATTTTTCTCTGGTGCTCTTTCTCAAATGGTAAAGAAATATAAAAGTGTTTTAAGCACCCCATGCAGTGCTGAATCAGAAGTTTCATTGAGCATTAAAACGACTGGCTTTGGTAGCAAAGCAGCGCTCACCATTCGAGCGGGAAGGTGGGAGGAGCAGTAGACAGGCTGTCCCGTTTGCCAAAGGAGGGGCTCTAATTTTTATGGGAGTGGAATTGAACATTAAGCAACTTTGAGACATCCAGCTTTGGATGCCATAAATATTGAAGTAAGTAACAGTGAGATGGAGACACATAATGCCTTGGGTCAGAAACCAGTGGAAACTTAAAGACTAGACATAACGTGGGCCAATGCTGAGCCTGAATAATACTTTATCTTAGGCCGAGTGAGGACACATTAAGATCGGTTCAGGAGGAAGATTTAAATGGAGCAAGGAGAAAAAGGAGCTGAACAGTGGCACATTAATATTAATATACGCACTCTAGGGTGTCTACATAAGATTGGAGTTTGCTATTGGCCAGGCCTTTATAAGGCTATAAATTTCTTAATTGGCACTTTCATTAAGTTTAATTTGCTCATAAAGGAGTGCATTTAGATCAGGACTTCCCGGTACAAATCACTGCCCTGCAGCCCCGCAGCAGTGCTGGGGGCAGTCTTGGAGTACATCAGAGGCACATTTTAAAAGTATCACCTGAGACAAGGATTTTCAGACAAAACAGCCCCTTCTCCCTCCTCTCCCCTGTGTCTTTGGAAAATGCATTAAAGTGTCTTGTCTTGAGATGTGCAGCTGTGTCTGCTGACTCCTGAAAGTGATTGAATGTGACTGGATTTTCTGAGCCCCATGGCGCTGCAAAGCGCTAAGGGTAATCTGACTCTGTATATTCACATTGCTTATTGGAGGCGTATTCACATCCAAGGGCCACAGTTCCCATCTGTCTCACAGCAGGAAACATCAGCACCCTTCTCAGTCAGATCCAGAGCTGTTTTTTGACTTTGTTTCCAGGGCAGAGGGAGGACCTGGGTGCAGCCAGTGTCACCCCAGTGTTCCAGGTCTCTTTTGGTGTGAAAGGGTCCAGCACAATGGCTTTCCCTATAGCTCCACTTATCTCTCTTCAATCCCCTACGTTAGAAATGGGCAATTGGTGACTGTGGATCTGAGTTCAGAGTCTCACAATACACACAGATTTGAACATCTATGTCATTCTGGTGCTATATGGACCAGGGAAGAACTGAAATACTTTTGAAAAGAAGCGCAAGACCTGAAGATTTCCCTTCTTTTGGGTTCCTTCAAGAGCTGGTGGAAGAAACACAGCTCTGCTTCCTGTGCAATGCTGCAGTGGATTTTTGGTGTTGCAGAGAAGGAACCTCCCCAGTTTGGACCCCATTTTGCAGATCTCTTTCAGTCATTGCTACCAGCTAAGTCTCCAACTGGCCCAAATTTTGCATTTCAATGGAAAGATCTCTATAAGTTAAGTTTTGTTTAAAAATGTATGTTTTAACACAACACATATGCTTTCAATTTTTATAAAAATGTATTGGCATATTTATTCTATTTTACTTGCTTCATGGCTCTTTTCAAGTCAAAGCTTTCTTTTTCCAGAAGAAGGAAAGCTGCTCATATCATCATCTGCTTTATGCTAGAGCCGTTTACTATTTCTTTTAAATATCTTTTTTCACTGACTCTTTGTGGGTGTGTGCAAATTTCATTTTCTAACGCAGTAGTCCTAACGTGCCCTGCTTTGACATTCAGCTGCTCTGCTTCTCTGAGATTTTTGCTGCTTCCATATTTATCCGTTTTAAATATACTGTCCTTCCTTTCCCTTTCTTTTCACTGTCTTTTCAGAGCACTTGATTAACCCAGCTTTGATTGCTGGTATTTATGAATTGTTATCTTCTGGAGAATTACCATCAAACCTCTGAACTCCATGTATTTGCCCCACACACTCTGCTGATCTATCAAAATCTGCATTAACCCTTACGAAAGAGCCTGAGGCCAGAACCATCTGCATCTTTCACCTCTATGCACAGATTCCTCCAGATCATGCCCTTTTTCTTGCTTTTATATGCCTTTTGCTCTGGTCTTGCCCTGTGCACCCTTTGAGATAGGAAGGGGATTGATATTGCAAAAGATACATAGAAAACAAGGATTAATGAATGAGTGTAAGACAGCTAATTTCATTTTCTCAGACTGTGCCTGTACATTAAATTAATTTTACTACCAAGGGAAAATACAGGGTTTGCGCATCACTGTAACAACATTGCTTTTGTGAAAAAAAAAAAAAAAAAAAAGGCAAAAGGAAAAAAAAAGAAATGAGGACATTGCAGAGGGCACATTTACTTTAGTTTTTGAAGGCTGTCTCATGATAAGGTATGACACGACATTTTAAAGCTTTTGTTTGAAAAAATTCAGCACCATTCTGCATGTATTTCTAGGCTGGTTACAATATGCACTCCAATGAAAGTCTGAGTGTGCATCTGTTAAAGTCACTATGTACTAAAATCTTGCTAAAAATTCAGCACCCTCACAGAAATACGAGGGCTGGGAAGGAAGCCCAGGGAAATGATACGGAGTTGTTCTTTTCAGTGATCTTGGCACAGGTCAGCTGGTCAAATAGTTTCCTGATTAAGATAAGCAGATGAAGAGGCTTCCTACTTTTGCAGATATTTCATCTTTTTCAAGAGAGTTGCAAGACACTAGGGTTAAAATATTCATAGATATTTTTACCTCAGAGCTTTAATCACTCCCCATTGTCATGGGCACAAAGACAGAAAATCTCAACAATTTTATAAAGGTCACTGTGAACACAACTTTGCTGCAAACAGATAACCATCCTGACTTGAACAGGGAGAGAAACTAGCCTTTTAAATTACACCTTGGCACAATTAATCCGTAAGTGAATAAGATTGTACTCTGTTGCAATTCCTCCCTGGCAGTTTTCTCAGTTCCTTGTGGCCAATGACCTTGCTTCTCCTGCAAAAATCAAGTAAGGTCAGTGCTTCAGCGATAAATAGTCCTACCAAAGTCAGCTGGGACAATTCAGTGCAATCACACAGGTTGTGTTAGCAAGCATTAGTAAAATTGAATTTCATGGTATTTGTCACTTGTTCCACATGCCAGGGTGGTTAGACACTTATTACTGGAGTGTTGTACTCACTGTTGGCATATTCTGGCCTTGTTTTTAAAAACAGGAGATGACTCCGTGAGGACAATGTCCAAGAAATAAGATCTGATCAACAACATAGGATTGTTGAAATGTTGGTGTGCTCTATACTACATGGTGAATCATGGAGCAGACTGGGTTCAACACCACATCAACAACAGCTGCTGCATCCAAAAATTGTGACATGCAGGGCAAAACCCAAAAAACCAGCAGCTTGGATCTTGCAACTGCAAGGCTCAGGACTGCAGCAGTGCAAACCTTACATCTCTTGTCACTCAACTTCATAGCTCAGCAGCCAGTGCCCTGCTGAGGCTGTCCAGGTGGCTGCTCAGCATGCCTGCACTGCCAGCACTGCTGGGGCAGGCAGCACACTGGGACTGACACATACGGGGAGCCTGGGCCCACTGCTCTGGGGATACAAAACCAAGAAAGTCAGCAAATGTCTCAAACTGGCTGTATCTACACACCCACGGAGCTGAGCTGTGACTATGAAACACTGAAATGATAGAAAGGTCATTCTGTGCAGAAGTACCTTGGTTTTTGTGGAGTTGAATAGCTAGGTCCAAGATAATACCTAATCCTAATACTAACGAATGAAACCAGATTCTGTGGCATAGCAGTATGATCAATAACTAATAAAGTGCATAGCAGAAGAGGAACCACCCTATATACAAACTTAGGTGTCCACTGTTTTCCCCTTCAGGAAGAAGTTCATGTTTCCATGTTCCAAAACAAGATCATCAGTCATGGCAGCAGGGCTATAGACTGACCTAGATATAAATTACTGCCTGATGCTCCTTTTGAAAAGGTGCAGAAAAGAGTGTAAAATCTTTCTGACCCTGTCAAGTGAGAAAAGCAAGGGCATATTTCTGAGTGGCTGGCCCACCAGGCTCATATCTGAGTTGACCTATGTCTCTGCTGTCGTGCCTCTGCAAATAACAGACTATGGCTATCTTATGAGGACTGTGTTAGGACAGCCTTGAATGCAGGGTCCAATAATGCTCTGCCACTGCAGTGAGCTCTGTGACCCACAGTTTCTTGTGAGTTCTCATGGAACTGGCCAAAATTATGTACACATAATACTCTTCAAAGCAGCGCTGGATGAAGGAGACAAGTAGCTCTGTCTTCTGTTCCTAATGCATGGGACTATATTTTTGCAGCTCTGAGGGAAATGTTTTGGAAGGGAATAGAGTGACACTGCAGACCCATGATTCCAAAGCACAACAATTTTTGCCATATGCCTGTGACACCTGGTCCTTTCCAAGCCCCCCTGAGCAGCCTGATGTTGGCTGGGTAGCATGCAGAGGGATTAGGGGCTTTTCCAGAGCTATTGATTTTCCTTTGCTAATGTATTCAAGTGTCCAGGCCCTGTGCTATCTCTGAATCTTTCCATTCAAAAAAATTAATGAAATAAAGTCTGTTTAGAACTAACTAAAAATGCAGTGTATTTAGAAATAAGCCAAATCTTAAAATATTTAAAATCTTTGCATATTTAAAATTGATGCAAGCTGTGATTTCCCATTTAGAAATGTCTGTTAGTAAAGCCCTATTCATTTCTCACTCTCCATGAAGAGTTTAGCAAATTGAAACACTATCCTGTGGAAACTTGTATATTGATTTACATCTTCCTCCTATTTTCCTCACCTGTGCTGTCTACCTTGCATCATCAAAAACTCTGCCCCTGAGCTCAGGAAATACAGCAGAGTTTCTAAAATGGGAATATTCTAGATTCTGGGCTGGAGTCAAGGAACAGAGACAGTCTTCACTTATTGAACACTTTTTTCCAACAGTAGAGAAGCAATTCATGAATCATACAAATGCTGGCAAAAATAAATACACTTGATCCAATAATGACGAGCTCACTCCCTGCCATTCTGACATAGGATCTTTTCAGCAGCTGCCTTCCTGTGAGCCCGAATGTGGCCCTCTGCCCTCAAATGTTATTTGTAAAGCACCAAAGACCTCCTTGGTGGGACGTGTTGTGCAGTCAGATGCTGATGGAGAATGCAGCGCCCTTCAGCACCCTGGGAGGAGCTCCTGTGCTGCGACAGCTGGAGATGGGGGTATGACATGGGTTACTGTCCCAGCCTTGTCAACAAGCCCCTCAGACTGTGCATCCCAACCCCATCCTAATGGAACTGTGGGTGATGATGCTCCAGTTCTGTATGAAAGATAGCCCTGGGGATTTGATGGACATTCTGATGCTGTTTCACTTTGGAACTCAATACCTGCTTCCAATCGAAACTTGAAGCATGAATGGAAAATATTCAGGCTGGTAAAATCTTGATGTTCTTTGTAAATAAGGCATGACACACTTATTTTATTTGTTATATATGTTCTTTAGGAACATGATATCTATTTGGATTTAAACAATATAAAGCCCTTAGTTGCCCCATAGTGTAAGAGTGATTACTGTAATCCAGCAGTATTACAATAATCACTCAAAAGTGACTGTCACAAACAAAAGGAAAACTCTTCCTAAGTCTTTATTGTTCCAGGAATTAACATAATCTTAATCCTCTTTTGGACTAACATGACTAGTTACAAATTTCCTTGTTAGGAATTAGATTAGGATTGTCAGAGCCACCAAAAGGGAATGACACATATACTGAGAGATTAATTTCAGCAAAAATAAAATAGGGTAGCTTTTATTTTCAAAGTAGTATTTCCAATTTTATTTGAGTACTTCTTTACAAAAGAAAAATAAATGTAAAGGAATAAAAGATCCAGATCAAAATATTTTATCTAACTGAAACATTTCGTTTCGGCTCATATGGTGAAGTAAGAGTCAATTCATCCAACTGTTCTGAGGATGGTACTACTTTGTTAAAATTCACAAAATAATTGTTTGGGATATTTGAAACCTGAGGCTATTGATTCCCTGATTGCTAGAAATGTAAACCAAATTATTCCATAAGGGTTGCATTAAAGCCCTTAGTTATCCAAATTTTCACTGTGACAAAATACATTATCCTCAGCTGACATATGGAAAAATGAAAACAGAAAAGCAATCCTAGGAGAGAGTTTCTCAGGACAAATGAGTTAGTATTTCAGCACGAATCAGGAAACAGTGTCTTTCCTGGTTTTGCTCTCATGGTTTTATTCTTCAAGACTATGACATATTTCACACTGTTAGGCTGTCCTCCCCTTGAGTCCAAAAAAGAAGGGATTAAATCAATAAGGTAGAGAGAAATCACAATAACAGGTAGAATAATGTTTCATTAGTTTAGTCTTTGCAGGTAGAGCAGAGTAAACTCATTGGCAGAGCGCATGATCTCTATGCATGAAAAAGCTGACAGCAAAATTCTGGGATACATAGAGAAATGCTCTGTTAAAGGAAAAGGTTCAAAGTCACAAACATTACTTCAAGCAGAATAAGAAAAAGGTTCAGTTTTTGATTATCTTTTAGTATAGACTCTTGAATGCTGGAACAAAATCTGTTTTAAGAGGGTAAATTGTTTAACCTTGCTACTGGCATGAAGCTTTAACTATCAGATAGAGAACTGAGAGTCAGATGAACTTAGGAAATCACTAATGAGGTGGTATAATTCAGTGCCATTTCATTAAACATACTGGTTTAAATTTTTACTAAGAACCAGAGAGATAAAAGGGAGCAGTTCTCAATTTTGATCTTGCTGCATGAGTAGCTGTGTGCTTTCTGAATACTAATAAAGCACACATTGCAGTCAGTTTTATTTGCATACTTTTTAAATTATATTGGTCTTGTACTTCTAAAGACCCTACATGCAATATGTCTAGTATGTGAACGAGCAGTAAAAAATGCACATGGTTGAAATAACTTACATCAAAATTACATCAAAAAGGAAAAAAAAACTTGACTGTTCTGATTGGATGAACAAAAGTTTCTTCTATTTCTGAAAAATCAGTATTTTAAAGCCTATACGAAGAAGTTAAAAATGCAGGAAATTGTTTTTCAACAGAGTGTAAAGTGGATGTTAGGTGAATGTGTTGGTGAAAGCCCAACTATTTTTCTGAAATTTTCTCTGTATGGGATCATTCTTTACAGATGCCTGCCTTAAAGTGAGTAATTTTGTCTTGGGTGGCCACCTAGCTGCTTCCTGGAGCCAACACCAAGAAACAGTCCCCTCTGCAGAAAAGCTCATCCAAGTCAAAGAAATCCACATCTGAACTGTAGGGAAGGAGTTGCTCTCTGAAGTGTCTCTCCACCTCCATCTTGTTAGGTAGAATTTGGAAGTTCAGATTATAAGTTTTGGATGTCAGAGTACTTCTCGTGAAGAAGGAAGACTTAATGTTAGAATTTCCTCATATAATCTCCAATTAAGGAAGTGAATCATGGATCGACTAAAAGCTTTTATTTCATTAATTTTAACCATCTCTCTTTGGGAGATCAAATTTGACAATTTTCATTCTGCAATTCAGACAGAATTGGGAAAAGTTTTAGGTTTACAAAGCACAAAATTATGTATTAGATAGCAACATGCTCCCATTACAAAATCACAGATACACAGAATGGGTCAGGTTGAAGGGACCATAGTCATCTTATCCAACCTCCCTGCCCAAGCAGGGTCATCTTAGAGAACATCGCACTAATCAAAGACAAGTTAGTCGAAGTTACTAGATATCTCTGTCTTTATTTGATCCCTAAAGTAGCATTCTTTTACAAGAAAAGAACTGGCCAAAATCAAATGAAAATGTAAATTGACTACATATCTAGCCTAAATTTGTGTATTAATCAGATTGTCATAAGGTAATATGAGTAAGAATATGTATTTTCACTAATTTTTTTTAAATATTTCTTTATTGTCATTACTGTATTTTGCACTGGTCTCAGTAAACCCCAGATTTAGTTTGTGCAGAAGTCTAGTATATTTTTAAAAGTTCTCAGTATATATATTGCAATAAGGATGTATAGTGGAATTTTATTAGTGCGATTGCACTCTTTTAAGAAATCTGAAGTATTTTATATAGGAAAAACTCTGTGTTGCAGAAGTTTGAAAATATTTTATAATTATTTTTTCACATAAAACAAAGGAAGAAGAATTCAAAATTAATTGCTTGTTCTGATCGTGATAATGTCTGTTGTTTTATCACTGCTTTTTATATTTTTTTTTCCAACCTCACAGATAGGAGATCCCTAATCACAGGCCAGTTCTCATAATACATCTATCCTCTATCTGGATAATTTCAGTCCTAACAATCTATGTCTTTATAATGTTAAAGAAGGAAAAACATCTTAGTTAAAGTGTAACTGTGTATGACAAAAATATTTTGCACTTCCAAAATATACTAAATTACGTAATTGAGATTTTTTTCCCCTATTATTTCAGAATTGGCCTATAAAATGTTATTTATTGTAGGGGGGGAAAAGGTTTGGTTAACAAGAGTTTTTCTAAGTGAAAAAATATTCTTTTGAAGTCTCCTTAAAAATGTGCTGATTTTAACTTGAAGTCAAGACTAAAACAAATTTAATATACATAAAAAACAAAAAAGCTGCCACCAGAAACCAGTTTATTAGGACATGAGCTTTTACTGATGTTAAATGAACATAAATTTAATTGAATCTAATCTATGCATAAATCTAATCACAATTCCATTCCAGTTATAGTTAAGTGGATTTTCTATCGTCTCTGTTATCAGCTGAAGGTTTTTACAGATATCTGGCCTCTTTACAAAACTTACATGTAGGATATTTAAATTACAAGTCCTTATTTCCTTGGACAGAGAAAAGGGTTGATAAGAACAGGTTATATGGAAGCAAGTAGGTGCTTCTGGAGATGGCGTATAGATATCTAGTAATGGTAAATGAAAAATATTCTAAAGCTGTGGACCTACTTAATTTCAGCTACTCCTGATAGCAAAAGGAATTATTAAGTAAGAAAAAGTCTTTAACTTTCCACGTTCATCCTAGCCCTTCATCAAGGCTTCCCTAGGGACAGCCACAACAATAACACATTTCTCACCTGGTAAAAATAACTGAAAAGTATCGGTACTGCTCACATTTTAAATAAAGGAGAGAGATATTTTCAGGATATTTTTGGGTCACTGCCAAGGTGTTCTTAGAAACAAAAGTAGAGACTTTCTGTGACCTTAGTGATTTATTCAAGAATTTTGCAAGTATAATGAATACCAGGGATAAGACTGGAGTTTGTAGAACAATGCAGTTCATGACATCTCCCATCAAGAAGTTATGGAGATGGGAAGCAGAAATGTCAAAAGTTGCAGAAGTTTCCAGGACAGAAGTTTCTCTGTCCTATTTCATAAGCTGTGGATGGGATAGGGTCACCTAAAAAAGCAACAGGAGCCTCACAATTGAAAACTACCCACCCTAGAAAGCAGTTGCTGACAGTTCGTTGACAGTTTGCTAACTAGGTTGCTCAGATCCTGCATGGAAACTCAGCACTTGGCTTCTTCAGTACAGGCGTAACAACTGAGTGGCTTGGTAAGGTCAGTCATGGCATCTTCCCAAAGGAAGGGCTGTATCCCAAAGTATTTTGGCTTCTTGTCCTTTCATTTACTTTATATGTATAGAAATTTGAAATTTCATTATAGCAACTTGTGTCAAATGTCCTGTGGTCCTATCTGGCTTGGATAATTGTAAAGGGAAGTCATTCATCTCACCTGGGCAACAGGTCAATTAGCAGCAATAAGATATTCAGAAAAATCTGTATTTGTATTTTGCTTCAAGGGTACTAATTTAGACAGTAGAATAGAATTTTGTGTCACATGCAAATGCGTTTAGACTGTTGAAAAGGAAAAAACCCATATATATAAAAGATGTTATTTAAATTCTAACTATTTGGTTTGACAAAGCAGATAATCATCTTCATTTGGGGGAGCTTCAGATCTGGAATAAAAAAAACCTGAAATGTTTTATAGTAGTAAACAAGAGGGAGAGGAGCACTTCAGTTTTTGCTACCTTGACTCTCTCACAGTTCTGCCATGTTTTCTGCATGCCATGTGTTCTCTAACTCAGAAAAAGTAGGAAAGGTCATGAATTTCCCAACCTTTTGTTTTCTGAACCATTTGCCCAAAAGTGTCAGGTGGCAGGTATCTCAATGTGACAATGTGACTCACCAGACTGGGACCTATAAGCAGCTGCAAATTGTTATGATTTTGTGGCTTTTTAGTGGTGGTTACACATAACCCAGAATATTTTAAGCTGTTAACCTGTAGAGAATTGACACCTGTTGGGCTGTGGTGGACACATCTTCAGTCAAGTGATAAATCACAGTGTCCTCATGTGCAGAGACCAGCATAGATAAGCAGTGCTGTGGCATCACCACTGAACGCTGTGAAACAGGATTTGATAGCCAAAGCAAATACCCTGCTAGTACTCAAACTAACAGTTCTCAGCTCCCTATGATATTCTCATTATTGGAGCTCCAGGCTTTCTGCTCATTTGGGAATTAAAAGGGAATTTTTTCCTTTTGCATTAATTGGCATCTAATAACTTACTAGTGCCTGAAGCAGCCTGTAGTCAGGCATAACTATACAGGCTCCAGGATCGACTTGTTTCCCTCAGCTGCCTGTTCCTATTAGCAAGAACTTAATATTTATCAGACACATATGAGTGTACTCTCATACAGAGCCACCCATCATGCTTTGTGATTGCTTTTTGCTTTGGTGAAGAGATCAACAAAAGGGATAGAAATCCTAACTAGCTTTAAAAAATGCAATCCAACCAAATCAATAAAATGAGAAACAGAAAAGGAACAGCAAGGAAGAAATCTGGTTCAGCGCTACAGTAAGAGGAACAACTCTGCCACTGTACTCAACAAAAGCAATGGGCTCTGTATGTCTGTTATTAAATGCATAATATTTCATGGATACACTTTCAGATTTAAAGCTGTCATTACACAAAATGGGGCTTGGTTGTAAAATAAATATAGGCTTGAAGATGAAAAACAGATATAAACTTTAGTTTGGTAGGTTAGTGTCTGGGAATATACATTCTGTTCAGCTGTGAGGTCAGCTTTTGTCTCCTGACACACAACCAGACTCATCCCAAGCTTCCTAGCATCCCAAATCAGGGCAAATCGTATAGGTATTTTCTATTTACCCTGCTTTTTCAAAGGAAAGGAATTTAATAGTTTTAACAAGAACTGTTCTGTGCCTGCTGATTAGAGAATGGGCCTGGACCTGTTTGATTTACTAGTATAGATACATATTTCTTTATATATATACACATGCATTAAAATTTTCCATGTACAGGTGGGGCTTCATGTAGTATTTGTATTTTAATAAAGACTGATTTAGCATTTTAGCCAATGCTAAAGGGATGATCTGAATACAGCATGTCAATCTTTTGTAGTTTCCTTCTCACAGTTTAGAGACTCAGAAAAATTAATGATTGAGTTTAGAGATGTCCATGTTTGGTATTAGTGTAGGAAAAAAAAAGCTGTTATTGCTTTATTTCACTCAGCACTCTGGAAGAAAAACCCATCCCAGGGGACATCTGAAGGATTCACAGTGAGTTGCAGTCTACTGACTACAAAAGCCTTTCCTAATCACTTTTCATGCATCTCACAGAAATATTTCCTAGGTAGTGAAAATAATGTTTTGGCATATTTCCACTTGCTTCCACAAATTTTCAACCAATTTTAAATATTTGGAGAAAGTTAAATAATTTTTGCCTAAATGGACCTTGTTTTTAAAAAGATTGTATATTACTGAACAGAAAAAGAACAGTGATTTTTTTTAATGTAAATGAAAGGTCGTTTATGAGTATGTATCTCACTCTGGACAGCTTGGGAAGACCATGGTCTTCATGACGAATGGCATCCTTCTCAGGGCATTTCTCAATTTTTAGTGAACTGAGAGCAAGCAAAAGGACATCAGGATTTTTTAAGACCCCCATGTTTTATTTTGGAAAAGCATCCATGTTGTGACACGGATCAGTTTTGCCGAACAAAAAAATTGGTTATGAATATGACTGATGCCCCTAATTTGGCTAATGTTTGGTTTATTTCGGGAAAATGTTTAAACAAATTATAATAACTTTCCAAACATCTTGCATCTGTTACTTACTTCCTTTGAGGATCTTCTTCTTCCGTCTGTTACAACAGTAATTGGGAACAAATCAGCAGGAAGGAAATATACTCCCTGGTTTAGCTAAGACTATAATGTTTGTTTAAGTTAGTGATGCATGAGTGGTTTGCTAAAGATTAATTTTAAAGGTCACTTCCTACTTGGAAAGGAGCCTGTAATAAGATTTTCTTCAAGTGAAGAGAGCTTTTTCTTCAAAATTTTTATTCTGGGTGGTCTGCTTTATTCCCAGCTCCCACAGAAGTCAATGGGAAGGAATGTTCCATTGTCACCTGGGGACACTTCTGGCTCTTTGTGAAAACAAAGAATGTATTTCAAGGAGTGAAGGTAGGAATATAAATACTGTACAGTTCATATATATATAAAAAGGGGCACCTTTACCAGTATTGTTAGGACAAAAAAAAAATCTAGATCCTTTAATTATGTACAGCCAGAAAGAATTAAATAAAGCTTTGAGAAAATGGATGAACTGGATTATCTAACTCCCAAGTATTTTTCCTATTTTAGGTGGAACATAGCAGGAGGTTCTGGTGGGCTTTTATATCTCACACTCCTTGTAGAAAACATCACTTCCTCTAATTAGCATTTGTACTTGTTTGGTAATGATTTGGCCTCACAGGAATGTATAGCATACATTCATTGCAAGAAGGAGGGAATGAATTTCTAACACACTCAGATTTTAAAAAAAAAAATCTTCTCGAGGGCATAGCCAGAAATTTTGGGGTTAGTTTTTGAAAGAGTCAGAGCTGTTGAATGACATTTAGTCAAATATAAGTCCTGAGATTCAGACCTACTCTTTAGAAAAAAAGCTTGATATAGTTAGGGCAGATAAATCACAGTGACCCTGAAACTGTTGTATCAGATATCCAAACACAGAAAGGGAACACAAAAGAACCAAATTCCTGGTTTGGGGCAAAAAATAAGGCATTTCAGCATTTATTAAGCACATGACAATTGGGGAGGCATTTGTAGGAGGCAAAAAATTCCAAAGGGAGAGCAATCTGTTCTCAAGATTTGCCCATGTGTCATCATAATATTTTCTGCAGCATTACAGGACTTAAATAACCCGGTCTGCAGACTGTATCCAAAATGCTGGATATTGTGAGCACTCCCTTCTCCTCAATGACAGTTTCTAGATTTGCTCTTCCAATGAAGTAGATAGACTGTGGTTCTTTCACAGATTTTGAGTATTTAACTCTCTCCAAGCACTGTACAGGGAATTTTCATCCCTATGTCACAACAGGTAATTGCTGGTAATTAAGTGACATTTCACAGTTGTGAACCTGAAATTTTTAACACTGAAGCCCATTTCAGACCTGGCTCTGAATAATTTTTGAAGTTAGAATTCAAATTATTTGTTTCTCAAAGTACTGTCCTTGGTCCAGTATTTTTTACTGTCTTAAAGGCTTGAATTTAACCTGACTTTTGAACTATGGGAATTGTGTTTGCACAACTTTGTACTTGCCATAGTAGTTATGGACATAGTATCAGAGCTGTTGCAATAGAGAAGCCTTAAGTCTGCCATTTGTCCATTTACCTAAATTAGTGAGTGTTTGTGCTGTGGATTATGTAGTACAAGTGTTTATGTGTCTTCTATTGGCATGGGGCAGCTTTTTCAAGTCCCCACATCTCTCCTTGGCAAATGGAATTATAGACTTTATATTCTCAATTGAAATTAGCAAACTTTTTGTCACAAGAATGTGACTGAGAATGTTAATAGTGGCCATAGCACTATAAAACGGAATGAAACATATATAAAATCTCTGTTCAAGTAATGTTGGTACTGTAACGTATATAAAGTATATTGCTATAAAAAACATATATTATAGTGCTATAAATAAGTATATAAAGTATGGTGCTAAAAAAAATATCACCAGGATGTTTAATTAACGCTAAACTCATTGCTTTGAGAATAAGTGGGTTTATATGCTGGAGATGCCAGAACAATTCACTTGCAAAGACACAATAAGATGAGTAGCATGTACAAAGCATCCAGTGCTGTGACAACCTCTAGGAATCTACTGTTTTGTTAAACTGCAGGAGTTTTATATAAAATTCTTCTATTTTCCATAATGAATTTGGATTCTGTTGTGGAGATTTTCACCTACGGAAGTAGCTGAGTCCCTGAAGGAGGTAACCTGCATCGCAAAATACAGTCATGAACAAAAGGGCTTGCTGAAAAAATAGAGAACTGCATCATAATCTCACACCTGCACAGCAGTTGGCACTAGCCCAAACCTCCACATATGACAGTAATTCACTATTTCCTCTTGTCCTTCCTGCCCCAGAACCCTTAATCCTGACCATTTGCATTCATCAGGCAGGAGATTATTCCTAGCCTGCACAGCAAATAAAACATAAATAAATCTCACAAACAAATAAAGCAGACTGTGAAAGTAGTTTTCTAAGCCTTTTCACCATTTATTACACAATAGGAGAATTTTACATCAGTGGTTCACTGAATTTTGTAAGCTGTTATTATTCCCCCCTATAAATCTTGTACCTAAGAACCTCTCTTCCCCAGATAGATACAGTGTATGCTCAAACATGACAAGACACAATTATTAGCAAGGGAAATTTACTGTCTCCAACTTAAAACAGTTAAAAGTTATGGAAAAATATGGAAATCAAATGTTCTGTTAGCCAGGGTTGTTGTTTCAATATTTTAAAATGTACTACACAAAAAATATTTGACTACATTTGAAAACACTGTATATGGCATGTGTTCCATTATTCTCTCAGATTGCAAATTCAAAATTTGTCATGATGAGATTTTTGTTAATTAATTCACTCAGCAAATAATCTAAAGCAGTAAATTTAAGATTTTTTTTTTTACAAGAGCATCCCATTCTGCAAGGAAAAAACCCATCTACCTACTCTACTAGTTCAATACACCTAATTTTTAGAAATCAATATAAGAGAGGTGAACATAAACCCTCTCAGGGGAACATGACAGTGACATGGAATCACCTGTCATTCACTCTTAACTAAAGAGTGAATTAAATACTAGATTTAATTAAATTCTCCCCCATTAAATACTAGATTTCCAGCTGGAGGAAACGCTGAGCCATAAAAAACAGCAAACGTCTGCAAAAAGAGAAAGATTATTTCACATCTTATTCTGAAATCTCAAAATATAGACAAGTGAAAAATATTATTAATTTAAAAGAACCATCATTTTTTAACCCTGCAACCTCATATCTTCCTTGCTCTGTGACAGATTTCCTAATTGGAGGTATAAACTTCTGTGACAAAATCTGAACTCAAATAATGAATAATGATGAGGTATCAATTATTTTTGCCCAGGCCAGACACTTTTCAGGGTAATAGGCTTTTATGTCATGACCTGCAAATTTATTTGTGTCTTTGCATGGAGGGCAAGTTCCAGCAAAGAGACAAAACTCTTCCACTCACTTAAGTGGTCTGACAGGACCAAGAACATGTTTGACAAAGCCTTGAGCCAAAGACCCTGGTGAGACATAATTGTGCTAAACATTTTTGACCGCTAGAGTTTTTCAAAATTTTAAATTAATTTATTCTTCTCATCAACAATCCTCTGTCTGCAACCCCCTTAGTCTCTCATGTCAGAGAGCACAAATATCTGCCTATCATGCTTTCAATGGCATTGCCATGGTACATCTGTGTAGGGATCCTCTGTTTTCATCTGATATGAGTCAGATGCCATTAGCTCAACGGGAAAGGATCTTGACAGCTTGCTGCTTCCCGCAGGGGCTTTGCACAGTGACAGGAGAAGCCCGCAGCTAGACTGTGCAGGGGAAAGAAGTGATGTTATTCGTCTCATGCATTTGTGGGCATGAAAGGAATTGTCTTGGACTGCCCTTAAGATTAGATTTTTCCACCAGAATGTAGGGTATTGTGTCAATTTAATTTCCTTATATGGATTTTGAAGGATTATATAAATCTGTTTTTCTGCATTCAATTTTAAACAAAAATAAGAAAGGGGTCTGGAGTTTGTGAAAATTATTAGCAGCATAAGGATAAAAAAAGAACTCACTTTGCCTCAGCTCCACCACAGCCTAAGTGAAGAAAATTGTTAATATCAGAGTTCAAAATACAGAACATACAAGCTCTGCAGAGTTTGCTCAGCTGACAGCAAGAACATCCTGAGCATGTTTGTTCGAGGGAGAGGCAGTCTGCCATGGGAGATTAGCTTGTCAGCAGTGAGCAGGCTACAGCCAAACAGTACAACATTTCCCTTCTCAATGACCAGGAGAAAAGGGTCCAGAGTGAGGGCAGCTGTGGCCACAATCCTGCAGAAGTTGGTGCTCTAGGTCAGACTTCCCAGGGCTACAAGACACCAACTGCAGTAGGGCTGCCATAAATGGGGGATTGCAGCTTGCTGCTCCAGCGTATCTGTCTGCTGAAAGTAATTTATTTCAAAGACATGATATAAACATCCATTGTTCAGTGCCTGATTGTCCGTATTACAGTCCCACTTCAGAAAATAAGACAGGATACATGCTGTACATGTTCCAGTTCCACACCACATTTCTTCAACTCTTTAATCAAAGCTGTTACTGAAGACAGTGAAGTCAGCCTTTTTTTTTTTGTACCATTTCCTTAAATTCTGTTCTGCTCATTTTTCATTTAAGCAAAAGTTGAAATCATTTTCATTTTGCGCTTTTTTTTTTTTTTTTGGTTGCCATTGCAGGACAAATGTTTTGCCCCCAGAGATCCAGGAGTTTAGTGACATTTTTCTCTTATCTCACAAAATCTGACCCTACAGTAATGCTTCAAGGAGTGTTCTAGAGAGGCATCAAAACATGGGGGAGCTGGACTCTGAGCAGTATGCACCATGCGGCCTTTTCCTGAAGCTAACATACATATAGTGCAGCGTTAACCATTTCTCTGTTTGGAAAAATAATGTTTTTCCATTTTGAAAGCACATAGTGTTGGAAGTAGTAAATGTAGAGTGGAAATAAATGTGACCTCCACCTTGGGAATTTAAGCTAAGGGATCTGAGCTGGAGCTGGGTCTATTGAGTCCCAGACATTTTACAGCTAAAACCTAGAAGAGTCAAACCATATTTTGTCCAGGCCTAGAGTTTTATTTTCTTAGTACAGTAGCTACTGTGATTTATACAATTCATCTCATAAATAATGGATTTTATGATGACTCATAATCACTGGAAGCAGGATTAAAGTCTTCTTGATAAGTGAATTAATTCTGTACATTGCTAAGAATTGCTGGTATAAGCTACTTGAATCTGCCCTTTATGTTGACTGTGAATTAGTATTTAAAAATCAATGTGTTCATGCAGAAAGGACATCTCAAGTGAGGTCTCCATGATTATATTATGTTACAGTTAGAGTCAAGTGTGTGTTTCCATCATGAAGTGTATTTTTCTTGTGTATGTACTTTGCACATAAATAAAATTTTAAGTGCTTTGAAACACTCCAGAGTGTTTCCAAATAATAATAATAGAAAATGATAATAATTCTAAACTTTAGAATTAGAAAAGGATTTTTAGGAATTAATTTTTCAATGCAAATTTTGTCTGGTTCTGTACAGTCTATATATAGAAGGCATAAAATCCAAAGTTTACTGTTTAAAATGCTTTTGGACTCTTGAATTGCTCAAAATGTATCTAATTTGAAATATTTAGCAGTTCTACATGTACTAATCCATTAAGTGATTTTTAAATGAAAACATAAACACAATGAAATTATTAGATTTAATACATGCTTCCCCCCTTCCTCCCCCCCCTTCCCCTCATTCTGTTAAGGCTCATAATCTGGACAGAATTTTATGGACAAGTCTGATCCATATTTTAGCATTACTGATACATTCCTGTTGACGTTTGTACATCCCTACAGTGAGAACTTGTCCCCAGGGATATGTTTACACTGCAGCCAAATGTTTAACCACAGAATTCATAGAATTTAAACTCTTTAGGCTGGGGAATAATCCTGTTCTGTTGTGTCAGTCCAGACTCCAGCTGATGTTCATCTTAAAACCATGTATGTAAAGATAGCTTTGTCATTCCATATGAAAAACTCAGTGCAACAGCCAGACATCCTGTTCACACTTGCTATGGTGAATTTAGAGCAGATGAGACTACAAGTGCTGTACCAAACACCTGGATGGAAATGAACATCTAAGATACACTTTAAGGAATATTTTTATGCAGGGTATTGCTTATCTATTTCTCGACATGACTAAATTGTGCAATTGTGATGTGAGGCATGACTTATAAGTTGTGAAATTTGATGATTTGGAGGAGTTGCTACTGAGCCATAAATATGTTTCCCCAAATATTCATTTATCTTTGGTATGAACAATTAGAATATTAAGGCATTTTCCTGTTAGTTATAATTCTAATATTATACATTTGAAACTGGCTTTGGAAACTTGGGAAAAATGTTATGAATCAATGGTTTAAAAATATGGCACATACACTTATATCTGTAATTATAGTTCATGCAAATGGCAATGAAAAATACTCCTAGTGCATATCTAAATATATTGAAAAGGCCATCTTCCACTTCACAGAGGTTATAATTCATATAATGTCAGCCTTATTCTCCATTGTCATGTGTTCAGTATGGTCAAGCAATGTCTTAAAAAATGTTGTTGCTCTGTGAGAGCACCTCATGCTCTCTTTCTGTATCCATAATGCACATAAAAGTGTATGGACAGTGGAAACAGGGATTCTGTATAAATATATGCAGTCCTTTGAAACAGTGGGTCAATTGAAAGATGTTTTCACCACTACCTTTACCCATTTTTATTTGATAGAACCAGGACTCCTTTCTAGGCTTGAGAAGGGTCATCAGACGCTCTTTTGTCTGAAGCAGCGATAACCTGAAGTTGTCTCAACTTCTGTGAGCCTCATCTAGTCACACCTAGATAAGACAATCACCCTGTTTAAGATAGCTTTGCAAGTGACTCTGAGGCAGCTCATTGGGCATTTAGGGCTGATTGGGTTCCACTAACACAGGTAAATGTTGAGCATGTTTCAAGAAACCAGCACACTGATGAATTTAACACAATAACCACTTGATATTTCAGCACCCATATTTCTAATTTCAACAGCATTTATTTAACTATTCCTGGTTGTTGCTTGACAGCTGTAAGAGTTGTTACCTACTACTGTTATTATTTCCATATGGATTTAAGAAATGGCAGCGAGAAAAGACAAGCTCTACAGTCTGAAATCTCGGATTTGTTTGAAATCTCGGATTCAGGAATTCCCCTTTAGAAATTCATATACATTTACATTATAGATTGTTTTACACTACAGGTGATGACGATCTGCTTGACTCAGGGAAAGTCTTGGCAGGGCAAGCATATTAAGTTTGTAAGAGCAGAGTTTATTTTTTTTTTTCCAGACAATTTTCTAAACTCATGGGAGCTCATTTCCAAATAGCTGCCAAAATTTGAGTATAGTCCAAAATGAATTCTGCCTTTGGTGGGTCTAAATGAAGATGTAGACATTGCAAATTTTATCCATTCCTAGAAATATTACATATTCACTTAATATGTCTGTGTGTCTTGGAGAGGGTATCTTACTTCTGAAAATAAGGCCACTGATACTTGGCGCACATATGTGAGAATCTGGGCCAAATTATACCATTACCAGTTTTTATTTAATGAACTCAGTGAGGGAAATAAGTAACAGATTAGGAAAACTTAAGCTTTTTATTCTTGCTCTTTTTATAGTCAGTTTTCTCATCCCATGTCCTAGACTATTATTGAGAACCAACACAGCCAACATACATTCATCTGTAAGAATAAGCAACAACTGTAGTACAGATGGATTTTTTTAGAAAACTTATTTGTTTCCTAGGGAATAAAATACAAGTAAAAACTCCTAAGACAACAGAAAGCCTAGGATGGGGAAGAAAGGGAAGGAGGAGAAGGAAAGAGTATAAGTATTTCTTGGCTGATGTGCCGGTGTTGACCCTTTTTTTCCATAAAAAGTGCATAGCTACATCTCTATACCCTGTGCATTCAAACTGGCTCAGTATAATACAGTGGCTTGCTAGAAATGTTAATGTACCTGCCTTTTCCAATGTAAACTGTGATAGTGGTGACTCTTTTCCCTCAACATCTTAATGTTAATTCAACAGTAAGGCATTATTCACAAGGAAATTCTTCCTGGTCAATAATTGAAAAGTGTTGTTAACTGAGTGGTCTAGCCTATTAATGACTATTTGTCTTGGTTACACTGAACTACAGGGAAAGAAAGAATTCAGATCTAAGAAGCTTGTAAAGTGCACCGAGGTTGTGAAGACAAAGGGCACAAGAACACTGCAGAAATTTCTTTCTCCATTAGAAAATGGCATAGTATTTCAAAACATATTCTCATATTAAACCAACTCGCTACTCCAAAAATCTCAATAGTCTGGAATTCTGCTATTTTATGTCTCAATGTGATGTTTTGTGTGTATGCAACTTCTGTCATTGAAGAATGATAATTGACACAGACTAATAGCAAAGGAAAAGCAAGAAGGGAAAACAACCTCTAACTTTTCTTCTGACACTCTTCCATTTAGGATTTTGCTGATTTCTTTTCCAACATGCTGCACACAAACGAACAAGCAAAGCTTTGCAGACAATGTCACTATCCGCAATTCAGGATAAAATCTACTAATTTTTCCTATAAATGTACTTTGTAAGGCATCTGAGTTACTCTGAGAATGATACTTCTCTGCCATAGAGCTAAGATTATAACAACCACTTACATGGAATTCAAAATTTTTTCTTCACAGTAGCATCTGGGATACAGTATAAAAATCTGAGTTCTAATATAGTCAGTGAAAGTGTGGAAAAATAGCTTGTGTCTATAACAGGAAAAAATTTCATGACCATATGTATAAATAATTGGGAAGGGAATTTAACTTAGGCTCTGTATAACACTTTCTCTTTAAACACTGAAAATCCATTTGTCCTGCCTGAGCTCAATGATAGCACATGCTCAGATTCATATTTGGCTATATAATTTCTAAACTGAAGATCAAATCAGCTTGCTCTGAAAAAAAAAATAAAATCTGATAATTAAGGTCAGTGTTACAGTGAATGGGGCGGCATCAGACTGGTGACCTGTCACTACTGGGGTTTCACAGGGTTCCATCCTCAGCCCTGTGCTCTTTAACATCTTTATAAATGACTTAGAGGCAGGACTGGAAGAGATACTGAGCAAGTTCACAGACCATACAAAACTGAGAGGAGCTGCTGACTCCCTCCAGGGCAGAAGTCTCCCTGCAGAGACCTTGACAAATGGAAGGCTGAGCAACCACATAAAGTTCAACAAGGGAAAGTGCAGGATTCTGCACCTGGAACACACCAGCCCTGGGTGTACAGACAGACTGGGGAATGAGATGGTGGAAAGCAGCACCTGGGGATCTTGGTCAATGGAAGGTTGGATATTAATCAGCAGTGCCCTGGCAGCCAGGAGGGCCAACCCTGTCCTGGGGTACATCAGCCCAGCATCACCAGCCAGCCAAGGGAGGGGATTGTCCCACTCTGCTCTGCACTGGGGCAGCCTCACCTCCAGTGCTGGGGACAGGTTTGGGTGCCACAGTGTAAACAAGACATTGAACTATTAGAGAGTGTCCAAAGGAGGACAACAAAGATGGTGAAGGGCCTTGAGGGGAAGCTGCATGAGGAGCAGCTGAGGGCACTGGGTCTGTTCAGCCTGGAGGAGACTGAGGGGAGACCTCACTGCAGTTACAGCTTCCTTGTGAGGGGAAGAGGAGGGGCAGGCACTGATCTCTTCTCTGTGGTGACCAGTGACAGGACCAAAGGAATGTTCTGAAGTTGTGTTAGGGCTTAGATTTAGATTGGATACTAGAGAAAGATTTCTCCCCCAAAGAGTGGCTGGGCACTAGGGGGAGGAGTCAGCACCAGCCCAGGCAGAGTTCAATTTGGACAATGCTCTCAGGCACATGGTGAGACTCTTGGGAATGGTCCTGTGCAGGGCCAGTACATAGACTATGATAATTCTTGTGGGTACCTTCCAACCCAACGTATTCTGTGATTCTGTAAAAAAAAGCTTCTTTTTTCCAGGCAGAGCTGGGAAGGCTGCCATTTGTTGACAGGTATTGCAGTGTGATTTACCAAAGCAGGCTATTGAGACCTGCTGCCTGATGCAGCACTCTGTTTGGTTGAAGACTGCACCTGCACATTAGCCAGTGCAACCTCTTGTATTGCAGAGCAAGAACTTATTGTACTCATCAAAACAGAAATGTTAGGAAAAAAAGTGGATTTACAGTCCTGTCATGTTCTTGTTTTGATTTGTTTAAAGTTTGGTTGTGGTCTTTTTGGGGGGCAGGGGTTGGTTTTTTTTTTTTTTTTTTTTTTTTTTTTTTTTTTTTTTTTTTTTTTTTTTACGGGGGAAGTTTAATCCACTACCACTTCAAACAGTGATGTTATAGCAAAATCTGCCTGAGGAAATTCTCTGACAGCAGCACTGGGTTGGAATTGTGGATCAGCAGCCCACTTTCTGTAGTTTTATTGTCAAGTTTGTGACCTTTTTGGCTTTCTTTGTGGTAAGTGTTGCTTCTATTAATTTAAATGATTTTTTGCATTTCCTTCAGGGGATACAGCTTGTATTGTGAGTATGGAAACTATTTCCCCAGACAGAGCCAATGAATTTACTGAGGCCTAATAATATATGTATCCTCTTGCAATTCACAGCAGATTCCAGTAAACACTGGCCTTCATCTGAAAGCTTGAATACATCACTTTCCAGAGCTCTTGGCAAGAATGACGTGGGTGTGAGGAGAGCATATCCATATCTTGTCATTTATCTGTGGAAGAGGAATCTGTGCTGGTTTTCTGAACCTTACTTGACCACTGACCACATCAGATAGTTTCATATTTAGCTCTGCCAGAGAGCTACAAAGATGAAACATTCATTTTTCATCTTCCTTTTTTTTCCTTTTTTTCACAAGCAGGATCCAAAACCTTCTTCAGCTGCTGGCTCATGATCTCACTCTTTGCACTTTCTATTTGGGCCCTCTGACAGCAGTAGCAGATACAGAAGAGTGACATGGTTTAGATAACAATCACACTGCAATTCTAGCTCTGACTTGCTGACCTTCAGGTGACCCAGCATGTCCTTGAGTTCTGGTATGCTAGGAGCAAACAACTTGCAATGACTACAACTCATAAACATTTTTATAATTAAATAAAAAATGAAAATAGAAAGCCAGAATGTTGCACTATCAAGCTCTTACAATCTCAGAGAATTCTCTTGTAAACATACTAAATGGTATTTGAAGTACTGATAAAGTATATGTCCAAAAAGATTTATCCTTAGATTCAAACTTTGGGTTGTTCAGGTGGTCAGTTTGTCTTTTGTTAATCATCCTCTGCTGGTTAATTATAGCTATAGGTTGACTTTGTTAAAACATAACATTTGTTTATCAAGGTAGTACATGGGTGCAACCATGTAAAACCAGTTTACCATAACTTGGCAAGCAATGTATGTTATCCTGTGCAAATCCCTCTCTATAGAGAACCTGAGGCTGTTTTTCTCCTGGAAAATAGATGAATTTGATTTAAAAAATAAGTAAATTATTTCTGATTTTGGACAAGTGCCCTTGGTTTATGCTTAAATTCTTCCTTATGATAGGCCCTGTATCTTCATCAAACCTGGTAGACTCCTCTTTTTTGTATGTAGACTCCTCTTTGGCAGAGAGCTAAACTTGGAGATCTTCTCCCTGCATGTAGCTTTCCACATAGCTTTGTGACAACTCTTGGATCTTCTGTTTTACTCTCATATGAAATAACATGGGAGTGTAAGGGATGTTAAAATTCGTGTTGTGTGTTAGTCAGTTTGCAAGGATTAAGAATAATATATATTAGTAAATCAACTGGAAGCTAATTAATTGGCTGTATATGAATGTGTCATTCATTCCTTTATTGAAGAGAGGAAAGTAAAAAGAGCAGATTTAAGTTTAATAAGAAGACTTATTTCATTATGTCATGTTAAACTTTGTAAGGTGATGCCATTTCTGTCATGACTCTTTTCATTATCCTAAAATTAAATACTTGAGTGTAATATAAAGTAATACAGTGTTACAATATAGTTGCACTGTGATAAGTGTCTCTTCATATTCAGTTCAGATTTAACTCAGTTGCCTTCAACTATATTATCATGAGAGTAGTGCTAACTCTTTATTTGTCTTCCTGCTCTGGGCTTCAGTGGAACGAGTTCCTGTACTTAATGGCTTTACAAGTTTGTGATATTTATTCAGCATGTTTGCTAAGCAATGAGCACTTAGCATTTGTCATCTGGCATCTTTCATTTTCTTTCCCCAGAACTCTTTAGAAAGGCCGCATTTTGTTTGGGGGAGGAAAAAAAATACCTTGGCATATTCTGTGTATTTCCAGAGATACTATGCATTTAGCCAAGCAAGGTCTTGTAAATTTAGCCTCTTGCAACAAAAGAGTAGCTCCTCTCCACTGTCTTCAACCACCATAGCAAGTAGATATACTATTGAATAAAATCAGAGTAAAAGATGAATCAATATCACCACTCCTGCTTTCCAAAAGGCTTCAGAGCAATGTATGAAGTTTGTTTTAAAGTAATACCTGGTACCTGCGCAGTAACAAAATGAAGACTTCTCTAGAGAGACATCTGTTTCTGTTTATAAAATAGCCATGCCGATTAGCCATGGTTAACGGTCCAAAGTCTGAGCTCCCATAAGACATTTCATTCAGGCTGCAAAACCTGGCTCTTAGCAACACTGCTCATTAATTTTATTGTGCAGAAGCTGATTTACACTTTAGAGGACTATGGACACAGCATAATTTACTGCTTAGGAAGATATTGAAGGAAGAGGGAGAAGTTAAATATTCATAAATGTCTTATGTAGGAAACAGGTAAACATACAAATGTACCTTTAGAAGTCCATAAAATATACTTTTGCTACAGCCACTGTTTCGTAGCTGAGCCTTTTCATACAAATATACGAAAAATTTTCTTTTTTTTTGTTTATATTGATTAAAATTCAGAGTCTACATTTATGCATTTCAGGATGCTATGTCTGTTGATCACATTTGGAATGGAATGATGAAATCACTGAGAGTATTTTTGTAATTCTGAGTAGAGTTCTATTGGCTTCATAGTGGGAGGTACAATTCCCTTTACAAGTCTCTGTTTTCTGGGGTCCAGATGTTCTATTCTTTAACCATGAATGAAGCGTGGGGTCAAAGTCCACATCCTGATCCCTGTTAATACTACCATGGATTTTGGCTCCCAGATAAGATTCCTGAATGAAGAAAGTGTACTTCTGATTTTGCTTCATTACTCCTAGTATCCTGAGACTATAAAAAAAAAAAAACACCTCAGTATATTTTTATTAATAAAGACAGTAGAATGCTGAAGAATACACTATGCTACACAGAGGACTTTCAATTTTATAAAATAATGTGCAACTTGGGAATTCAAAGAATTATGTCTTGTTTTCCTGATCATGGGCTAAATATACTGTCTTTTTATTTTCTTTCAACTTTCTTCCTTCTTTACTTACCAAAATTGTTCTTGACCAATAAAGCTTCCCAACTTTTCCAGACCATTTTTTTTCAATTCTCTCAGTTCCTTATTACATTTCTTATTCTATCAGCATTGCTTTTGTGGTTCAAATACTTTAAATTATTAAAATGAAAGAAGTCTGACCCGAAATGATATATGGCAGCATATAGCATCTCCAGACTGCACCAATATAACAATATCATATAATGTATAATGTATAATGTATATATTATATATAATATAATACATATATATAATATATTATATTATTGATATAACATGATACAATAAAATAATTCTTGAAATATCATTGCTCTAATTCATTCAAGATTAAAAATAGATGTAGTTACATATGTTGAACTTTACAGTGATCAATTCTAATCAATTATACTGGTACTCCTACTTCCAACTTTCCCTCTTATTTGGATAAACTGTGATGCAATGTTTTGGAATTAATGATGAATTTATATGGATTTTTTTTTCAAGAGTTCTTCTCACAACAGGGTTTCTTACTTCTATCTGAAGGTAAATGTAGACCAGACTTTCCCATGCTCTCATCTAAAAACCCTTCCTTGGTTTTTGTTTCATTCTGCTGAAGGTGCCTGAGATAAGGTTAGAATTTTGGCATATTGGTAAACCTTTCTGTAATTCTCAGTAGTTACAATTGTGAGTACCACTTGTAGACACTGATCCGAGGAATAGCATGCCTGTGTGCTAAATAATGCATATCCTTTCTGTAAAGTATTAATTAAAATCTTCAGGATGCTGGAATAAACTTTATAATAATCAAGATAATGGAGGTGTATTTCCATGTTAAAAAAAATGCTTTTGAAAGCATCCTATTGTACACTTTTTAGTCAAATTATTCCTTTCAGCTTTGAAATATAGAACATTTAAAGTGAGACAGCATTGTTAAGTATCAAGTATTTAACTTTTACAACTTATACTTTGGTTTTACCGTCTGCCTTTGCTTCTATTAGGATATATGTCTCCAGTAAAGGAACAATGTTTGATTAATGAATTGTGCACAAATTAGAAGGATTTTAAGGAGAAGAAATCAAAGGTATCTAGTATTTGTTTTTAAAAAGGAAAAAATACTTGAAAAAAAGAGTCTGATGAGACTAATGGTTTTACAGAATGGAGTTGAACACTTTAAGTGGGTTTTGTCCTGAACTGTTTTTCACCTCTCCCTGATAACTGTTCTGTGGTCAAACAACATTTTGTCTGCATATTTCATAACTGGTCTGTCTGTACTTTTCACCACTTTCTTACACTTTGATCAGATAACTCCAGGAGCAGTCTGGTTTTCTGGGGTTACAGTCTTCCAGCTGCCCTTTGGCAGTGGGGAGTCAGCACTGTTTCTTGACATATCAGCCATTATTTTTTAGGTAAACCCGACTGAAATGAGTACCAGTGAGGAGATACCAGCACCAGTGACCGGTTCAGCTGGTGATGCAAGTTTAGAACAACAGTAAATGACGTTGTTCTTAACCAGATGGCTGCAGGTCAGCCCCAGCAGTGCTTTTGGACACAGGAGGTGTGGAGAGGGCTGGATATACAACTCATGACAACCCTCACCATCTTGTCTGGGTCAGCCTCCCTCAGTCCAAGGGGCACATTTCACTGATCTACCTGGGAGACTCCCATGACTGGCCTCCAAAATCCTAGAGGAATTTGGGCCGAGCAGGCCGACTTTAAAGCAATTATGGTAAAATCCTGATTGCTCCAAAGTCAACTAGTACTTTCAGTCTTTTACTCCAGAGAGGCAGAGGTTTTCCTGTACATTTAAAACTTAAAAACAAAAAGGTGTCTGAACTCTGGATCTTCACCTACAGATTTTTTCTCAAGTGTGTGCTTGGAATAACTTTTACTAACAAATACAGTAATATAGGATACTATACTGTACATATGGCTGCAGAGATTGTAACCAGGAATATTTTCATGATAAATGAAAAAGAAAATATTTTAAATATCTTTTTAGGGAACTCAGCTAGTTCTGGAATTAACAGATTTATTCAGTACATTTTGTAAAGGTGTTGTTTTACAAGGGGCTTGTTACATTTTGAGAGTATAATACTTGATGCAAACATAAACAATGGCAAACACAAAAACATTTGCTTGACCTTAGTTTTACAGGTTGAGATAATCTGTATCCCTGAACAACCCATTGCTGCAACAAAAATCATCTTCATTACCTTGAGTTTATACAAAGACTGGCTAGTTTTCATGGATACACACAAACCTGGCTCTCACTGTAGTATCCTGTTTTATACTAATGGATTCTGATTTGATTTACATGGTTAAAAGATCCCACATAAAACATAGATTCTTAATGAACTCTCAAATGAAAGTCTCATTTTCTTCAGTTTGTTTGAAGTCATTCACAGAGGTCAGACTGCTGAACAACTGCACTTTTCTGTGTTGCTAATTATGTTCTATTTTGGCTGAGAAAAATGCAGTCCTTCCAGTTCTTGATTTCTTTTGTTCAGTACTTCCATGAGACCATTTCCTTTGAAATGCACAAAGGTAGAATAGATTTTGCCCACAACAACCTGCTGAAGCATTCAGACTAGTCAGTATTTTTATGTTTTACAGCATGGAAAATGGATACAACAATCTCCTTTGTGTCCTTGACTGATCACCGTGCATAGTATCTGTTAAAAATATTCAAGTTCTGAAACAAAATTAGCAGTGAAACTCTGCTTTTGCTAATACAAAACACATGTTCTATAGGTTTCATATGATTTTTAAAGGTATTTTGGCCACTTTGGTTACACCTCGTGTTAACTCACTTGCACAAATTGAACTTATGGCAGGAACCCATTGAGTGCTCCACAGCACCTACAAATTGATTGTTTCTGCCTCACAAACTGTAAATACAATGAAATAAAGGCTGAACATCTGGGAATCTCAATTAGAACAAAATGAATGTCCGAGAAAAGTGAGGATAGTGTCACTGAGACATTAAATTATATTTCTTTAAAAAATTGGTAATTCTGTTGACATTTATATTTTCCCCCAAATCCTGGCATTTATAGAAATATTAGGAATTCAAGAAGAACATGCAAGAACTAATGTAAAATCTACATTTTTGGCTTCTTTGTGAATATGGTCATTTTCATTATGTGAACACATACAATATTTCTTGGATGTGTTAGAACTGTGAAAAAAGTCAATAGCAGTTTTGTTACCTGCTGTCTTGGGGGTTTCTCCTCTTTATTCATTTCTCCATTAGCTAAAATCACATTATTTGATAGCTGTCTCATTTCTACAAAAGAGCCATGTATAGCAGTTTGAGAACTTAAAAACAAAATTGTCTAAAGAGCACCACCTTGTCTGTATTGACAAGGCACACACACAGATTCCATTGATGAAGTCAAGTAATTTTTCAACTTTTTTAAATAAAGAAAAAAAAATTCTATTTCTCTGGAAACTGGTGTGTTTGCCAATGTCACATGGCACAATATTTAAGAATTTAATTTTCTACCTATCATTTTCAAAGACTATGTCAAGAAAGAGTAGTGAATAAGTTTAGTGATAAAGATTTTCTACCCTTTTTTGTATGTGCACCATAAAAAATGTTTTCCATGTCAAAACTCTTCAGCATAGAATTTTGAAGTATTAATACATTACTGGCCTCTGCAATTATCAACACTTTTACCAGCAAAATAACATGAAGTGATTGCATATCTTCCTGATCAAATAATTTCTATCTGGTCTGTTTTTCAAAGCAAAGACAAGCAACAAAACTTCACATTTCTTCTTATACATTCCTGAAGTTTAATTGCTGAATTCAGGGAATCACCTTCAACCCGTTGACTTCTACTTCACCAGTTACTGCTTGGCTTTGAAATTTTTTCAGGGATGTTCTAAGGATATCATTTAAAGCACTACATGATGATATCTCAAACTCATTTCTAATAGTCAAAGTCAGTAAAAAATTATATTGTTAACATTTGACTTATTAACATTAATTACTCATTTTCCATCCTTCATAAGAGCTCCTGCAATTTCCTCTGTCTTCTGGTTTTGCTTTTGAGTCTCAGAGCTTATGTTTAGCTGCATACATACATTATATAAATAAAACTATATGAATATAGATGGCAAGAGGCATTTTTGATAGAATATGGTAGAAAAATAATTTGGGGGGGAAAAGCAACAAAAATACAGCTTTCCTGAAGCTCTAATAGCAGTGAAAGATTAATTTTTTCCACTCTTCTTTTCTTTGTTCAACTCAAAGATGTGTCCTTTATCCTACTGTATACCTGGAGTTTAATATCCTTTTTTAATGAGCTACATGTTCATTTCTCATAGTTAGCCAGAGGCAAGAGAAAAACAACACTCAGGACATACAGGACATGTGGAATTTACCTCATTCTCCTTTGTCAGAGGTACTTTTATGGGAGGTATTGCATTTCAGTGTCTGTAGATGATGTTTCTGTTGGGTTGCCCAGTAGCAATAAAAACACCTACTGTAGTGTGGCCACAAATTCTGCAAAAGAGTATGGAACCCCCTGACAAAAAATAAATTATTCCTATGGAAAGCATGAACAATAGAATGAGACAAATGTTCTGGTGGATTGGTTTGCCTGGAAAATTCAGATTCAGTGAAATGAAATCATCTTGCGGGAACACATTAATTTTGCTAAAATCCCTGACAGACTCCAATCTACCAGACAGGCAAACTGGGCCTCCCTGCTGGTTTACGGGGCTCCCTACTCCCAGGAGAAGCTAAATCCATGGTCTGGTGTGATTTCTATCTAACATATCTAGCCAGCTGGCTCTGTGGCTTGGATTTTTTTAAATATTCCATTTTGTTCTCCCAAAAGAAAATATTTTCAAAATTTACGTTCCATGGAAAAGCTCAAATTTATGAATTTTGTTCCAATTTGGGGTAAACACCTTTTCATTGGAAGGAAATATTATTACTGAAAGGGTATATCTGTTTTCTCAGAGCCCCCAAAACCAAATGATCTTGGCTGCAAGTGCCATCAGCAGGCTGATTTAACAAATCCCTTATACAGCTTTATGAGAAAAGTGCATACTTGTCACCAAACTTATGTTGAATTTGCAGTAAAGCTTGAAATGAAATCTACTCAGAGGAAATGTGGATTTAAACCTGGGAATTAGTTTCTACCTTTTCAAAGAAAAGGATAAGGAATGTTCTTCTCTTTAAATGTTCATGTCATGAACTGTATTGAGACCATTAATGCTATATTTTGTTTTCAATATTAACTTTAATTCTCCAGCTCTGTTTTATTAATTCCATGTGAATGGTGACATTCAGGAAGTAGCAAATCTGCAGAAAATCCCTCCTTGAAAGTCATTAAAAGTAGTAGTAGCAGATTACTACATTAATTACTAAATTTGACTGTGGAATCCTTAAATTCACAATGTCATTGCAGTCCATTCTATCTCGGTGGCAATGTAAAAAGCCCTAAGGTCTTTCCACTGCAATCTTTTACACATTGTAAGATATGGCAAGCTTCCTAATACCTGGAATTCTCATTTTATCTTTTCTAACAAAAAAAAACAAAAAACAAAAAACAAAAAACAAAAAACAAAAACAAAAACAAACAAACAAAAAAAACAAAACCCACAAACATAAAAACCCAAACAAACAAACAAACAAAAACCACAAAACAAAGGCAAAAACAAAAACTAAACCAAAACAAAACAAAAACAAAACCCCCCAAAAGACCCCAAAAGACCCAACCAACCAACCAAAAAGGCAGAGACAGACCTACAAGAAACTAAATAAGACTCTGAAGTCATATTTCCCTCATCCATGTTTTTATCTCTGTCCCTTTAGAAGATACAGACAGGAACTGGAGACTCTAGACTCAAGACTAAGGTCTAGATTAAAAAAAATAGTTAATGTTTTTTTTAAAAAAGTCACCACTTCTTTCTCAAATCATTGAGGAAGCAAAGTTATTGAAGAAACTCAAAAATAAACTTAGGAAAACATTTGCTGTATTTTTCAGTCCTAATAGAAATGAACTGACATTTTTCTGGTTTTTTCACATTAGAAGAAATATATTTATCTTATGTAGAAATGGAGATTCTATTTTTTGGGAGAAACAAAATAATCATTCACAAGAATATTCTATTAACCAAATTATAGTGTGATTCAAACAAGAGGAGAATGCTAATTGGAAAGCAAAAACAAGTTGAAAAAAAAATATTATTTGCCAAAATCTGTTTTTCTCTACTTAGTTTATCATGAAACTGTCAAGATGCCAAGCCTTCTTGCTTTTGTCCTCCGTAGCCCCAGGAGAGTTCAATCCTTGACCGAGATGCTGTTATCCTCTGGCTGGAAGAGTTCTGAAGCTGCTTGATTCCTATGACTGTTTAAAACACACTGTTCAATCCATACACAGGTTCCAAACAGATGCAACCCATCCTATTCCTGCTGCTGGGATCTGAACTCAAATAGCTCTGAAAAATAAAGTTAGGTGCCCATCCCCATTTTTAGGCATCTGTTACCTCTAACAGTAGTCTGCATTGCTTTAGATCTTGTGCAGACACTCTAGAATGGAAAAGATTGAACTCTACTTAGGCTAAATAACATTGAACTTACAGATTATGAGTGCAAGCATTATAATAGAAAACAGCAGCTGTGTTGTTTCCATGAAGTACAGAGGGAATTGATAAGATACGTAGTTAATGATATCAATCCTGAGGTAGTAATAGAACAAGCATTTAAAATAGGACTTAATGTATGAATCTTATTGACTCTCTGTCTCCATCTCTGTAAGAACATCTCTGGTAAGGACAGCAGTTATTTTAATAAAAAGAGAAAATAGAAAAAAAATATTTAGAAGTAGAGAAACATCTGGTCTGATTCCTCTGTCATTGGTACATGCAATCCTGCAATGCAATGCTGCTGACTGAATGATTTTCCTTCTGTGCTAGAATAAAAAACTGAAAATAATATGACCCAATTAACCCACCATTTCTCTTTGTTGGCTCTCCCCTTTGGACCATTTATAAATAAATTCTTATGTACTTGATATACTCTTTATAACCTTCATATGGGAATGGAAATATAGGAAGCAGAAAGGGTTTGAAGAAGCATCAAGTCTAGGAAAAGAAGGGAAACGCAAAGTTGGTTTATTATTTTAGTGGCTTCAAATGAGTTTTTTTCTCTGATAACTGAAACAATTTTTACATCATTGGTGAAACAGGTTTCAAGGTATTTCTTCTCAAAATGATGTTAAGTTTAAAATGCTGGAAAAATCACATTGTGTCAATTTAAACAGGACTGGTGGGTTTAAGGTTTTTGGGAATATATCTGTTTTTCGGGTCACTTTAGAACTTACCTTCTTAGTGCTTGTTGAAACTGGAGCTGATGTAAGTTCTGGAAATAGTTGCAAACCTGACAAAACAAATTAGATCTCTAAAAAGGATTCTAAAATGAAACATCAGGGGAAAAATTCTATTTATAAAGACAATAGTAAGAAGCTTTTTATCATAAACAGCAACTGTGTATGGATAGCCTTTCTGATCGCATTCAGTCTTGTCAGTAAATTTTTTGCTCTTTGTAACTTTTCTCTTTACTTAGACATTTGTATCTGAAAATCTGTAAGAGGCATGAGGAGGGCCTTGAGGTTGCTCACTGTTTCCTCCAAACCTGCCAAACCTACTCATCTGAGGAACTTAGTAGAGGGCTTAAACCTTTCATGTCTCCTTACTCAATTTGTGATTTTTGTGCCACTTATCCAGCATAAATTTTCCTAAGTTTCAGACAATTGGATTCCTTAATTTTTTTGGTGAGTAATTCATTGTGACAAAGGTGTAATTTCTTCTATTGATGCTTGTTCATGGCCAGGATACCAGAATGTCCTAAATGTTGTTGTGAATGCAAAGAAATGTTGCATACTGTTTTTTACTTAGTCTAGGATTCTTGTTGTCTTTGGAAAATTCTCCCCTCACAGACCACTGTCTCTAAAGTGAGATATTTGGGTAGAATATTTTATTTACATGTGCTGACAATATAAAGTGTTAGTTAACTCTATGTTCTCATGTTGATAAACCCTGCAGCTGCCTGACAAGATCAGAGGTAAGTAGAAGGGCATTGTCACAGGACAGCTGAGGTTGACAACAACACTCAGATGCCCTGGCCAACCCCCTCCTCAAGCAGGGCCATCTAGAGCTGGTTGCCCAGGTTCACATCTGGATGACTTTTGAATATCTTGAAGCAAGGACGCACCATAAACTCCCCAAGCCGCTTGTGCCACTACTTGGTCACCATCACAGGGAAAGAGTGTTCCTTGATGCTCAAACAGAACCTTCCACGTTTCAGTTTGTATCCATTTTGTGTATCCGTTTGTGTTCCTCAAAAGAGTTCAGTCTGGAGGTTTACCACTTCTTTGGATTATTTCTAAGGTTTCTTTTACGCAGATTGTTCTTTATTCCCTAGCCCAGATTAAGGTCAGTTAGAGACATCAGGAAGGGGAATTCTGGAGAAAAAACCACAAGGGTACATTTAACACTACTTCTTTGTCTCTAACTCTTCCATATCTCTTTTCAACCTGACAGTGATGAACCTGACCAATATATGTATTTGTTGTATCACATGTGCAGTATCTCACTTGAAGAACTATTTCTAGGTAGGTTGCCTGATACCTATACAAACAAATGTGCTATAGAGTTGATCTGCATAACATGAATCTTGTGTTTAGAAGGTACTGGATGCACTGCTCAATTGTTCTCTGGCTTTTTATCTCACATGCTCAGAATTTCCCAGGAAGAGATCCAGAAGTCTTAGGGATAAGCCATGTTTCCTATTGGTGGCAGGTATGCATCCAGAAATGGGACAGCAGCTATGAATGACAACCTGCTGTGAAGCCACTCTCTGCATCAGTAAGTGAGGCTGCTGATTTTTTATAAAAATGTACCTCACCCTTAAGGCACCTGAAAGTCTACAAATGACAAGGAGACCCAGAAACACCAAGGATAAAATATATTTG
Source organism: Sylvia atricapilla (assembly GCF_009819655.1). Classification (NCBI taxonomy): domain Eukaryota; kingdom Metazoa; phylum Chordata; class Aves; order Passeriformes; family Sylviidae; genus Sylvia; species Sylvia atricapilla. The sequence continues at coordinate 33,297,096 of NC_089142.1, read as the reverse complement.
GTAGATACTATCTGGCTTGTTTTACAAAATGGAGTAGCAAACTTCATTGTTACAGCTGATGTTTCATGGGCCACCTGTGAGATTCAGCTCTGCCTACTTTAGATAATCATCCTTGATTTCTAGTGATAGCCAAAATATTCATTATAGTAGAGAACAGAGCTTGGCAAGTTAATTTTGAGGCTACATGAACCAGCATCAAAACTGTGTCTCTGTTAATAAAATCAGAATGGTAGTTTCACAAGAGGTGTAGTAAACTTGTTCAATTTGCTTACTATTTTTTTTAATCGATCCTCTCACATTACAAATAAAACTAATAAAACAGATCATGGCAAAGAGTACAAGCCCAGATTGCCAGTTAGATCTACCAAAAAGTAAAAAGATCACCATATTACATGTAACATAGAACCTGACATAGTCAAACCTAAGTGATTCCTAACCAGAAGTGATTCCTCTTTTGTACAGACATTCATGTAATACTGATAGGATTTGTTAAAATTATTTGGCTTACAGTTATTTTCATATGTATCACAATAACTTTCTGAATTCAGAAAAAATGTCAGCCTGGAAAACTAGTTAATAATAACTGTATTTATGTAGATACATATGTATTTTGAGATTCTATCACATGTGCAATTTTCAGATAGGACTGTGACATTTCAAGAAATCTAGGTACCACATTTCATTTTCAAATCACTTCCATTATCATCCTTGCACACAGCAGACGTTCAAAGGCAATTTTTCAAGACGAGAAAGTAAAGCTTGTTGTAACTCATGCTGCAGTGCTCTGACCCTGGAATGCACTGCAGCACAATGTGATGTGTCTGCATCCTGAAGGTAAAACAAAATAAAGCTCCAAAAGAAAATGGTAGGTCAAGTGTAATAATGAATTATGATGCTAAGAATCCCTCTGATTCATACATTCAAACCCACATAAAGCCTCAAAAAAAGTAATTTGAAGTCCATTTTCTCTCCATAGTTTTGCAGATCTGTATTTTGTGAACAAAATTTACATTCAGAGAAATAGGAGAAAGATCTAGGAGTCAACTAAAGGAACTGAGAAGGAACAGCTCTGATATGCTGTAGATGTTACCAAAAATATTTTAAAATTTTGGACAAGAAGTCTCTTGAAACTACTAGTTCATAGTAGCTTTCCAAAACATAGGCACTGAATGTCAGGACAGGCTGCTGTCAATTGAAGTATTCCCTCTGACAAAAGGAATGGGTGAATTAAACGATTGCTTCACCAGTGCATTCAGTAAGCATCCTAATGGTGGTAATCCTTGTCTGCCCTTGTAGTCAACCCCCAAGGATTTTGAACATAGATGATGGTGAAAGATATAACTGGAATTAGATGGCTGCATGGGGGGGGGGGGGAATGTTTTGGAGGTTCTGCAGCAAAAAATCAGGCTTATTTCTGCAGCTGTTGAAAGAATTTGCCTTGCTTCCTTGTTCTGTGCTGCCTCAGAGTGAGACATTGGACATAGGCAGTCAGCTTCTATCAAAATAAATCTCAAACTAGTCCTTTGTCCACCTCTGAAATATAGATATGACCATTCAACAATCAGTTTACACTTTTACCTTAAACATTTAAATTGTTCCAGTATTAAATTACATGACTAGGGTAACTCACATCTTCTTTTCAGTTTCTTTTCCCTTTTTGACAAAATTTATTTTTCTGCCAGCAGACTGGCTTTGCTCTGAAATCACCAATTTGGACCAAGCTGACTTTGTTTCATTTACCCTTCTGTGTCTTTATGAATAGATGAAGAGGCATTGGGACATTGATTGTGTTTGGTGACTATGTTTAAACATCTTGTTGAGAAGAAACATCTGGAAAAGCTGAAACTTTTGGTAAAAATCAATGTTTGGCTGTTGTTGGCAGAAAATCCTGTTTACAGATAAAAGTCATGGGTGTAACTTTCCATACAAAATTCTTTTCTTTACTTAAGAAACTGGAGACAGACTATCCCACTGTGGGGGTATAATGGTCTAGGGATATGATCCAGTATTGCATTGCACTTGGGACATGTGTGTGGCACTAGTTCTGATGAGCCTGAAGCTAATTTGTTGACACAGCTTCAAGATATATTTGACCATGGAACTGATGAGTTGCTCCTATAGATTGCACAGACACTTACCCTTTAGAATTACATAATATGCCATATTAAGAAAGTGCACAGTGGAAAGAGAAGAGCTGAAAATGCAAAAAAAAAAAACCCTACTTCTTTGCATGAGCAAAAATGCAATGGGTTGGTGTCTGGATTGGTTCCTTTTCTTGTCCATTTTAAGTAATGAGTACTAATTTTATTCTTAATCCTAGTGTGATGTAGAATTGGAGAGAATCATATTTTCTGTGCTGCATCTACTCAGAAGAGGAGCAACGTTTGGGGAAAAATTCCAATTATCTTAACAAGAAATTTGAGTTTTTCTTTCAAAGTTATTATTTCTTTCTCATAAGATATAATTAAAAGTGCCTGTGATTAAAAAAAAAACCAAACCTTGTAAAACTGAAACTTCTGCTAGGGAAAAATATAAATGGAGCATTTTCAGACTGAACAACTAGTTACTTTGTCATTTTTCTCTCTGAAGTAAAGAAATTCTTTTATCCTAAATTAGTCAAGTTTTTTTGTGTGGGGTTTTTGTGTTTTGTTGGTTTTGGGGTTTTTTTGGTTGTCTTGTTTGTTTTTTTTTTTCTTTAACTAAATTCCGCATCCTGCTGAAACAACTGAACTGTACTGATTACCTGATGGCTATCCATTTCATTAACACAAATATAATTTTAAAACCCCCAAATTTAGATGAGTTTGAGAAAAAAGTTTTTAATAATCTGCACATCTTTCTTCAGAGAGTGCATCAACTTGTTGAGGAAAAAACTGAAACTGAATTGTAGAAATTAATTTCTCAACTCTTTCAAGGCTAATGTTCAGCTTTGGGAATACATCATAGTGACTTCTCGCTCTAGGGGAACTTAATGTAGTTATTCTCCCAGTTGATGCGGCCAAATCAGTGTGAGGGTTAAAAGAATACTTCTGCTTTTAAATTTCTTTTTCCCTGCTTGTATGCAATTCAGTTCAAGTGAAGGTTCATTTTACAAAGCCATGAAATAGATAATATATTAAATCTTCAAAGCTAATCTAAACAGTTCAGACACTTTCACAGCCTAGATTTTAATGCTGATTTAATTGATTTTTATTTAGACTGTGGTCCGCACAGTACTCTATCTTCACACTGTGGTAATTCATATTACATTTTGTTATTTCAGTCTTCCTTTTAGCTGCAAACAACCCCTTAATAAATCAGACTTCAATACACAGAAACATGAGAAACGGCAACATATTCAGTTTGGTTAGACAATTTGTCACATATCTAAAAATCTTTCACAGTCGATATGACAGAAGCAGCAGTATCACCTCAAGCATCAGCTGAACATGTAATTCAAGTGGATTTTTGAAGGACTAGTGCATGTTCAGGGAAAACAAGAAATGACTTTGAATATTCAGATGTATTGTTTTTCTATTTGCAGTGGTTGTTTCTGTGTACATCAGAGAGCTAGAGAAAGTATGGCATGGGAGTTCAAAATAAAAATAAAATTTATATTTTAAAAGTAGGCTGTAAACTTCGGGTCTCAGTATTAATGTTTTATTCCATTAAAAGCATTAATAACTTAGGAATCTATGTACAATTATGCATTGAATTTGCAGGAAAGAGTCAGCTTATGAAAAACTAATAAATTCTACAGTATTGTAATAGTTCCACTCAATATTGCTTAATTTTCCAAGGAGTCACAAATTTTGTAAAGGAAAAAATGTATGGTTTTAAGAGACTATCTGGAGGAGGAGGTAAGTAGAAATTATTTTTCACTGAATGCAGACAAGATGCAAAAAAAGAGAAAAAAAACTCTAAATTTTGCGTCATATGGGAATTTCTTTACCTAACCATGTAATGCTTCTCTTAGTAACACTTGTAGTCTCAACAGGCTTTGCCTGTGAAAATACATATTCCAAAATAATGTTATTTTTGAAACACTAGAAAAGTCTAAATATTTCACACGTCTATTAGGAAAAAAAATAAACTGAAAATTTGGCAATATTCCCATATGCAATGTCTTATGTTTTCTTTATTGGTTTATTGTTGTTGGGTTTTTTTCCCCTCTTTTAGAAAAAGAATGGTTCAGAAATCTCACCTAGCTGTGAGAAATGAGCAATGCCATATTTCCACACTACTCCCCAGAGGTGTCACCACCTCATCTGGGGGGCTCAGCCATGCCCTGTGAGGTGTCAGTGGGATACAGCTGGAGCTGGCAGTGTCCTCTCCTCACAGTGACCACCCTGCAGCTGCCACTGCCAGCACCTTGCCATGGACGCCCAGCATATCAGCAAAAAACTGCCAACACCTGCTAGGATTTTAGCAGCTAAAAAAAAAAAGAGAGAAGACAAAAAAATCAACAGCCAGAACTGAGAAAGGGCTCTCCAAATGAGAAGCTTAAGTGATAAATAGAGATTTTGGAGTTAACGAGTACATATATTAAAGAAGGCTTGGGAGTGGGGGGAACCTGTAAATGGTAAGACTTAAAGGACACAAATGTTCACAAACAGCTGCAAGATGTTATACACATCATCAACTATGGATGGAAAAACAGGAACAGAACAACCAGAGGGGATTAAAAGGAAAAATAAAATAAAATAATGGGAGATGACTTTGTAAAGAGAGAGAAAGAGAATTGTGTAAAGATAGAAGACAACATTGAGAACAGTCCAAAACCGCTGAATGCTACAAAAATGGGTAAAGTTCTATGTGTGTCCTAGGACATGAGGGGACTTACTTAACCAGGCTGAGCAAATCAAAGCTCAGAAATCAGGACAAGTGGGAAGGCACAAACACAAAAAGGAAAGAAAAGAAAGAAAGAAAATGAATAGGAAGAAAATGGTAGAATGAACCACTCTCCTCTCACCCCAAAAACACCTGTAGCAAAGAGTTCTCATTTCAGAGAGAGAAAAATTGGACCCTGATAGATATAACTGTAAGACACAGGATGAACCCAAAAACACAGGCGCCGCTCCAGTAGCTGTTGGCCTGCATATGTCATATGATATGTCCAGAAAGGCCTTTTTGGCCCTGGAAGTCTTCACAAGATGTGCAACTTGATGGCAAAAATAAGTGTCTATTTGCAACTGTCAACATCCATTTTAAACATTAGGTAGTTTCATAACATTTTGTAAAACAATTGCCCTATTTTTAATAGGTGAGATATTTGTAGTTCCATGTAGAACATAACAATACCTATAACCTTAACAGAAATGGTCATTTAACTTTCTTTGCAGTGTTACATATGGAAATCTTTGAAGCAAAGCAACAAAATAAATACCACAGGAAACCCCTCAGACAGAAAATCCCTGGTCTTGCAGCTAGACACTATGCAGATCTCATTTATTCTGTTTCTTTACACAACTGATACACAATTTTATTGCTTATTTGAGAAGCTGACTAAGATGTTCTCATTTACTCTTGGATTGCCTCTTTCTTTGAACTTTTATTTGATTGTAAAGATAATGAGTTTCATAGGGTTTTTTATTTCCAACAAAAAAACCTTCCAATAGGTCTTGAGTCCCAGCCTGATGTGCTGGGAAATGTGATATAAGTGAGCTACATATAGGTAAGAGCAGTGAGAAATGTCTTTATATAGGGAATATTGTCATGGTGCTAATAGAAACCCAGAATAACTGTCTGGAAAAAAAAAAAAAAGATTGCAGGACTATTGTTTTTATTTTCTTTATTTGCTGCTTTTCTTCTTGTCTTCTACTGTCTTCTAATTTTTAAGTTAAGTGCTGTGGCAGTGAATTCTTAGGAACATTTAGCTTTCTTATTTGTTTACTGGGGAAAGGCCATGCTTTTTTTTTTTTTTTTTTTTTTAATCTTTCTCTTTCCTTTTACTTTGTTTTGGCTATGCTAAAAAGGAGGGCTTCTGAACTCCAAACAGTGTTTTAAAACAATTGCGGTCACATATATAAAGTTTTAGCTAAATTGAACTGTAGCTCTGTGGAAATACCAAGTAAACACTCAAAATCAGAACTGAGCTTTTGTACTGAGGGGCCTTCAGTGATACTCACAGCTCAGATACGAGCAAGGTCATCTCCTGATGTGTCAGTGAATCAGGCAGGGATTTACTCATTCCATTCTTCAAACACATAACTTATGCATCTTGAAGATCATCTGCCCCTTAGAACTGCAGCATGATGCAGGACATGTAAATAGTTCTGTTCTCCCCCATGATTTCTTGTGAAACTCGCACAGGCACTGAATAAAACTGCTGGCATCTTTCATATTTCACCCCAATAAAATCTGTATTTTACAGCTGAGCGGTTGTGGATTTCTCTGGGTTTTGAGTTGGTTCGGGTTTTGTTTGTTCGTTTTGTAAGGGCTGTTTATTTTGGTTTATTTATTAATCAATATTTGTCCCTATTACTTCCAAGAGAGCAGTAGGAACACTTGTAACCAATTCACTGTGGGAAGAGGAGTGTACACACTGAGAAAATGTTTGCTGTTAATATTAGAATATTATTGTCAGCCAAGGTTAGCTAAGATGTAAGATTTCATCTACAGTTTGTAGTGCTTGTTCAAAGAGATGAAGATTGATTGTTGCTATATTTAAACACATTCTTATTTTCTCCATTTTTTGTGTTGTCAAAGCCAGGAATTCTTCTAGTCTGAGTTCAGCTAAAAACTTTTAACCTCTCAAATGGTCCTTGGCAGTACTTTCCCTAATTCAACTGAATTGTATTTGATGCTGGCTTCCAATTTTTTTTTTTTTTTGAGCATCCAGTTAAGTTGCTGTTGTATCTGACATTTTCCTCTTTCCAGAATCTGTGCATAAGCATGGACACAAGAATGTGCACAGAGATCTGGTGTCAGTGTGGGCTCACACTGTGTGCTCAGGCTGTAAGGATTCTCACAGCTGGGACAAATATCCTCAGCTCACACTGACCTGAGTTTCTGCACATGTCTCTGGGGGCCAGATGTGCTACAATCTAGGAATTGGTAAGTTTTCAAGAGTTGGGACACTCTTGTGTTTGGAAGCATAAAGCTTCCTAAAACAAGGGAGGGAGGTAAAGAGCCAATGTTGCACATTGTTCACTCATCCTGTATTCTTATCGAATGGAAATCTTATGGAGCTTCCAGTTTAGTAATCTTAGTTTGCACCCAAGGCCCAAAAAGTATCTGAATTTGATGGACACTTACCTATTGTCTTCCTAGGATCCTGGTATCAGATTTTAAGCTGACTGTGCCTTGGCAATGAAGAAGCTTTCTCCCCTTTTCTATAAGCAATCCACACATGCCTTTAAAAATTACTTTTTGGAGGTGATCAAAAATTTTCATTTTTCTTCTAGTGAAACGGAGTAGATGAGAATGTACTGTTAGTGTCTCCATTACTGGTCTCTTTGATAGTTCTTTAGCCAACTTCATTCAAATCTAATGAGAAGCAAAAGTCTCAGAGACATTCAGATGCTCTTATTTTAAAGAAAAACATCAGCATGAGTTGTGAAAGCACACATTGCTCTTGTTAACTGAACAGCTGAAAGTCAGGAGTGGAAATTGGGATGCTCTGGTCAAAGATACAGGAGGGAAGTGACACAACATTCAGGAATTTTTTTAAGGAATTTGGTAGAGAAACCAGAAGTGGATGAGACAACGCAGATGTCAACAAATTACAGACATGAGAGTTTTATCTGTTCTTCTGCTCTTGGAGTAATTTTGTCTTTAATACCATCAATGGAAACATATTTTAATTTAATTACTTTTTTCATGCCAACAGGATGATTTTTTGGTGTGTATGGGCAACATGTTTATAAATGAGTTTTTAATGTAGATATGCATAAAAAGAGAAGCTGAGTATATCTACAAAGTTAGATGGTCTTTTCCAGAGGGTCTTGATTCTAATATGAATATCTTTATTTCTGTTTTAAATCAGCAAAATGATGGAATTATATAATTGAAGCTAAAGAGAGGTCTTTGTTTTAAACTGCAGGCTATTCGAGCAAAATCTTTCAGGACAATATATTTTCTGTAGTCTAAGTCCATGGCAATAGACAATATATATGATAATAATTAGGAAAACAAAAACCATACTGAAACATCTTTTAATGTCTCTGTAAATGCTCCTAAGATTAATTAGTCAACTAATAAAGTCTTTAACAAAAGGCAAAATAAATTGCTTAAGCATTTAACAATAGATCTCCTAATGATAAAAATTTAACATTAGAGTTGCTAATTGTAAGCTGGTTCTACGTTGTTTTTCTAAATTCAAGAATTGAATCCTTTGCCCTGATGACAGTGTGAAAGTAAATTTATTATCTTTGTGCTCTACATCAAGAGTGTCAGGAAATCATTCTTTCACTGCATTTTCTTACATCTTTACAGGCTACAGCTTATCTGCAGTGGTGAACCACTATAGATCTCAAACCGTAGAGAATACCACGCACTTCAAACTCTTCAGCACAATTGTGAAAGTTAATGGCATAGTTAAAGTACATGTTCACCAGATGGTCTGAGCTGTTTGCCATGTAAACGGGCACTACAACACAAAGAATTTCCTTTGTGTTTTGATGGGCAAACACTGCATGGATGGCATAGGAGCACAAGGTCCTATGGCCAGTCTATCATGCAAAGTAACTGCTTTGTTTCCTCAGTCTAATTCTTTGCATTTTCTTTCCCCTTAATTCCAAAGTTAGTCCCTTTTGACGCAGATGTCCTATGTTTTATTAGTTGTTCAGAGATATCTCAGATAAATAGAAAAAAGTGGGTGATTTTTTTGGTAGGATTTTTTTTGTGTGCTTGTGTTTTTGTTGTTGTTTTGTGGGGTGTTTTTTTCTGGGTTTTTTTGTTGTTGTTGTTGTTTTTTGTTGGGGTTTTTTTGTTTGTTTTTATTAGTTAGATTGTTTGTAAAAATGAAGATGTCAAGAAGCACATTGACTTTCTCTATAAACTTTCAGAGTTCTGTAACTTCTATTAGAATTTCAGGTTCAGGCAGAACTTATGACGGTTCTTCCACAAAGTTCCTCCCAAACCCCTAGAGTGAACCTATATTAAAATATATGGATCTAATTTAGTCTTTTCCTACCATTATGTTATTCTCTGTGAATGCTTCTTTTAGCTCTATAGTTTCTTTAGCACTCCTTCTATTCCTGATATGCTTGAAAAAGATGCATTAAAAATTCCTGTGGTTTTTGCAATTTTTTTTATCAGATATTTCTTTGATATGCCATATTCTGGTTTTATATTTAGACAGCTTGAGTTTATAGTTCTTTCTATTTATTTCCCTCATTTTGATAAAATTCTGATTTCTATAACCATATCTCTTTATTTCTGTATCTACCCTCCTTTACCCAGCCTTTTTTTTCCCTTCTTCCTCCAACCCTCCACCTCCATTTGAGTTTCTACAATTTCTATGCTGGTTTAGATGAACTAGTAAGAGAAGAGGCTCATAATAGAAGACATTGGAATGAACAAGAGCTGTCAGATTCTAAAAAGAAAATACATGTAAGAGATGGGTAGACTGGACAGGGATTGATTTCACATAATGTGACTATCAAAAAGTAAAGAGCCTGTCTTACTTGATCATCTAGTCTTCCTCTATTGTCACGGAAGAGAGGATTGTCTGTAACAGGTGATCTTTCTCACCCAAAGAGACATCTTGGAAGTGCATACTTATCTTTGTAAAATAAGGACAGACTGGAAGAGTGGGTTGAAATTGAGGCTTAGGAAATGGCTTACTAAAGTTAGGTGAGATGTAGGGTCATGACCCAGGAGTGTCAGTCACTTGCTTTTTTGTTTTGCTGGATTAATTCAATATGAAGAGTTGAACTGAATGTGATTTTCATTTGCATAGGCAAAGTTATAGAGTTAGAAAACACAATCTATTTTCTTCTCAGTCTCTTAACACATCTCTTTATTTTAATACTTTAGTTTTACAAAATCATTTACTTATTCAATTAGTCTACAAGTCTAGTTTCACTGCATATCTCCTGGTGAAAAATTCCTTGGCTGTTGCCATAATTGGGAACAAAACAATTCAGACACCCTGCAAAGAAAAATGGGTACCATTTTTTGTCAGCTGTCAAGACCTCATATCATTAATAAATCCTGAGGAGGAAAGGTTTCTTTCTGCAGCTCACTGCTCAGTGTCTCAGATTCTCAGCCTGAGGAGAGCTTCTGTTCTCTGGCTGGGTTATGAAGTCATGTCAGCTTCATACCTGCCGGTGAACAGAGATCCGGGGTACAATGAATCATTCAGCCTTCTGTATGAGGAAGGAAATACTTGGATGGCTAAAGGCAGGGTAGAGTTTCACTCAGAGCTGCATGAATTTCCCCAAAACGTTCTTAAGAAACAGTGTAGTGCTGATTTTAGTGTGTTCTATTTGTCATTCAGAAACACAACCCATTAGCAGCTTTGAACTCTCAGGTACTAAAAATATATGTTACATAAGCAGATTGAGAGAAAGACTCAATGCTTTCAAACTGAAAATATTCTTAAGCATCTTTCCATTGCTCCAGCTAAATAGTGCAGTTCTTGCAAACAGCAGAGCTATAGACACTGAGAGAGTCAACCTGTAACAGAGAGTATAAAGAGACAACTGAATCAAGGTAAATATTTAGACAGATCTGCAAATTCAAGAAAATATTTATTTATTTCTGAAATAAAATGTGTCATTGAACCTAATAGGTTTTCTTTTCTTTTTCTTCGAATTTGCAGGTATTTGCCTAGGCTGTTTTATTCATTCTTTGTTTTCTCCATTAGTACCTTTTTTTTCAATGACAAAATTTCTAGCTGAATTATACCATATAACAGCAAGGAAGTGCTCACATAACATTAAGGATTTTATTTTACAAAATGCCAATCATAACAAAATCTTTGAATGAGCCTTGTTTTTTAAACAAAATTCTGTGCACAGTGTTAGTGAAATACATACTATCAAAGGGAAACTATAATTGAAATAAATCTTTAAGCAGCATTTTTGGTCAACCAAATAAAGTGTATGCCTGTTACCTTGCTCTAAATTTAAACCAACCTTTGTTCATAGCTGCAGGAAAAAAAACCCCAAACCTCAGCTAGAAGGGAAAAAATAATATAGCCAAATAAACCTGAATAGCTATGAAACCAATAAATGTAGAGCAGAAGGGTCTTAGAGAAAAAAAATACGTGAAATTTAAATGTAAAATCTCCAAATGAAAAAGAAAAAAAAGTAAAAATATGTTCTTAATTAGCAACAGACATAGACATTAAATAAAATGCAGAGGGGCACAGGATATAGGAAACTATTTCAAATATGTTAGCGCTTTAAAATGTCAGACAGTTTGAGACAGTTATGAAGAATTTATTCCTTGGTTTTGGAAGGCCTAACAGACATGCAATAAAATTCACAGGAGCACTGCTAGAACAGAGCAGAATAGCAGGAAGAGTCAAGTGTAGCAGTAATAGAATCCAGTATTTAGCAATTTTATATTTCTATAAAGAGGATGAATAATGGTGTAGTTATTTCATTGGTTTTGAATGGGTTTTATATACATGCAGGTAAGCAGAATCTATATAGAGATCAGAAGTGCTATGTTATGATGGTTTTAGGAAATCTGGTATATCTCAAATTAAATCAAATAACCAGATTTTCTCTAATCCTATGAGGGGAAAATGAGAGTGAAAATGTCAAAGGAATAGCAATTTTTAATTTTCAGGAGAAGCAGCATAAATCTCAAAAGAAAACAAAAGCCTTCAAAATGAAAATTAAAAGACCTAATGAACACTTCACTCTGAAAACCGTGAAGAGTTGCCAGAGCACTGAGTTGCAATTTAAATCAAAAGCAACACATTGATGTTTACACTAAATACATTATCTCTAATGGAATATTTGAAGATGCCTGCAATTAGATTTTATTGTAAGTGTTCACAGTGTCGTAAGAGCAGAATGCATTTACCTACGTTCCATGAGTACATTATATACTGCTACAGCTCATTCATCATACTGTATTTGCATTGGTCCCAAGGCTGTTAGAGATATCATTTAAGGAGTGAGGACTTTTTTATTTCTTTGAGAAGATGGAACTTTTTAATTATGAGGTGACATTTAGTGACATGGTATCTGTAAGAAACAAATACTTTTTGCTGCTAGTATTTTCCTGTTTTGTTTTGGGGTTTTTTTCTTCCTAAAATGAATTGAAAATACTTCCATCTTCCTACTTTGAATTCTGGTATCTGGAAGAAGCAAACCATTCAACTTAATGGCCAAAATATTTCAGAAATATGCAAAAAACATCATTCCCTGCATTTCTCTTTTTTTTAAAGGAAAACCTGAGAGCCAAAGAAATGAAGAAGAGATGGAATTTTACTTGGAAAATGTAGTCAGCTATATACTACTGTAAGAACAACTTGCTCTATTAAGGAAGAGGGTCCCTGGAATGATTCAATTTATTTTTTTAAGCTCAGAAATGTGGTGAAACATTTCATCCACACTGTGGATCCACCTAGAAGCGTTCCTGTTCCCTGGATGCTGTGGGACCAGCCAGGTCATTACCACTATCTGTTCCTCCATGAGGACATGCTTTGATTTGCCCCATACTCTATTTCTCCAGGTTAGCTGGAGAGAATGTGGCAGATCCTTTTACCCATGGCCTGGCTCAAGCTGGGGAGCTCACTAAGATTGGGATTTTTTTCTAAAACATCTCAGTGATTTAGGAGCATGGGTTTCTGTTGACTTTTGATGGTTCATGTGAAATGGAGATCATGTGTGTGCCTACAAAATTCCCATCCAGAATTTTCCTGCCAATAGCCAGATATAACATATTATAGACAGCTCTCTATTGGCAAGATCATTTAGGGTAACTAGAGTTCACCACATTGTCCCAGATGAAGTGGACATTTAACCCATCTGTGCCACATTGTATAAACCTCCTGACTTATGTTAGTCGGGATAAAATATGTTGGTGTACATCCAGGAATTTGCAAAATTGACCTGAGAACTTTGGAGATTGTGTGGAACACCTGCATGGCATGAAAAATAAGCATTAGACAATAATAAGAAACAAAGCAAAACAAAACCAAACCACTCCAGAAACTGCATTGCTGAAACTGCTGTCTTAGCAATTTTCTACTTTTGTAGCAAAACTAGTTTCCAGGAGAAAGATTCATAAAAATATTTTCACTATGACAGCTGATGAGGAAAGGAAAGTCAAGAAGTGTTCATGCTTCATTGTCTGAGCAGAAACAATGAACTGGGTGAAAACCTCATTCTTTATGACAAAATTCTCAGACTTCACCTTACCCAGGTTTTCACCCCAAATTCCCACTGAGAACAGACTTATTAGTCTCTATTTTCTTTGTATTTATTGCATCTGAAATGTACTGAGTTTCCATTTCTCTTCATCTGAGATTGCTTTTGTTTAGGTTACATGGTTTTGAATACCACAGAGACATGGAAATAAAATAATTTTTTGAGGTAGAGCCATAAGAAAGTCAGGGATTTGTCTGCTATTGTAGAATCTTTGCACAAACCTTTTACACTTGGAACATGTGTTTGGGAAAAAGCTAGTACTCGCTGCTCACTGCTTGAATATAAGGTTGTGATTAGTAAAATTAACAAAATTAATATTGACCGATAATAGTTTAGGGTTTAAATTCACAAGTAAATTTTCTTCACCTTAATTTTTTAAGTATATCAAAAAGACACTTTTTAGTGTTTTGACGGCACTGATTGGTATCAGGCTTTTCTTCTTTTAATAAGAATTTCAGTATGCTTCTAGTAAAGCATTTTAATACAAAAAACTCTCTAGCATCCATTCAGCTAAAGAACCTAAGCCTGGCTGAATTGTTCTGAATTATTTGATGCACAGGACTCTATTCTTTCTGAGAGAATACTATTAAGTAAGTGTGTAAGGCATTGTACACAAACCTCTCCTTTTCATAGTTGTATTTTACCTGTGACATATGAATTTCATGTGGTTCACATGCAGTTCACATCTCCCAAGGCTTGAAGTCCTTTTGTCCTTATGCTTCCTCTACTTTGTTTCTTTAGAGGATTGTGTCTTTTCACAAGGATCTCTCCTACAGGAACTGAACCAATCCCACCCCCTAGTTAAGGAAACATTTTGCCCTGAGGACAATCCTTCTGATAATCACAAAATTAGTGACAGGCAATTCTAGAACCATTTTGATTGATGACGTGACCCTGCCACTGCATTCATAATGACATAGGAAATAACACTCTTATGGGTAAGGAAAGACAAATGAAAAAAAAAAAAAAATAAAACGCTGTCCAGGGAAAGAAGAGAAAGAAAGCACCTTAATTCTGATAAACTGCAGATTTCTCCTATCCTCTTCCTAGAAGTGTCTTCTAATCCCAGAATCAGAACCTGTTGACTGAGTGAAGCCCAGAACACACATTCAGATTTCGTAGGTGATGTCTTGCACTGGGTTCTCAGAAGTGTGAGCGCCTCTGGTGGTGTTGTGAACACAGCAGCCAAAAGAAAAACCGGCCCAGCACCTACAGATGCATGAAGAAACCCGGCCAGAACGCCGGGGCTTGCTTTGAAAAGACCCATTGTCCCTGCCCTCACCAAATTCTTTCTCAGCAGCTTCTGCAATTGTTAACATGAGCATTAAGGGCCCTTTGCATTCTAAATGTGCAAAGAACTTTTCTGCTTTCTTTCCTAGACATGAATTAGAGCCAGATGCACATAAGCCTAGGATTTTACAGGTCTGATCTGAGCCCAAGACTGCAAACATTATCCAGGCTCCATGGAAGTCAAGTAAGAGGCTATTGGCTGAACCAGTTTCCACTTGGAGCCTGATGTAACCACGGAGCAGGTGTGAATGCAGACATTGTACCCACCAGAATGAGGATTATGTAAGGCTTTCCTTAAAAAAAAAAAAAATGTAAAGCACATAGTGCCTTAAGACATTTTCTTTACATAGACTATAATGAATTTAACAAGACTAAAATAAAATAAAATAAAAACAACTAAGGAGAAAAATAAAAACCTACTGTAAATTTGAGCAACTTGTAGGATTAAAGAAGTGGCCTCCCCTTTCATCACACTGTCCACTTCAACCTGCTTTCTCAGTGCCTGCCAGGAAACTATTTAAAGTTCCTGTGGCTTGTAAAATGGCCAGTCTTTACAAAGAAAGAGATTTTTATCTGACCAGCCAAGATCTTAGAATGTCAGTACTTGGCTCTGACTAATACAAAAATAAACAAATATGCGTGCACAGGCGCAAATAATCTAGGATGGAGGTCTACTGATAGGTAGTTAGAAAGATTGGACTGTTCCCTTTAATTATGGTAAAATTCAATAAGAAATATAAAGGTAAGGAAGAAAAAATACTAAAAAGATCACAGGGAGCCTTGGAGCCTTCCATCCTTGTGTTGCACAGCATATGATGGTCAAAATGATGTGTCTCCATCAACTTCCTAAATCACTTGAGTATCAGTCATGACTGTCATCCTGGTAGGTGCCTGTGATAGAACACTTCTCACCCCCCTGGAGACATCTCTGGTCTAGCCAACCCAGCTTCTCTAGGCAGTAAAGGGAATTAGAACATGGCTATTCAGATCCAATGCAGTAGCATCCTTTAAACAAGGTAGTTGTACTCCAGGAGATATTATCCCCTCTCCAGGGAGTATAAACAATAAGGCTTCACTCTCCATGAATAACCAATCTTTCCATGCACTCGAAGATCAACAAGGGCAAAAAATAGAAGTTTTACCCTAAAACTCCTTCACTCTGCTGTGAGAAATACTAAATTCTGGGCTCACCATCCAAAGATATTTAATGTTCAGCAATCTACTCCTTTCACTGATACCCTTTCCAGTGAGTTCTTCAGTCCAGTTTGACTCACATATATAAAGTAATACGTGCAACAGGACAAGTGGATGTTAAAAGGCTACATTTTGTTTCTCAGTTGCATGTGGAAGTAGGTACCTGAAGAATTTGAGATACTCAGATTTCAAACTTGAGGGAAACTGAGAACATTTTCAGATGAATTTTGGAGATTTATGAAGTGAAAGAGCTTTAATGTTTTATAGAAGACACAATCCAAAACTCAAGAATCAGGTGTTAGTAAAACAAAACTATCCTAGAAAGTTGCCTGTCATCTTGAGCGCAAACATAAGACTTATATTACATAGGGAAGCAAATCCATAGATTACCTTCCCTTCAGAATATCTAGCAAGGGACAAATCAGCTCTGGAATAGCCAAGGATTCTCTTTTTTGGTGGCCCTGATACTCAAAGGTACTGCATGTTAGAGACGCATGGGAAGGATAACACAGAGGGCAAACATATGCTTTTTCTCTAGGTAAAATAAGAATTTCAAGTAATATTTCTCTTATTTTATTAATGAAAGATAAAACTATACATTTTGAAACCTAGTGTAAATATTTTCCTTCTGACCCCCTCCCCTTGAATATATTTAACATAATAAAATGGGAATATTTGAAAATATAAAAATAAAAGAAATCCAATCTGTGAAAGCAATTATATGTTTTCATACTACTCAGTTCTGATGGCAGAAGGGAGCAATTTTTCACTTGCTCCAGCCTCATGGTTAAGTCTTTTGAGGCAGCAAGTCCTCCTTAAATTAAGAGATGAAGCACACTGTAAAGGGCTGCTAGTTGGCATGCCTGCTCTGTCTTCGCAGCACACTTAATCTATACCAGTTGAGAAAATTTGGAATTCAGCAAATGCTTTTGTATCCAACTCTCTTCCACAGCATACATCTACAGCCATGCTATTTGAAAAGCAGAGCTCTCTTAAGAGACCAATTTCAAAATTTTGCAGGTTCCTATAGGAGCCGATAGCATTGGCCATTCTTTTGTACTTGCTTCTCCAAGATGACTGCATTTATCCTTCAAAAGCTTCAATTTTGATTTGATATGTTTTCTTGATCTTGCTTGAATTTGCACCTTTGCATTCAGTCTTTTATTTTGAATTCTTCTGGGTTACTTTTTTTTCTTTTTATTCTTTTTTCCCCATTATTGTAATAGTCAGCTGTTCTACATTAATCTAAATGAAAAGAGTTTTTCCTCTTTGCTTTAACTATGTTCAACCGATGCATTTGATTTATCTTCTTCAAAACTGTATCAGTATTATTTTAAATGCCTGCATTTACCCCAAACACTGATTCTTTTAGGTATGCATTTATCCAATTCACCTGGAAGCTTTCTTTCATGCACTCAAACATAGAAGCACCACTTGCATTTCTGAGGCATTTATTATGGGATCTGAAAACTCAACAGCTAATAAAACAGTCAGTTTTGGATAATGATCAGTCCAGAGAGGCCATATGGGGACACTAAGGACACTGGGGAATTTTTACTTCTTATGGAATAGAAAGAAATGGAAAATTGGATAACCACTTATTTGAAATTGCTTGTCATAAATTAGACAGCATTCTGGGAGGATTTGACAACTTTGTGTCATTTCCATTGTGACAGTCAATTTTGAAGTGAAGCACAAATGAAGGAAGAAACCCAGGAGATCAGTCTCATATGTTCTTGATGTGTTCCTGAGACAGGAATAAATCAGCCTGCTTAGAGGGAAGTGAATTTGCATCAGAGAAAGCCCATCTGTTTTTATAACCTCCAAAAATGCTGAAACAGTTGCTGTTGCCAAGTTCTCAGATCCTTTTGTTTTCTTCAAGTTCTCTCACCTTCATGTGTTTTTTCCATGCCACTCCCAATGGAATTATTTCCATAGCCCAGACCTTGAAGATCCATCTTTCTTCATTTAGGGTCTGATGCAAACCCATTTAAGTCAATGGAAAGAGTTCCACTGACTTTAGTGGGCTTTGGACCAATCCTCACATTCCTCCAGAATATGCTTTTCCTTCCAGAAAACAGTGTCAGTTTTACATAGTCCAGATAAAAGGAAAAAAGAGAGGGGGCCCATCCTACATGAAGATGTCTCGGCATAGATATAGAACTGTTACTACTCCTCAGTAGCTATATGTAGATCTATTCTAATTTGGGGAGAAAAAAAAATTAAAATCACTGCATTGTTTTTTCCTTCAAGTGTTAGTCAGCTATGTTTATGCTGATCAACTAATCTAGTCAGGACAGTCTCAAGATTTCTCCTAATATATTTTTGCCAGTTTCTTAGCATATTTTTATCACTCCTTTAAGATATTTTTATCTTACACTCCGTGGTCTTTCTGCCTTTTGAGCACTGTGAACACAGCAAAAGCCTGCATGCCAGAAGACATTTAGTTAGCTACCATCAGACTGCTGTCTTCTGATGTTTATTGGTGCTTGAGAGAATTTTGGTCACTTACTTATCATGCAACTACTCCATCAAAATTCCTGTATGCAGAACACTCTGTTCTTTTTCCATAACAGGAGGCTTTCTCACAGATCCAGTCACAGTATTTGTGCTCCCACTGCAATCACAAAGAATCTGAGAGCTTCAAGAGGAGTGGAGTATTACATCCAAACAAATGCAATTGCAAATCTAGTCAAAGTGGAAATGAAGACTTCAAAGGGACAGTGGAGATGCTCTTATTCTGCAGGGGTAAGGGCAGGCAGGTGTCAGCCACTTCCCACCAGGAGTCATCGTGTACAAGCAGGTAGGCAGAACCTGAGCACCGTCCTAGAAATAAAAAGAAAACCTCTGTTGGATGTTGGCCTTTTTTTCTGAAGAAGCAATTTTGTAGGTTTTGGGGTCAGCCTTTAAGTTTTTGCAATACTGATGATTTGGCTAAATTTTTTGTGGAAGTGGAAACTCAAGGTACCATCCAATGCACTTTCAGCACTACTATGTTTTTAGCAGAAGGAGGGAGCTGAACTCTGCATTTACTGACTTTCAAAGTAACTTCCTTAGAATTAAACTACTTTTAGACTAAGTAAGAAAGAAAATATATTAATTTATTGGGAACAATCAGTTCACAATTACTCAAATTCATATCCTGCTAGAATTCTCGATCAAGATTTTAGTAATTCAGTTTTAAACACTTGAAATTTTACATTGATTCATAACTATGAAAAAAATATTTCAGATGCCTTTTTTTAAAAATTTTTGGAAGAGAAATATGGATTTTAATTCTTTTAGGTAGCTCAGATTTCCCATTTGCCCCTTATTTCTGCTCCAAGGAAAAAGGGAGGTATTTTTTAGAGAATTTAGTAGAAACTATTAATTTTTCATCACAAAGCAGCGAAGAGTGATGATTCTAAGACAGTATCACAGAAGGTATAATTATCTATATCTGGCCATGAAGGAATTACAGCAATCTTCTTAGAGATCTATAAAATGTAGATATAGATAGACGTCATATAAATCATCTTTGGTGACGGCCAGGTATTATATGACAATGAACACCCTTTAAAAACAAATACTGAGTCATCAGGTTTGATGCTGAAGAAATGAAGGTTATGATAAACTTATGTAAGAACCAATTTAATTTTATCTCATGTCAGTGACTCATCCTTCTCCCACATAAAATAGTGATTCTGACTCTTCTACTGTTTTTGTCCTTCTACAGTGTGTAGCAGAGAAATTTACTACCTAAATGCTTGTGCTTTATGTTTATAGAAAACAATGCAAAGAGGAAATTGTTCCTGAACACATTTCAAAGAGCAAGGGGCCAAGAGACAATGAACCAATTTGAAATACATTTTTGGGACACTGGTGTTTTAATTTGAAATAATTTGTTTTGTGTTAAAAACATCCTGAGTATATCCACTTCAATGTCATGCTTCATAAAGCCTCTCTATCACTTTCCACCATAATAACCTACACAGTTTTACTAGAAAACTCTTAGAATATGCTGAACAGTCCAAGTAGAAAACTCAAGGAGTAAATAGGAAGGTATATTTCTAGAACAAGAGGAAACATCCTGTAGATGTTCATCTGGCTTGTCTGTCACGTGCTGACATAAGAAATGTCAGATGCTGGAGAGAAGATGATATTTCCTCCAAATGCAGCATACTTCACTCAGCCAAGACCTCAATATTCTGTTCAAGGAGGTCTGTCTTCAGTGATTCTCTCATTTTATTCTATGTATTTAAATTGTTTCTATGATAATATACTCATTTTTTATTATTCTTTATTTTTTTTTTTAAACACTTTGACATAACTTAGGTTTGTATGTTTTTTGCGTTCCTGCCTCTATGGTATGAAATGTCTTTTTAGTCTCCTCATCAACAAAAAAGCTCCTCATGATTACTCGATAAAATATTTGAAGTAGCAGTGCAGAAATTCCCCCTTTCATCACCCACTTACACATTTGTCAAAACTGGTTTTAGCTTTATTTTGCATTTATTTGTTCTTATTCAGGTAGCATTGAACTTCATAGTTCTGCTGCAAAGTGAGTTCAAATAGTTTGAATTGCTTTTTCATTCTATAGTATCTATATTATCTAATTGATCTAGAAATCTTTAGCTTCTCCCTCCAGAGTTTAAGATTCTTTTTGTACACTTGTTCATAATATAAGATGTTGTTTAGAACACAGCACTGGATATTCATAAAACTCTTTGTCTATGCTTTTTCCCCAATTACTCATCCTGCCAGCAGCATATTTTCCATCTTTTACTACTAATAATCTATTTTGCACCCTGATAATCATGTTTTATGCACTGGTGATGATAATTCTTGCCTTGACTCCCATATCCATTCCCCAGCACTGTGCCTACAGCTCTTGAATAAATGATGAAATATCAGCTTGTTGTATGTGGTGTTCAGCCTGAGCCACTGTCCACTGTTTGGCTGCTGTGTTGAGTGGCTGGGTTCTCTGTGCCATGGCTCTGGACTCCCACTGCAAACCAACATGGCCAGTGCAGCAAATGTTCCTGCTAGATGTGCTTCCTGCAAATTTTGATGAGATTCCTTGCCCATGCCTTGTCATGAAACAGAACTAGAGTTGTCTCAGGAAATTTGAACCTCCAACATGCAAATGTGTCCATCTCAGGTAGCTACTTAAGACTTCCTTTATTATCACTGGTAAGAAACAGGCAATTCTGGGGCACAATTGTGACATATTTTAGATACCTGCAGTAGGATGAGATGACTCATATCCTAAAAATGCTTATTTCTCTCTAGTCACTGTACAGAAAATTTAAGACAACTAACTTTCAGATGTAGACATCAACATTATAAATACCCACACTTCATCACGTGATTTTTATGCATGGAATCTCAGGCTGAGGCTGGTGAAAATGAATCTTATCCCTGATTTAGATGAGTGGCTCCACCAAAACCTGAGCGATTAGCCTTTCTAAAGGACAAGAGCACTGTGCCCTTAAGTAGAGGCAGCTACCAGTTTTGAGTTGTTTTGGGAATTTTTTTGGTCTATGTCTGACCATTTAATTTTAGAGATTCAGACTGCAAAGAACCGTGAAGAGCATCAGAAAATCAGGCTTTAGAAATTCCTTTTTTTTTCCCCTGCTTTCCATATATGGACAAACATGTGATAGGGAATGTGCTGAGAATCACAGCTCTGGAGTCTAGCCTTGTCCATGAGGCACAACAAAGTCTCTATATATAATTCTGTTATATATAATTCTGTATATATCATAGGGGAGATTTGTATATATAATGGAGAGGAATAATAAGAGCTGAAGACTTGAATATTAGGAACTCTTCCAGTTTTGCATATTGTTTCTTTGATTATTTTCAAAAGGCATAGAATGCTTACACAGAAAACAAAATATTTCCTCGTGGTGTCTAAGAAGAATCCATCATACTCCACCTGGAATTCGCTTTGAACTTTCATTGTCCAGATGTGGATGGCTTGTCTAGAGGAAAATATAACTTATCTATATACTTATGCTATGCACTTCATGATATGACTTGCAATAAAAACAGTTACAGACATACATATTGCCGTTATATAAAACATGGGATGGTTTAAAAGCCCAAGAACAGCAAAGAGAATCTGATTTTGATTTATACAATAATTTACTTAAATTCTGTCCTAATCAACCTCAGTGACAAAATTCCATTGACTTAAGCCATGCTAGAAGTTCAGTTCATGTTACTTTGTCTTTTGCAGTTAGCAAATGTTTTCAACCATATTCAAAAAATGAATGGAATTTGAACGCTTTTCTGTCTGATGCATCAAAAATGCACTTTGATTGGAAGTGTACTGTATCAGAATGCAACCTGTTTGATGGCTTATTGGGCTACCTAAAAACAGAAGCCAGACAAATTTGAGGGAGTAAAAAGCCATTATTTTTATTGAAGGACCTTCAGGTACATTTAGGATGGACAAAGCCCACCCAGGGGCTACACCTGAAATGGATGGTGGTTCACAAGTTTTAAGGCTTTTATAAGTTTGGTCCATTTGTACATTGGGGGTTAATATTCCAATTATAGCTTCAGGTGATGAAGTAATTTACCCCAAGTTTGGTCGACCCCAGAACACTTTTGTTTACACCTCTCGGGGCCTGGGACAGTAAGATGTCCTTGATTTCCAGGCCTAGAGTGGAATTGCTTTTTCTGACTAAAATGTGAAGACAGCAGCTAACACCCTACATGGAGTTTACAGTTATACACTAAAGAACTGCAGGATTACAAATATATGAAAAATATAAAAGCTGAAATCCTAAGGCATGAATTTCTATAGCTCAGATTCTGGAAAATCTCATTGAATCTCAAATCTCATAATTGGAAAAATATAATGGTAGGTAACATGAAACAGATATTTGTGACAACATAAGCATGTCAAATATGTAGTTTATTACCAGTCAAAAAGCTTGTCTTTACCTACCCATGTCATAGTCCTATTCAGTGAACATATATAAAGCACATTATTCTTGTAAAATGTGGATTTGTGGTGGCCTGGCTTACAAAAATTACATTCTCATGTGATTCATTATTCCTTCTACATTGGTGCTGTAAACATG
This sequence comes from Sylvia atricapilla, assembly GCF_009819655.1. NCBI lineage: Eukaryota > Metazoa > Chordata > Aves > Passeriformes > Sylviidae > Sylvia > Sylvia atricapilla. The sequence goes on along the minus strand of NC_089142.1, from coordinate 33,274,220 downwards.
GTATTGTAAATGAGATACGTTAGAAAACAGCTGAGGGACAGTATTTTAAAAGTGTTCCTTAGCTGTAACTGCTCCAAGTGAGCACTATGATTTCTTCTTTCTGAAAGAAGCCAAATAGCTTAGCTTAAGCTGAGCTTGGAGATAACTTTATCTCACCTGTTTGACTATGTTCTGAAAGGAATTAGAGCACATGCACTATAATTTGAGAGGTAGTTTATCATCTTTTTATTTTTTCTCAAATAATAGTTATAGCTGAGATAGGTAGCTAACTCTTCCAATGTCCATTTCTGTGCAGAGACCTAGTTTGTGTTCCTGCCACTGATTAAGACACATTCTTAGAAAATGAGAGGCTGGTCTTTATCTACTCTGTAATGACTCATTTGAGCATTCTGAGTATGCTGTTTAAGGAGTAAATTCTGTACCATGAAAAACTGTCTGTGTAGGAATTCAATGTAAAAAAATGTTCAGGCTAAAACATGTGCTTCTTAGCTAGTAATGAAATTAATAGAATGGAATGTGCACATTGTCTGTTTGTAGAGATGTTTAGACAAGTTATTGGAGGTGACTGAAAGAGAATATTAGAATTTGTATTGTGTTTAAAACTAATTTTGTTTTCTTCAGATTTCAAAGTCACAGATGTTGAAAATAATAATAAAAAAGAAGCAGTCTTAAATATTTCATTATTATAAGGCAGCTTATTTCCAAAGATTTCTATTAAGAAATGTTCAGGGCATGATTATATATTCAGGAATTTGTGAGTCAGTATTCTGACAGGTTATAATAAAAGAATAATTTAAGAGAGAAATTTGGTATTTTTAATCAGTTATTCTTCCATCTGTGACAGCTAATGAGTTTGTAGTGTTGGCTGTAAAATTAATGTGCAATGTTGGAATGCTTTTATAACAAAACTTTTATTTACCTTTCCCTAGAACCTTGGCATCTATTTTCTCATATGCTTATAGTCTATTCATCAGATTTTGAACTGTTCATTCAGGTTACAAATGAAACCAAGCCCAAGATTAAAGCCAACTCTTCAAAGCAGGTACATGTCTAGTATGATATGTAAGGCCAAGATTGAGAAGCATTCCTGTATACACTCAGATTTGAACACAGAAAGAAGTGTTTCACTGAAGTCACAAAGAGATGAAGATTAAAAGTTGTTATGGTGAATGGACATTTGCAGCCTATGTAAAAATCACAATGCTTGTGTGAAGTAGGTGTGTGACACAAGTTTCAAAGAACCTTGCCAAAATCTTTAGAGTTTTACAGTGCTGAACGCATTCCAAAATATTTGTCATACTTGGTCTTAAAAAATAACTTGTCTCACGGTGCAGCTTCTCTAAAATAGCTGTTTTACGCTGGTTTTTAGTGGGTCTTTTCCAGACAGAGCAGATGAAGTCAGAGCAGAGGAATTAGGGGCCTTTGCAGGCAGCACAGCTGAGCTGGTGTGCTGAAGCGTGTGGAATGGCTGAGTGTGCACTCGCTGCCCCGGTGATGTAAGGAGCAGACGTCCCCCATGGCGGCTGTCGGGGCCACAGCCGGACACGGAGCCTCGCTGAGGTGAGCAGGGCTGCTCAGCTCCCTGGCCCCCGACCAGCATGATAATCATTCATGCACAGCAGGATATTTGCTCGGGGAAAGGGGATACAGTTAGCAATGGATTAGATCAGCTGAAAGTTCAGCAACTTTTTTTGCAGAAGAGTGCAATGCAGAAAGTGTTGTTTGATCAGAGCTGACTTTCATAGCAATATCTCTTAAATTATAAAACTAGCATATATGCTACATTATACACCTGTATGTGGTTTTGGTACTGTCATGAGCGTTGCTTCTGTGCAAAAATCCTATTGGTCTTACTTCTAAAGTGGTAGTAATGACTTTGATTTGAAAATCCAATTCTACACGTTCAGCTGCCTTTGAGACAAAAGATCTGCAGTGTACCTTACCCCAGCAAGAGAGCAGACATTCTGGACAAACAGTTCTGAGAGATTTAGGTATGTCTTAATAATGCCTTGGGGCCAATGAGTAAAATAAGAGACCTCTTGATGCTGTCCAACCTGCTCTCATTTTGAATGTATTGCCAAATGAATCAAATCAAATCAAATCAAATCAAATCAAATTAATGTATTGCCACACATTCTGTGGCCAGGTTCTCAGGTGGTTCTAGGCCAGTTTTATGCAGCTGGGTTAGTGGCCTTCTGCTGACTTCTGTTCAGAGCACATGGCTTGGATCTAGTGGAGCAAGCCACAAGGTACTTCACTTCCCTATTAGAGAAGTTCAGTACTGAATCAGAATGATACTTTTTAAACTTACTAATTGAGGACTATTAATTCCAATGTTTAAGTCAAACCAATAGGTTCAAATCAACAAGATTCACACGTGCTATCATACTCTCTGTAAAAACAAATGCTTGTCTCATGCTCCTAAAACCAGCACCCAACATTAAACCAGGGCTGAAAAAACTCATGTAAAATGAAATTGTCTCATCTCCTTTAGCTGCAACACTCTTTGCTCCTTCTGGGGAAAAGTAGAGCAAAGCAGTCTGGCTGGAATCTGAATGCAAGATCCAGACAGACTGAGTTTACATGTTCATTGTGTTTATTTTCATGCCAGACCCTTAGCTAGAGAAACAGAGGTAAGGGTTATATTGAAGTATTTCCTGGAAGTAACTTATGCTTTTTTTTTTTTTTTTTTTTTTTTTTTTTTTTTTTTTTTTTTTTTTTTTTTTTTTTTTTTTTTTTTCCTTTGTGAAAGGAAGAGGCTATTAAACAGACATTCTTTGCTCCATCTTCTGAGAAAAGTCTATATCACCCATCTATATATTGCTAGATGCCCAAGTAGGCACTGCATCGACAGGGCTGTTGGGTACCAGACTGACAGGATTTGGTGTAAAATCTGCCTGAGTGATGTAGGAGATATATGCCAGCCAAGTCCTACCCAAATTGCTTCTAGAAGCACTGATTCCCTCCTGCTGCTCCAGTTTACAGCTACCTACCCATCCCTTGGGTCACAGCTAACACTTCTTCCTGGCTGCTGGCTTCCAAACCATTCAGAATGAAGTTGTTCATTCAGAGAAGTTGTGGATGACTGTTGTGTTTGAAGCCACTTTGCATGGATCTCTGACAAACCTGGTCTAGTGAAAAGTGTCCCTGCCCATGGCAGGGTGGTTGGAACTAGAGAATCTTTAAGGTCCTTTCCAACCCAGGCTATTCTATTATTATAAGTTAGTCAACTGGTGTCTCTTACACCAAAAAGGAAGGTACAAGGCATACATCTCAGTGTAGCTTACTAATTTAAAAAGGTTTGGGTTGGTTTTTTGCAATGACTTCTGCAAATCCCATTCCTGTGTTTAAATCTCCTCACTTGTGCTTGGTGACAGCCAGGTCCTCCTTGAGCCTAGATCCCTTTGGTAAATGGAGCTTTTAGTCACAATGAAAGAAGACTTTACACTTCTCCTTGTTCCCTATTAATTTCTCTGCTGTCTCTTTTCTAGAGCAAAAAGGAGACTAAAGAAAATCCTACTTATGAAGCACCCCCATTCTTAGCTCTCCTGTGCAAATGCTGCCACTTCCTTAATTCCACAGCTTCTACCTCAGGGAGTTTATTTTGGACTCTCCTTCCATTTTTGCCAAAGAGCTCACTGTTTCCAAACAAAACAACCTCCCTTCATGACCTCTTCAGTCAGGACATTAGCTTTCTCCTGAGGAATAACGTTACTTGCCCGATAAGTGATCTCCTGCTCTGGTTTGTGCCTAGTCTGCCTGGTGTGCCCAGCATGCTGCCAGCAACCTTTGAAGAGAAATTACAAAGTCAGAAAGAGTTAGCAGAATTTCTGTGAGATGAAGACCTTAATAGATGAGGACAACTCCTTCAGCCATGTTATCCATGCAGTTTAAGCCAGGGAATACTTTGAAAACTATGTGTTTTACTAATGCAGTTCTATGTCAGTCACAGGTACATGCTTGAGTATTTGCATGTCTTATTAATAGCCTTAAATAACCTAACACCCAATCCATGACTCGTTAACAACTTCCTTGGAATAATAAGGGATGAATAAATCACTGTGTTTGGGTAATCATGCCATTAACCTTGAAAAGAGAAAAGAAAACAGATGGGAAAGAACGAGAGACAGGAAGTCTCAAAAGACTTTACTTCCTGAGAACATAACATCAATATAAATTTAGGTGTAAATTTTTGTAGTGAAATTAAAGCAATACAGAAAAATTAATCCTTTTTCACACCTTATTTCAGAGGAACAGCAACATTTATTTGTATTTAATTGAAATAATTTAGTCACAGATTAAACTGAATCAAACTTAAGTCAGTTGTTCTCAGATAAGAGAATGAACCCAGACAATTTTACAAATATAAAGGCTGATTTGAATTATACAGGTCCAATTTTTTGTTGTCTGTGAGTACTTAGAGCAAATGAGCAAAGGCAAGTGTGATCACAAAATGAAGCTGTAGCAAATTACTTATTTATGGATCTCTTCATTGTTTTTTATTGTACTACCCATAATAAAGTTAGCAAGGGAGAAAAGGTCAAAATCGGAATAGTAGCAATATAGTTAAGTTACACCTAATGGGGACTATGCAGAGACAGCAGAGTAGGAAGAAAGTGTTTCACTGCCTGGAACTGAGAGAAGGCTGGTTCAGTTTGTCCTGCAGTTGGTGACAATGCACTGGCAGAAAGTCTATCAACTCATTTGGCTTTCTGTCTGTGGTTCTTTCTGCCATCCTGAGTACTAGACCAAAATCAGTTCTGCTAGCAAGTGTAGTCATCTCATTTTTATTTTTTTTCTTTCAGTTCTTCAAGGCGTATATAGGAACTTGTGGAATTTGAAGATTTTTCTCTTTCACTAGATTACAGTGTATGATACAAATGAAGTGAAACATTTGCTTTATACAAACTTCAAAAAGACATGTATGGTCAGATAGTATAATCCTTACCTGCACTTCTTGACCTCAACTATGCCAGGTTAATGTGACAAACCTTTTCCTGGCCTAGGAGAGAGACTGATTAGAAGTAAAGGATGGATCTTCCTTCACCTGGGCCTGCTAACATCACAAAGAACTGCAACAAATGTGCTGCCATTATTGTTTATCACTTCTCCCTGCCATTATGTAGTTCTTCCTAATGGTTATGAAGTGTTGTCAGTGGAAAGTCTGAATTCTCCAGGTAGGTAATATATTTCTTCCATTCCAATTGTCTAGAAGGTAGTATTGTGGATTTGGGTATCACAACACTTTATTCACAGATATAGGGAACAGAGGTCTTCCCTGTCTTGTGGGGAAGAGAGTGCAGTAAGGGAGAGAAGTTGGACAGTTTAGCATAATAGTTTCAGCCATGAGATCCTTGTTCTGTGTGCAACAAGACACAGTCCCAGAGGGAGGCTGGGCAGGTCAGTATGGTGGCTCTTGCCATCCTGAACTTCACCCTGGCACAGGCACATGAGGTTGCCTGCTCTTTTTGCCTCCTCTCTGACCCACACAATGGTCCTGGATCTGGATTCAGGACTGTGAGTTCTCTACTTAAGTCATCAGGGACTACTGGGAAGATCCCAGCATTCACTCCCAGTTTCCTCAGTTACAGGATTAGGTAGGAAAATACTCCATTAGCATTTTGCCTGAGCAGCTTGAGCTGTTGACTTCTGGTTTGCCATCACCACAGCTGGCAGAATCTATAGTCAGTTTGTGTCAGGTATGTCCTGAACAATTCTGCATTTCCTGACAATTAATTTTTTGTAGTTTTACTTTCTATTTCCTGAGCACACCGAAGTGCTTTGATGTTTGGGATAGGTGGTTGATTGTATTTCATCTACCACAGCAGAAATTTGGTCAAAGTTCAAGGGCTCAAGCAATGGTAACTTAAGATTAAAAAAATAATATTTGGAATAACCCATCATAAAAGAACATTCAATAATTTTGTCTGGTAAGGACTAGATCAATGGTAAAAAAAAAAAAAAAAAAAAAAAAAATTGCAGAATGTCCTGTCATTTTGTAGAAAATATCTAAAGACTTTGGTCAGTTCCCTTGGTCAGCTGCACACAGTCTTTGCATGGAGTTTATCTGAATTTCAAACAGTTCACGTTGTACAGTAAATGCAGCTACCATTTATGGACTCATTACCAGTTCATGATTTCTTAGTAGCTAGTGTCCTGTCCATTTTTCAGGTGTGGAGAGTACAAAGAGCTTAAATATTACTCTAAAGGCAGTGTGTATTTAGATAAGGAAATGAAATTCATATATGCTCCAGTGACGTACTGTGGGTAAGTACTTAGAAATTAAGATGATGAGGCAAAAAATGTATTTTCATTGACTTGACTATATTATTGTTTGGTAAGTAAACATTTGCATTCAAATCTTTGTTTCCCATCTCTGCTATTGCTAATTTTTCTGTTAAGCAATTTCCCATCTTTGTACAATACCATGAAGCTTTTTGTACACCCTTCCAGTCCTATACTCAACAGAAACAGAATAGATCAAACTAATATTCATATAAAATGGAGCTTATTTTGTTTGAGTGGATTTTTTGGTTGTTTATTCTTAATTAGAATTGAAGAACAATATTTGTGCCTATCATATGTGAAAATCTTGTGTTTTATTTAATAAGAAACCTGAAAGGCTATGAAAAAACCAAACCCATGTTCTGTAAGCTAAGATAATGTGATTTATCATAAGGAGATGGTTAATAAACCGAGTTATATTAAACTATTCTTCAAGTCTGGCCTGGTTGAATGAGTTATTGCAATTGGACATTTTCTGGGAGAGCACTGTGTTTAGCAGAGCTCACACATCAGGACTGAGCAGGATTATGAAGTCTGAAGACCAGAAGACCCCTTCTTGGTGCTTGTGCACATACAAGTCTAGCCATCCATATCATTACTCTTTCAAGGGTGCTACTGCAAATTAATCTGCAGAGTTCAGCACCACCAAGGAAACAACTTCTCTTCTGGATGTCTTTCTGTGAGACTGAATCTAGTAACTCATGTGTTTCATCTGCCCATCAGTAAGGAACCCAGTAATAGAAAGATGCCCAGTGACCAGTGGGAGTCAATTTCAAAGTAAATGGAGAAGTTTAAAACACTTGTTAGAATGTGGGTCTAAGAAGCTGCTAGTCTCTGATATTTGGATACATAAAAAGATGGAGTGCAGCCTGGGGCTTGAAGGACAAAATGCTTGGAAGTTTTAGTGTTTGAGCAGCTTAGCACAGATATACAGAAATGAATGTTTGGGAGTCTCCAGTAGTTGCAACAGGCCATGACATGAACATTTGAGTGTATGGTAATTAGTTAATTATTTCTGACCTATGACCTTTTCCTTTCCTATTAGGTATTGTCTATGCAAAAGTGATTAAAATGAGGAGACTGCACAGACACCTGAAAGGCTAGAGGCTGTTCAGATGAAATCCAAATCCCCTAAGCTTTTTTACCACATTCCACTAATGCTATGAATTCTCTTTAGCTGATGCCAGCATGGGTTTATTCATATTAAATTTCTCAAAGTTTTATTTGCCTGGTTTAAATAAAAATAAGAATTGATCTAAGCCTTCCAAGAAAGAACCTTAAAAGTCTCAGATTTGAAGTACAAAAAGATGAGGTAATTTAAAAGGAAAAAAAATGACAGAGAGAAGTAAAAGGAAAAAATAGTAGTAAAAGGAAAAAATCAAATAGCTGTTTCAGATTATATTGTTTCATGAAAAAAAAGTCTGTAAATAAGATACCCTCTAAATTTCCAGTGTAATTTTTGAAGCCACAGATTTGAGGGCTTGATATGTACTTAAATTGAACATTTTATTATTCAATCAGTCAATATTTTGAGAAGAGACCAGCATCAACTCTCATCAAGACATCTTATCCAGTGTTTTGTTTTCCAACAAAATTTGCAGATTTGGCTTAACTGAAACATTTAGTATGTCCAATTATTTTCAAGTAAAATAAAATCTTTTTTCAATCCAGTATTATTTTTTTATTGTTTTGATCACCTAAATATTCTTCTAGTATATATTCTTCAGAAGCAAATTTTCTTCAACCAAGTCATTTTAATCAAAGATTACTAAAGTTTTCCAGCATCATAACCTATGAAACTCTGTCCTAGCCTTGAACCATGGTACTGGACAGCAGAACAACTACTGAGTAGCTACGGGTGACTGAAATTCTGGCTCCATCCCAAGGTGAGGCTGACTCGGTTTACAGGTTTTGACGCATTAATTGATCTTTATTCCTCTGCATTGCTGCCCATTTCACTGTGTAAGAGGCACCTGGGAGAATGGGCTGCCTGGGCCTTGGGGTGGATGAGAACTGACACCACCACACAGCCCCTGGCAAGGGAGTGAGCAGCACCCTGCTCTTTGCTCAGATGACCTCTGCGAAGTAACCATTGCAAATACTCAGCTTCAGCATCCTTCTGGAGGTGTGAGAATTACCAGGTTTTGCCTTTGCAGGGCCTTTAGCAGGAGTGTAAGTACATGAAGCAGTATTGCAAATCCCAGCTACACTTCCCTCCTGTGTATTTCAGGTACGGCAACCATACACAAGCCCTGCTACCATTAGCTTTAATTACCATGGTGAAACATTTTATAAAGAGCAACACATTTCCTGAGTGTTAGTAATGATGTTCATTTAGTTGCAAGGAATGCAACTATCAAAGGCAAGAGCATTTACAGAGTCTCACAATGTGCTATAAAAAATAAACTAGGTAAGTAATCAGGACTTAATTTCCATCAGAAATTTTCTTTAATTTTCTTAAATAAGACACCAAAAGAACAAACTCCTTTATTTTTTCTTAGCTTTCTCCCTATAAGATGATTCAGAGTAACCCTTACTCACCAGCAAGGAAAACCCCTGTGGATTCTGTGACAGGGCTGAAGACCAGCATTTAGCTGCTGAAGTCAGAAGAGCGGTTTCAATGTTCCCCAAAGCAGTTCCCACCATCGTCTTACCCCATCAGGAGATTGACACTTGTGGAAAAAGACTGAGTTTTTCAATCCCACTGTAGATCTTGGAACACAGAAACCAAGGATGAAATTTTGTCTGAAATGAAGGGGCTGTGTCCCCTGGTTACTTGGCATGAGAGCACACATGGTGCTGGCTGACCTGGGGAGTGGGAAGAGAAGGAAAGAGATCCTTTTGCTAGTCTTCCTGCCCCAAAGAATCAGGCCATGTTCCTGTTCCTAAAATGTGATGTCCAGAAGATGGAGAAACACAGGCATTGTGAACACAGTTGCACCAGCCTGCATTGCTTACGCTAGTGCTGGAAAGGGCAAAAATAGTGCCAAAAACAACAGGTGAAAGAAAGCTACTGAAGCCCTCACTGAAAAAGAGGAACCACTGAGCAATTACAGAAACCAGGAGAAGCCTGGAGGCCCTTTTGGGCCTTAAAATGTCCCGATCGTTCATTGGCTTAGTTTCCTCATATTTAAAGAAAACATCCATATTACTTTTCATTCGTCCCTTTTTATTCTCTTCCAGCTTCCTTGCAACTGACACCAAACTGAGCTATACGCTTGAGTGCATTGCTGATTTTTTTTCCATTCCAAAACACTTTTTTATGGAGTGACAAAATAACAATTTTCTAACTTCGTTTTCTTGAACCTCTCCAGATGTATGAAAAGACTTGGAATCATAAGCTCTCAGAAGTATTATATAGACAAATGTAGTCTTTTATTTTTCTCCTTCAGCAAGTCTTTTTAATTTATTTTTCCAAATTCATTGTGTAGGGATGATTGTCAGAATGTGCTGACTAACAGGAATACCTAATGGATGCACTGTGCATGCCAGTAGTTCTAAATTTGAAATGATTTCCAGCTGTCTTTTCTGGAATATGAACAGTACCTGCTTTTCCTCTCTATATACTGTATTTCAGATCCTTGCCTGAACAGCCAAAATATATTCCTCCCTAAGAAACTGCATAAGCACTAAACCTTCAATTTCACTTCTTCATTGCTCAGCTGAGTCAAAAATTTACATGATTGCTCAGAACTTATTTTCTTAGAATGAATATGAATCTTGAAGGAAATAAGTCAATCCAAAGTCCTCTTGTTTTCTAGTTCAAAGATCTTATTGGGTCCATTTTCATGTTATGTGGCCAAGAATGCCTTCATATTCTGACTTTTGACTAAACATTAAAAAAAAATAATTTTACATATTCCATGAAGGTAGTCAAATCAACAGAGTATTGCTGTGAATCTGTACACATTTTTTTCCAGGAAGAAATTCCAGACCAATAGAAATCATATTTTCTCATCATGGCATGCCAAGTGAATAATTCATCAAAAGATTGCATTTTCTTTATGTATTTTATGCACTTTTATGCACTTTTATGTACTTTTATGTACTTTTATGTACTTTTATGTACTTTTATGTACTTTTACATTTTCTAAAATGTGAATGAACAACAATGACAACAAAATTCCAGAAAGCAACCACCTCTTCCAACAATTTTTCTGCTTTAATGAAGTATCCAGAATGTTTTTTTTTTGTTTGGAATAGGATTGCCTTTGGGCAATTAGTATCCAAATTAGCTGCGGAGATTCCTAAACATCCTAAAAAGCCTTGGTTTTCATAGGAGCAAGAGCCAAAACTGGGGTCTTAGTGGGGATTACAGTAACTAGACAGGAATTCAGTGAGACATCTCCAGTCACATGCACTACAGGTGCCACTTGAGGTATCTGTAGTGCACATTGAAGACCATGAACTCCAAAGCAACTTTTCTTGATGTCTGGTAGCAATATTGGTGTAACTAAAGGAAGGGAAAAAAACCTTGTCAGGAGACATAGTAGGAAGCCTTGAGCCTCTGGTTCTCCTTGAGCCATTGGAACAGGGAGAAATTGCCAGGGACTGAGCATCACCCACAGCAAATCTGTCTGGGTTATTTTTTTTTTCTTTTTCCCTCTGTATTTTCACTATAATCTTTAGGAGTAAGGCTCTGCTATTTGGCTAAAGGAGTTCCCTCCCTACTGAGTTTCATACTGTTGCTTCACAAAGTTCTTCATATGCTGGATTAGGTTAGGCCACAAAACTTAGCACTCTGTGTCTTATAGAGCTGCTGAGAGCAGAAGGTTAAAATGGAGAAGCTCCAGCCTAGATAGATAAATAAAAATCAAATTCTTAATCTCTTTGAAAAACTCATTCTACTTCCTGGAATCATCCTACAAGTTCAATCACCTTACAATCTTGATACAGACAGGCTCCATAGGAATCAGTGAAATACCTACTTATCCTGTATGTCATAATTTCATTTAAAGAGGTAGATTTCAGTGCCTTCTTCTTCATCTGAGGATAGATATGTCTTCAAGGCATGAAGAGACACCAGTGATGCAAGCAAAGGCATTTGCTTTTTCAACAGTTTTCGTCGAAAATATTTTATACTAATACTGTGTAACTGCAAACTGAATAAAAGAAACACAAGGCAACTTAAACCCCAGCACTTTCATATTTACACTGGTTATATAAGTTACACCACTTTTTATTTAACTGTCTGCTCTCCCAAATATACATATAATGAAAAGCAATTACTCAAACAGTGGGCAGCAGTATAAATGGATCTCTGTGTTCATTACTGTTGTAATAGATCCATCCCTATTTTCATCAAAGTAGAACTGCACTTGACTAGAAAGCAAATATTGTGTTGAATTCAGCACCTCTGCAACCAAAAACATTTTTCTACCACAGCTCATCCATCTGTCACACACATCATTCAGTATTTCAAACTGTATTCTCAAAGTGGGAAGACAGATCTATTTCAGACTACAGTCTCTTTTTCTTTCATCCTACCACTTTCAGATGCCTCCTTCTAATTTCAGCTTCTCTGTTTACATGCTAATGCGATATGGAATTAATTGCTGCTAAATCTCACTGAAACCATGGGTGTCTTGGCTGAGCTTCACCTTGTCTCCAATGATTGCTCCACGTTAGCTAAGTGTTCTTAGTTAGACCAGTTCACAAAGAGTGATGTTCATGCTCCACTTTCATCCTTTGCTTTCCAGAGCTGGAAATGCATTATTTCCTCCTTATGATCCCAGAGTTCAACTGAACAGTTGAATGAGTGTTTAAATGTACAGAGTGCTTATTTAAAGCAAAAATGCATTAAGAGCTCAAAATGTAAGGATTTTTCTGTATTACTTGCACACATTGCAACTCCATACATAGCAGAAGGTGGTGAGAGTATGGAAAGATACAGTTCCTTAAATATACCTCTCTCTTGCGATGCATACATGGCCAAAACTGTAATTATGAGCAGGGAGTTTATAGCCTCTAGACCTGGGACATACCACGTCACTGCCTTTCACATAGTTAGGTCAAGACCCCTTCACTAGGAGCCACAAATTATTTTCACACACCTGAGAACAGGTCTCTCAGCTAAAAAAATGCTTAAATAAAAATTTCTTAATAGACAAAAACAGCATGAAGGGAGGGAAAAATGAATGAATGCTGGCCTATAGAAAGTATGCACTTCCTGCCTTGGAGCATTTGTGATAAATACTGTGCCTACTCAGGAAAAAAAAAAAAGGTATAAAGTACAAGAAATCAACTGGAATTAATTTAAAATATATGCTACTTTGTACTGTGGTTAAACATATTTAGCACTTTCTAGTGTTTTAGGACTTGGAATTCACAAGGGGAGGAGAGAGGCTTCCTCTGTTTTCTCCCTGCCAAGAGCTGCTCTCCTCTGCTACTGTATTTGTGATGGTTTCAGAAAAGAAAGAAAAAGAAGCAGTAAGCATTTTTCAGGAATCAGCAATAGTGGTTAAAAAAAGGAATGCTTAAAATCATGAGTGTGGACATTTGTGCATCTATGTTTTGCAGATAGCCCTCCCGTGAGTGAAGCTCCTTAAGAGCATTGCTAGAAAGGATCACAGCAATAGAAGGAGCCTTCTCTGCAGGGGTGCAGGGTAAGCAAGGTGTTGGATGCGACTTCATGAAAAGTAACTCTTTATTTTCTATATCACATTATTAATCAGAAGCTCTCTGGAAAATATGAAATATAGAAAAACTCTTATTGATACCTGCCATACGGATTTTCTATTTTAGCTCCTCCCAAAAGCAGCTCAGACTAATGCTTGCCAAGAAACAAAGTAGCTCTGGAGAATGTCAGCTTATGTTACCTGTGTAAGCCAGGCTTCTGTGGAGATGTCTGTGGCAGATTGCCAGCAACACTCTTGGGAACCCTACAACCCAGGGCTGCATGCTCTTAACAAGTGTGTTTTTCAGACTTTATTGCATGGTCCTAAACGTTTTCAAGCCCTGCTGTAGACTCCTGCAGTGTAAATTTAAGCATGCTGGTTGTAAGCTTGCTTTCTTAGTTGTTGTTTGTGGATCTCTTAATAAAATCACATTGATCCTCAGATAACTATCATGGAATGAAATCCATTAGTCTGAAATTTTATAGGTCTGCTCTGGAATAAGTTACCTTCCAAGGAATATTAGAGTATGTTTTATTTTTAAACAGGAGCAAGGAGGAAAATATGCATTTGCTTATCAGCGTAGTTTCACAGTAATAGAGCAGTACCCTGAGCAGTACTCTGATGCATCATTAGGGTCATAAGTAGCATTACCAGTTTTCCTCATCTGCTCAATTGTCTGTGCCTCATTAGGTTTATCTGTTAGAACACACTCACCTCCAAAGATTCCTAGAGCTTTGTCTGTCCTTCTGTGACAGCTGAAATCAGAGCAGGACCACTCAGCGCATCCATCCTGGATTCCCTTTCCATCCTGGATTCCTTTTCCATCCCACAGTGTTGCCGTCATTCTTTTTGTTTTGTGTTCTGTGAATGAGCTCTGCAAGATCACATTCAATCATTATTTTTTTCTCCATATTCCCTCTCATGTTGTCTTTGTAGAGATTTAGCTGTTTGCCTTCATTAAAATACACTTTCAAGGTTTCTCCTGCTTTCTCCAGATTACAGATGAATTAAACCACTGATTTAGCTATAAAAAGTAAATGTGAAGAAAAATATTAATGTATTAATGTATACTAGGGTTTTTCTTCCTCTGAATCTGCACAGATTTTGCAGACTTCACTCTACAGTGGAAATAGAAAGGACATAGAAAAAAGGCGGTTCCTGTGGCACCATGTCCTTCTCTCCCAAAAATGCTTATCTGCCATTTATGAGCTTCAAGAGACCCTCAATGCAACCTCAGTAAAAAAGTCTCTCTGTTTCCTTTAATGCCAACACTAGTAACTGTCCCCTTTCAGGACTTTTTTTAGGAGGTACATGGCTTGGACTGATGTCACTGCCTAAACACTACATTTGATCTGTTTGCCAGCAGTTATTTTACCCAGCACTTTCTAGGAAGTTGAATTGAGAAAGCAATTTCCTACAACTTAGGAGTGATGTGGGGGTTTCCTGAGTAACTCAGCTAGTTTCAGAGACAGTCAGCTGCCTATTCAATGGTGGTATCGATGCAGATTTTCACTTAGAGCAAAAACTTCATTTTCAGAACTATCTGTGAAAATATTAGTAATTTCATTTTCAGCTGCTACTAAAAGACAATTTTTATAAATGTATTTACTCCCTTAAAAGTGTAAATAAGGTAGCAGATGTGATGGTGATACAGAGAAAAATCATGGGTCATAGAGGATAATCCTAGTAAACACCTGCTTAGAACCCTGTGCGCCTCAAGGTTCTTGAAACAATTTTTGTTCTGGGAACAGTGACATTTTTAAAAATAGCATATTTACATTTATACACAATTTCATTGAGTATGGCAGTGCAATATGCAAATTTAAGGGTCTGATTTCACTACATCTAGATGAAACCTACATTTTCCCAGTCACTTTTATAGAGCAACTGCCAGTACCTCGAAAGGATGATGGCAACATCTTTTTGCACACTTGGTTTTCACATTTGTAAGGCAATGTGGAGGGCTCATCAGGGAGTGGATTCTGCAGAACATTATCCTGGGAAAAATGGCTCATTGCAGTAGAGTTTGAGCCTTTTCTGAGACACAGTGTGGCTGCAGAGACTCGAGAAGGTGAAGAATGAACTTCTGTGGTAAGTGGATGGAACAAATTTATCTGTTGTCAGTGACAGTTTCTAGTGGAGCAAGGCATTGGTGCAGAATCAGGGTCCCAACACCAAATACATACCACCACAAATCTATAGTAGTCTGAGGAGCATCTCAACAGGGGGATTTGCTGACATATGCTTCAGATCCCTCTTAGTTAATCCCGCTTTAGTCTTTCTTCCTATTCCAACCAAGATGTGGAGAATAATAGGGTGGATTCCCAGGTCTCACTCTGAGATGGAATCTAGATATACCCAGTGATGGATGTTGAGATCTAGAAGCTCCTGGTTGCTCTGATTTGTGAAGATTTTTTCAGGGTTTGGCTACTCTAAGTACACTAGAGATTAGCTGTACAAGCCTGGTCTACTTACAACAGAAACCAAAAAAGGTTAAATAAAATCATGTTTTTTAATCAATTCTCTTTAACTAAAATACCAACTATAGTATTCAAAAGACAGAAGAAGACACAATCAGGCACATTGTTTGTCAGACTGAAAGCATTTTACTTTTGTTAAATAGACTTCACATCCCAGGCACCTGCCAGCAAAAGCTAACATCTCCTGGTTCGTACAAAAAGCTTTCATTATCATATCTATACTCTATAGTTAAAGAAATCCCTAATGTTGCTGTGGCTTCAAAAAAAATTGTTTAATTCATATGCTCTTTGAATGAAAGGAAGGCTGATGATGAATTTGCACCTTTCTCTGTACCAAGACCCTCTGTGGTGGGTTTACTGGCAGAGAGGTGAAGAGGTGTGACCTGGTGCAGCATGCAGGGCTCTGGGCCCCATTTGTGTCTTCCTGGGTGTATAAGCCTTTCATTCAGGCTGGACTAATATCTGCCTTTGGACCAAATCAGAGATCGTCATTTACAGGCTGCCTTAATTAGCATTTGGCTGTCAGAAGGGAATTCTTCTGACAGCTAAGTGCCCGTCAGTGCATGGACATCCTCAGGGTGCTGTTGGCCAACTGCACAGGTTCGAAGTTTTGCAGGAGAGTCTTTTCCACAAGACTTCTGGAGGGGAGAGCAGCTGCATCCCCACTGGCAGCTTTCTTCTGCTTCTGCTATGTGAAAGGGGCAGTGATGTGGTGTGTAAGCTCCTCACTTGGAGAAAAATCCAGTGTGCTTCTTCACTCATGCTGGCCAACAGGGTGAAGTGGAAAGCATGGCTCTAATTCAAGTGGCTATTTTGACAGAACATTTCAGGCAACCATCATGACTGGCTTCAGAATGAAATGAGTGTCTGTGCCATCATTTCTACAAAAGGGTCCAGACCATACTCGAGCTGCAGTGCAGAGTAAATACAAACTCATGAAAGGCTTAACAGTAGCTTGCCTGTGGATGTACTGGGAACGAGCAGAAGTATAAACGACTGATGTCTCCAGGTCAGGCTGGCTTACCATGCTGCTCCACGACTGAATTGTGTCTTTCATAGAAATGTTCTCATTAAATCCCAATGATCACAGAACCCAAACAAACGTATTACTGCAATGATTGGAAGCTCAGAATCACTGCAGTTCCTTTTGACCCTTTAATTTTTGCAGCTTTTAATGTAAAGAGTAAATAACTAATTAACCTTTAGGATATAAACTTGGATTTTTACATTTTCTATTCTGTCTGCCTTGTCACACAAGGGTGCCTGGACCACATGCCTGCCTGGTGCCACTCCTCTCCCCTCCAAAACACCTAGACCAGCACCATCACCGATCAATGCCTGGAGTCTGGGGATGTGGCATTAATTTCTCCCACTACTTAAAATGTCAAATGGAGCTGGTTTTGTTTTCCCTTCTTTTGCTTACCTTAACTTGCAATGCTGGACTGCTGTTTTAGGAGGTGAAAACACTAAAGAGTTAAAAAGCACTGTAGAGTCCTTGCCTAACCTTCCTGAAGTACTAATGGATTTGGAAATTCTGTGTCGTGCTGTTTGCTGTGACACCAAAACTGTGCTGTGTGATTACAGGGCAGAGAACAGCCCCTACTTTTAAATCCTATTTATTATGTTATCAGTGACTACTCTTATGTGTCTGTACAAGATGCCTGTATGCTCACTGAGCTTTTATTTTAAAGAGCTTTAGTGGAGGTGAGAAAATAAAATAAGAAATATATTTTTAGCACAGTCCACCGACACAAACTTAACTCTTAAACCTTGACCATCCGTTGGAGGAAGTATATTGCTCCTTGCCCCTTAGGAATAACTATATTTAGGAATAATATACTAGATTTATTTAGTTACTGTTGGAGTTCAGATTCACAGCCTCACTCTCTTCTCTCCTTCCCTCAAACCCAAATTCTAATAAATGTCCTCAGAAAGCACTCTCTCTCTCTGTGCCAGGAAGTTATTTACTCAGCAGGAGTTAATGGAGCTCCAGGTGGTGGAGCCCCACATTTCAGGATGCTCATTTGCTCTGGGAACAGCAATGCAGCTTCTAACTTTGTCAGCGCTTTCCTTCCCCCCTGCATGCTACATCCTCACAGACCCTCATGCAGACCTACGTGGGCTCATTTGGAGCTACCAATGCTGATTGAGTTCTGCAAGTAAAAATGCAATATGAAACAGCCTGAGATCAATCTGAAAGTGTCCCTGCAAGAAAAGACATCCTAATTTAATTGGCTTTAAGAGCTGCACTTTTAGTTAAGATCGTTGCATAAATCAAAAATCTAGTAAGCAAGATCACAAAGAATTAGGTAACAAGTTCTCAATACCTTTCTTCATTTATTATTTATTCATATACCTTATTTATTCATTTATTCATATACCTTATTCATATATTATTCTCAATACTTTATCCAATTCCCAACAAATGCAAGGAAAACCAAGTGGATATTAAAGCTTGCGCCATTATTAGGACCAGCTATAAATGTACAGCGGACACATTCCAAAGCCATGGAGAGAAGGGGGAAGATGTGCCTGTGGGACAGGCAATGTGTCTGCACAGTTGCAGCTGCAGGTTTGTCTGGCACAGGTGCACAGGCTTGGGCAGTGCCCCTTGCAGGATGTGCCATCAGTGCAAATGCCATGGACCTTCCAGCGGCAAAATTGGGGATGTTGCAGTGGAAGGGAGAAAAAGTAGAGTGATACAAGAGTATTGACTGACCACAGGGAGGAAGGGAGGCTGTGGAAAGGCCATTAAGAGTCTGGGTGGGGGAGGGTTGGAGAGAAGCTGGTGAAATTCAGGCAAGAGAGTAATGTGCGTGACTTTGAGAAGAATAAAGGGATCTCTGCCATTTTCTCTTGTTTCCACTACAAATTAGGACACTAAGAAATAAATAGATATGGGTCTGAACCTTTTCACTCCCCTCAGAATAACATAGATCATAGCTCTAAGATACATAGTTTTTGAACCTGTGAGGTACTCAAATAATCAGTCTGAGAACAAAATATCTAGGCAACCATTAAAAATAAGGTTTTTCAGAAGGCATTTACAGTGCAATGTTTTCCTCTGCTGACATCACATACAAAATAATATCTCTCTGGCACTGGATAAGTGCTGGAGAGCTTAGATATTTTGAAGCCAAACCTACTTGCCAATTTCAAGTTTTTATTTTTTATTTTACTCATGTTCTAAGACCAGGACAAGAATGATTCACTTTTATTGTATCTTATTTCCTGACCTGGCATCTGATAATACTTTGTTCTAAGAAAAGTCTTTCTAAGATCAAACACTGAATATGCATTTGAAAAGAAATGTTTGTGTTTGTATGTTCAGAGAGATGAACAGGATGGAGAAACAAAAAAGAGAATGGACATGGTAATCTTCCAAATGCTATTTCATGCATACAGAACTTGAGTTTCTTCTAGTTTTGTTTTCTCTTGGGGTAAAGGTGGAGATAAGGCTCAAAATACTCAGAAGAGCCCTCTCAGTTCAAAAATCAACTTTTTTTTTAACATATTTCTAATGATAAGAAGTATTTTTTTAAAATGTACTAATTAATTTTGACTTAAAAGCCTTTTTTGTTCTCCTTTTTTTCCCCCAAAGGCATTTTCAGTGCATTAAGCACTTTGTTTAGTAACCTTAGACACATATTCATAACTCAAATATTTACACTGCTCAAGATCTGTGTAAAATAGGGTCATGAGTAAATCTGGAATTCATTAGATATGAACATATGTTCTATCTGTTGCAATGTTCTGTATGTCCCCACGTTCAGGTTTCTGCTTATGAGGTTTTTTTTCAGAATTTACTGTTAAGAATAAAATATGATAAGGCGTATACCTTGAGATGGCTAGAGCTTCCTAGAAACTAGAATTCCTATTCCCTAGAAATTTTAAAAATGAAAAAAAAAAAAAAAAAAAAAAAAAAAAGAGCTCTATTTAAAAAGATGGTATATTCTTGTGCACTCTCTGAGCCCCATTAAAAAACCAACCAAGGAAAGAAAACAAAGTCAAAAAGAAGCCTTCCTCTCTAAATAGTCAAAACTATTTTACTTCTGCCTCTTCAAGGAGTCCTTAAAACCAAAACCCAACACAAACACTGGCATTTCAGGAATCACAAAGCCAGGCAGGTCCGAGGTCTGGAAATCAGGGTCCCAGAATAGAGAGCCTGGCCAGTAGAGGCCAAGGTTGGCAGGACCCTCCCAGGCTTCTGGGGGGATTGCTGCAGAGCCAGATGTTCCAGTACCACTGGCAGCCTGCCCACTACCCATCCTTCATCTCTCCAGATTCTGGTGGTGTTTCTTTGACCTGTCGAGTTTCTGAGGCAGGAGGAGGGGGGAAATATGTTGTGCCAGTCCCACTACCACGAGCAATCCCTTCCAAAATTCCCTAGAGAATGAAACCAGATATAGGCATAGCCACCTACTTAGAGAGAAATTACAGTCTGATTATTGAAACCATTCTACTAACACATTTCAAAGAAAGTACTTTGTAAAGGACAACAAAGTGTAAACCATGTGAGTGACTCAAGCCAAACAAACAAAACCACTGCCATGAGAGTCCAGCAATGACAGGGAGAAGCACAGAGGAAAATAGCAGTTTTTCCACCAGTGAATGAGAGCATTCACTGTGATACTGTTGTGTCTCTGCAACAGGATGCCACTACCTATCTCCCTGCAGGTTGGTGCTAAAACTCTGAGGCAGAAGAGGATGAGAATCATTGATAGGGACCAGACTGTCTATCCCTAGCTCAGTTTTCACTGTGTTGTGAGAAGCTGGCAGAAGCCCATATGTCTCACCCAGAAAGAGTCAGGTATTTTTTGTCAGTCCCAATCTTCTTACTTCACTTTTTACTTTACGAATGTGATTTGACCCAGAAAAACATAATAAATGTGCAATTTATCAGTTGCTTCCTTTATCAGCCTTGTTAGCTCTCTCACACTGCTCCATCCCTACTTGAATCACAGTGAAACAGCATTTTCTTAAAAGGTGCTGAATAGTATGCTGGGAGACACAATAAAAATACTTTGTTGGGAACAAATTGGCTTCATTACCAGTTTTTCTCCCAGGGACATTGAAAATGAGTGAAAGTTATTATTTTGTCATAGAAAGAAGAGCCTAGCACCTTTCAGTTTGCTAGCAGGCAAGGAAGATGTCTAGGTGTTTTGAAAAACCCAGTGGTGATTGATTGGAGAAACTACTAACTTGTGCAATATCTGTCCATTTCTTGACATGATATGTCGCATGAAAAACAAAGTCAGACACTTACTATCGATTTACTGTGGATAAATAACTCCTTTCCAGCACAAAAGGCAGTTAAGTTTATAAAAGATGAAACTTGCATACTATTTAATTGTGGTTTGCTTCTCCTTTAGATCTCATTTATTACTTAAATCGGTTTGCAGTTACCAGTTCCTTCCTGTTTTGACATGTTTTGCAAGGCAAAAAGAGAGACTGAAACAATCTGCATTACCTAAATTCCCTCTTCAACACACCCTGCCATTTCTGAGGTGTATCACTTACCAGTGAAGAGTTTCGTATCTCAACGCTCTGTGAGAATAAGAAAGTAAAAAGCTAATTCAAGCAAAGTTTGAGTTAAAAAATTCAAACAAAGCTCTAATTAAAAAATGGAGATTCACAGTAAAAGTTCTCAGAAACCTGTGTATCTTTTTCCCCTAATTGTTTACAAAGAGAAGAAACCATCTTTGTAAAAACATTCCCACAGAATGAAAATATTATTTCAAAGGGCATTGTTTAAATGTTGCTCGACATTAGCAAACTGTGAGCATCAAACCCATTTTGATACGAACTTGCTGCCCAGTGCCAGGTTTCCCACACTGACTCTGCTGTGAAGCTCCTGCTCCCTGAGCCCTGTGGTAGGAAATGCTGTCAGCATGTTACTGTAGCTCTGCACAGAGACTGTTGACTGTGGCAATTGTTTGCTAATCTCTTGGCTGAGTTGCCAGTTGTTGAGCACAGCATTTTTAGGACTGATGGAAGATGACCACACTTTTTTGTTATCTTTAGCTAGTCCCTCAGGCTGATCTCAGGTGCTTTGTCATGTGCTGTCACACTGTCAGAGCCATATATATTTTAGCTTAGCTGATCAATTAATTTGAACATTATGATCTTTTGCTAAAAACTTCATGTTGTTTCCTGCACACAGGTCTGTTATAATCTGGTGGGAAAAGCCATAACTGAAGTTATGAAGCCATAACTGGATCAAAGTGTTTTCAGAGGTAAAGAACGTGCTAAAGAACATTCTAGTACCCCAGGATAGCATACCTCTGGTTAATAAGAAACTATTGGTAAAAGTAACATTTTGCTGCTGCAAAGGGGAGGATGTCAACGTGGGATGGAGACAGTGCAAAATTGAGTTAATCCTGTGACTGATGTGTGATTGGTGCATAACCAGCTGTACACCTCAAGTCTTGCCAAAAGTCTACCAGTGGAAGAAATGCCTGTACTCAAAGTACAGCAGTAACAAAAGGAAGAAGGGATGTTGTGAGGGTGACTAGCCATGCAGGACAAAAATGCCTGCTGCTGCCTGAATGGAGAGGAGCCTGCAGTTAGTGTCAGCAGGATAACACTAAAGGTCACACATGCACTTTTTTGAAAGGGACAGCACTCCGTGCTCTCATTTTTCTTATTAAGTGACTGAATGAGATGACTAACCAGTTCTCTTTTTGTGTCTCCAAGCCAAAAAAAAAAAAAAAAGCATGACACAAGCTCATGCTACTGATTTAACTTTTTTCTTTGTGCTTGAAGTGGTCCCACTGTGATTTTCTGACCAGTGGGAAAGATAATGGCTCATGGACTCCAGGCAGAAAGCAAAGCATTAGAAATGGAGTGGATCTAGTAGGCATGTGGAACTCTCCCAATATTCTTCTGCTTTGCATATTTTTCCTAGTTTGTTCATCTGGGTGCTTCCTTCAAGACCATTATGGATTGTCTAAGATTGATAACTAGAAAGTTTTTAAGAACTGTCCAAATAGTCACTTTTGCTCATTTGCTGTCATGTCAAGAATGTCTCTGGGAAAAAAAAATAAAAATAAAAAATTATTCCAGCATAAAATTAGTATGAGTGAGAGAGGAATTGAGTTGTGTGTTTTGACAATTTTCTCTTCTGTGATAGTCAAGCTTATTTTGACTGGCACAAGTTTTAGCATATTAGTAGCAAATGTGAATTGCTTTGTGAAATGGAAATGCAATCAAGTTCACTCATTATTGTAGTCTAACATTCTAATTCAATACATTCCTTGGATTTTGTTTCTATATAACTTTTGGCTAAAAAAAGGCGTGTATTCTTTTGTTTTTATAAGTATCAAGAGGAGGCAGGCAAGTTAAATTATCAAGTTAAAAATACACTACTAAGACTCTTAAAAGTGCCTATAAAATCTATCTTATGTAGCTTTTTTTTTTTTCACACACTACACAGCTATTGTATTTTTAAACTTTGGCAGCTGAAAGGCTGAAAGTCAAGCTGCCATATTTTGAGAACTTTTTTTTAATTATTATTTTCAGCACTCTGTGTAGTTCTTCTCCACCTCTGATTTCTGGCTCCAATATTAGCCACAAAAAATGATGCTTCTTCCCCTCAGCTCTTGAACATCTCTTCACAACCACACAATTTTTAGTAGAGAACATTTGAACAGTAGACAAATCATCTGGGATACTTTTATGGAGTTTGTGAAGTGGCAAACTGTGAATTGGTTTCTTCTACTGCTGCTCTGCTTCTGACTCACTGGCTGCAATCCATCTGGTCAAATTAGGATTCCTCCTGTGATGGTGTGAGCATCTACTCAGCCATTTTTTGATTTGTTGACCTTTGCAAATTTCTACTGTCTATTGAGATAGCTAAAATTAGATGCCAAAGGACTCTAGCTACACAGATCATCTCTCCTGTACATCCATAGTGCAGATATCTGTGTTTTTATGGTCTTTGAATGTCCTGATTTTTAGACACCTAAACTGTACATGTAGTGTTTGAAAATCCCAGCATTCAGTTCTTCTGAAGCAATCTTCTTTATCAGTGAAAAGCAAATTAGTGACACCATCTATGTTTTTCCCAGCACAAATGGAGGGCCCAGGAAGAGCATAATTTGTCACAACACACAATATTTAATATAAAATGAGGCAGGCAGGGATTGTTGAGGGGCAGCAGAAAGGCTTAACTGGTGTTGATATCCAAAGTAAAGAGTATAAATAAAGAGGCTTGAAAGAAAACTGAATATTTATGTCGAGGCATGTGATGACAAGAGGTGGTATACAGAAGAAAAGACTTGAGGTAACATTTTGAGGCCCTCCTCCACTCCAGCTTCTTAGGATTCCCAGGTAAGGCTTTTGAGACTGAATGGTGACACTATGACTCTGGTCCTCAACAGACTATGGACTTATTGAACACTTGGACTGTGGTGAGGAATGGGAGGGCAATATCAGGACATGGAGAGGAAATGTAATGAAGATGACAAATGGGAAATGCTACAGAGAAGGTGGAAAAAAAATTCTCCTGCTGAACTCAGTTTTTAGCATGTTTCTGAGGATACCAACTGTTGACACATGTTTCCTGGGCCTTTCTCCCTGGACTATTCCAGGGATTTAGAAATCATTTGGGAAGCTATAGAGTGTTGTCACAAGGTCTCAGTGTTTTACCCTGCTTCCTCCTGTTCTACTTCATCAAGAAATGTCTACCTCCGTGTCTTAGGTATGCAATTCTTTCCAAGGACAGATGGAGCACACAGACTATGTTATGTCCCAAAATGATCCTACTGTCCACAGTGGACTGCTGGACTCCAGTGTCTGACAGATTCAGGTACAGCCCAAATTCTGACAGATGAGTCTTTGAGTCCTATTTGAAGATACAATCCGAATGCCTGTTTTCAGCTTAGCACTTAGACTAATTTAGGTGGTTTCACAGTCTAATGATGTTCAGTCTGAAAACAAGGCTAATTGATGCATGACTAACAGTTTTTTCCAGTTGTGGTCTCTATACTACATTTGGCTAAATAGACTGCATTGTTCAAAACCCAAAAATCTTTCCTACTGTTTCTTAAACAATTTATGGTCTCAAAATGTTTCCATTTAAAAAAAGAAATCACCAAACAAAGGGACCTGCTAATAGAGTTGCTGACGCTTCTCAATTTTTGCTAACAGCAAGGATCCACTTTTTGGAACTTCACTCAAAGAAGGAAGACAAATATTTTATTTACACAGCTCATTATTTATATCTGGTGTCATGGGTGTCCTTTCATTTCTCTATTGGCTTCTAAATCTTTCCAAAGAGAACTGCAGCTGTAAGCAGATGCTATTCCTTGATCCTGGCAGAGAACTATTCTTCAAGAGCAGAGTCCTACAGGGCAGTTTGATAAAGCAGACTGTTAGCATCAATTCTGCATTGAAAGATCCATCCTGTCCTATCCTCTTATTTTTACTCTTTTACTCTTTTATAAAATCTCATCTCCAAGTCGCAGGAATGTCTTTGACATCAAGCCGAGTTTTAGCTGGCTTTCTTAAGCAGTAAATTCTGCTCATTTACTGTGAAAGAAAGAGGCCTCTTAGAATTGAAGTTCAGTCTTTCCAAGATCTCAGCTGCCCTCTAAAATATCTCCACTCCACTGGCTAGAGAAGGAGGGTACAACCCTAGACATCTCAGCTGTCTAAGGGATGCCTACATTAGTGTCTTTCTTCTAATCAGAAGTGCATTTTAATCCAAGTGTCTCTAACATGCCTATTTTCTATGCTTTGCTTCATGAGCTGTGTCAGAGCACATGAACTAGATTTCATGCTTTTTATACCAAGCTGGAAGATGTTCTGCAGAAGTGCATGTAATGTGCATCAGTTGCTGATAGTTTTTTTGGTCCATGGAACTGGAGTAGAGCCAAACAGAAATACCCTTCTGTGTGCAGTATGCACAACAGGCACTCTTACCCTGATTTTTTCATTTTACAGACCTGCTTGTGTTGTACTGCACTATCTATAGCCCACAAGAGTGAGAACAATACTCAAGTGGGTGCCAGGACCATCATCTGAGTGTATATTCAGCAGACATCTAAGACTGAATTTACATTGAAATATAAATATGCTTTGCAGCAGGCTTAGCCACGAGGCAAAGATGCGTGTCCCCATTTCACTCTGGAGACACCAAGCTGTGCAATGCTCAGATGCTTTTCCTTTGGACACTCAAGTAAAAGGGATGTGAGTGTTATCAATGGGTCTCCAGAACTGAGTGCTTCAGGTGAACACTGGAAGCCTTCTTGGTGGTTTCATAAGTCTAGAGAGAAATGACAGGAAATGTTTTCCACTTTTAAGTAAAAAGAAGCAATAAACCTTATAATTAATTCAGTGTGGGTGGATTTTAAAGTTTTGGATGGAATTCCTTATATGAATATGAGGAAAAAATAAAAATCAAGTATGTAGATATGATAATTCATCTGTATGCAAGTTCCAAACATCTTACAGACAGAATCCTTTGAGGGAGGTTGAAACTGAAACAGCGAATATTTTTGCCAACTGGAAATTGAGAAAACAAGCTCAGCATTTAGCTCTCTGAGTACAGGTTTTCTTGAACAGGAATCTGAACACTGGGAATCCTCTCACATTGCTGTCTCCCTTGCAGAAGGACAACATACATACTAAGAGACAGAAGTAGTAGGGAAAAAAAATCCAGGGAGATGAAGACACTGCCCAAATATTTGTTTTGAAACACCTTAAAGTTTAGTCTGTTTCATCCGAATCTGAGAAGCTACAGCTACCACAACAAAATAAACAAAAATAATTTGAGTTTGACTAAAGACCACCATGGATCTGGTTGTTTTACTAAACAGTTTTCACCTAAAATGTGTGAGATCAACCTTTGGCTTGTGAACAAGGCTTGATTTTCTTAGAGACCAGCTTGTTCAACCGCCTCATGTCTTGCCATGCTCATAATTTTAAGATTTTAAAATCAGACACCAGGATAAATGGTGAGCCTATTAGCTCAGTAACAGGTAAGCTCATCTTCTCTCAATGGTCAATTTTGTTGCTTCCATTTCTCATCTACCAGGCCGTGTAGTGCTGACCTCTAACGTGTTTGAAATTTCTGCTTAATGTGTGCAAACATACCTTCCCCAATCAAAATTTCATATTCCAGCAAAATGATTACTCTCTCTCCTTTTCATAAATAAAAGATGCCAAAAACATTCTGTGAAACATTACTGGAAACCAGCCAGGATTTCAAAGATGCCTAAAACATTTCAGTCAGCAATCTGGTGACATGCTGATGACAGATAGCAGAAGAGGCTAGTTAGGGGAGGAGGGCAACATGTGACATGGTCTATCACTGGTACTCCCTTTTGGAGATGGAGTGTACTGCCTGCTCCTTTGCACAGTGATCAAAGAGCTGAATCTGTAATTTCAGATTAAAAATGGAGATCATGCAATACCCTAGTTTAGATCCAGACTAGCTTAAATTTTGATCCTTCTCCTTAAAAACATGGACTTTGAAGAGGTCTCTCCAGACCAGGAGTAGACACAATCAGTGATTAGTGAAAGCCAATGCAGGGCTGTAAAGATATCACAGGTTCAAACTCCTTCCAGAACATTTGGGGTAGAAAAATTTGTTTCTTCTCTGCTAGTGATAGCTCTAGGTTCCAGATATTTCATATAAAGAATCATTTAGTGTGATTTTCAATTGCTGTTGTTTTTTCACGAATGAGCTCTAAGAATAGCAGAAAATTGTGAGAAATGTGTCATCAGGTAGTAGATAGCCTGAGATCTCTAGTGTTAGCATTCTAGTGTTCTGGTCACCACTATTTCAGGACTTTCACACAGCAATGAAACTTTGAAATTTGGATTTAATTTTGAAAAGACTGAGCTAGGAGTGTTACAAACTGAGTAGTAAAGTATTTGGGAGATTTGAACAGATATTTCCACTCTATTCCACACTTGCAAGTCAATACCTCAAAAATAGTGGAAAGAAGGAAGAAAAACACACGTGGCTGGCTTATGGGAATTTATACTGAAAAGCTGTTTCACTATATGAGGTTGTATCAGATACAAATGTACAGCAGCTACAGATGGCAGTGGGATTCACACAGATGAAATCTATTGCACATACTAAAAGCATTCCATCTCTCCATTCAAACTGGGGAATGAAGGGTACATCAAAGAAAAATTTCCTTGTTCAGACCTCTTGAAGGGTCAACATCATTCACTTAAAAAACAGAATACGAAGAGTAGAACTCCATCAGTCCATTGGTGTCAGATATGACCTCCATCAGATCCACTTGTATGGAGAAGGTAAGTGCAAAGTACAGTCATAATACAATTAGATCTATTGGGTCCAGGAAGATGCAATCCATGAAGGGCCATTAAGAATAAAGCTGCTATGACTCAAGAAATCTCTAAAGAGCATGCTATGAAAAGATGGGATAGGGAAAAGGAAGCATCATGATACACCTTGATTTTGCTTTTCACTGTGAGTCATATATTGACAAAATCAGAGACTGAAGTGAACTAGACGGCCCTTTCTGTATTACCAAATACTGACAAAAGTTTCTGGGTCCTCAGAAAAATGTCTATAGGGGGCTGATTACCACTTGGTTCACCTGATCAGTTTCCTTTAAATGAGGTATATTATATATACATATATGATATATAGATATCTCCCACAATAAGGAGAAACATTCTGTTAGGGGTTAAAATCTGGATTTTATTGTCATCACTGGAAGAACATACGTTTAATAGCATTTTACCTTAGGTTAAAAGTTGTTTACCTGTTTTGACATTTGTATTCATCTGGTGCTGGTTTTAGTATTCTGAAAATGTTCTGAAGCAACTGCTTTTTCTTGGCAAGGTGACTCGGTTGGTCTGAACAAATTAATGCATCAGTGAGGGGTTAGCCGTGCTAAACATCTTGCCTAAAAGAATGTGTGGAGATATTTAAAGATTCAACCTTGTTCTTGATAGTCTGAGACTCCCTTATAGTGCACTTGGTAAAGGGAAGGAGATACATAAAAATCTTCATGATAGATCACATTTTACCAGTAGTTTATTTATTACACTTCACTGTCTGGAATTCTCCATTATTTAAATAACCTTTCCTGCTCAAGCTGGTTTTGTACCATTCAGTGCTATGGAAATTATGTATTCTTTTCCAAAAAAATTGAAAACCTCCTCCCTGTTTCCAAGCTTGCTGTAGGCACTTAGGTCAGCTCTGCCAGAACACAGTGCATATGTCTGCATATTGCTAGAAGTGTTTCTCAGTGGTGCGTGAATGTAGTCTTGTGCACTGTGTAGTTTTGGATAATAGCTCCTTTCCCATGCAGCTGGCCATGGAACAATATGCTGCGGCTGCACTCCCGCAGGGAGATATAAATGGATGGAGTGTCTTCAGCCTCTCAGCAGCCATATTAATTTAATATATATTTGCTATAATTTATTTTTCATTATAATTATATATTTAGTACAATTGAGTTCAAAGTGCCCTCTTTTCTCTTCTTTTACCCACTCCTTAGGACCTATTTGACATGTGAATGTTGCACAAAGCAATCCTTGTGCTGCTTGTGCTGATTTTATCTGGGGAGACACACCAGGGATCACTGCATCACACATTAGCTACAGGAGTCTTTAAATGATGGATTTTCTTTAAGGAAAAATAATTACACTCAAGGCTCACTAAACTGTTGCTCAAGACTTTCCTTTGTAAGAAATCTTTCCATCATTAGACCAAATAAATGAGATGGGTGAAAACCCAAACCACTGTTGTTGGTTCCGTGCTGAAAAACAGAAACAAACCTCTCCACAAAGAAATCTCATCACAAGTATGCCTTTGAGTCCTTTGACTAAATTGAAAGCACTTCAAGCTATTTACAAAGCAGGAGATTCCTCTCTCTGTTTATCTATGGCATGCCTCCCTGGTGTGTTCTGTCTAAGCATGAATGCGTCTGTTCATTTCATTTCTCGCTTACATCCACAGCAGCTCCAGCAGAGTGGCTGGAAGAACTACTATGAGCAGCCAAATCTGGAACTGCTTGGATTTATTGTCTTTTCTGGGCATTTGGATGTTGGTGTCCAATAGATGGATTATGGCTGATTAATTTGCTCCAAGCTGTGCCTGGAGGCCATGTCTAGGTCGATCCATCTGGAGCCATTGCTTGTGTGCCTGGTTCCCTCCAGTAATCTCTGACTTCTCATTGCCTCAGTCCCTGGGTCCTGTTCAGCTCAGCTAAGTGCAGGACCTGGTGTGGGCAGCTGAGATGAGCTGAGACGGGGTAGAAAGTGGCATGGCTGTGGAGGAGTGCCCTGTGTGCATCTTCTCAGGGCTGGAGATTTCAGTGTGCCCAGCAGTGCAGTGCAGAAATCGGAGACCTGCCCATGGGCACAGTGGATCAGGACACCCAACTCCTTCTCTGTGTCATTTTCCACATTGTGGTGCTGGCGTATGAAACAAAATTTAATGAAAATCCATTCTGAAGAACACTCGACTATTCGGAATACACAAATGAAAAGCTGAATGAAGATACTGAATCCAGTGTAACATTTATATACAAATGTAAGTAAAATATTGTATACCTGTGCTGGATAAATTGCATCCACTCTGTGAGCCCCAGCTCTCTTTAGAAAATGTTAATCATATGTCAAGGACTGCTAAAATTAAAACTTGACTGGTTTTTAATTACTTGAGTTTGACTTTCAAATCTCTTTTACCTCATATATTTTCCATTAATATTGTAGACAATAAATATTTACATGATGGAACACCTATAAATTGAAGGAACTAGGTATGGAAAACACAGATATTAAATAAAAAATATTTTTAGATTTTGCCAAACACAGTGCAATTCATGCTTCATTACTGAACAATGCATTTGACAGAACTGGAAACAGAAACTAAACTTTGTGAGTTTGTATAATTGTCCCCTAGTTCTTCTGAATTTTCCAAGTGACATGAAAAGGTATTGAAAAGATCAATTCAAGAGCAGCTCATAAAACAAAAGGATAAAGTGAACATTTGTATATCATAAGCTATTGGTTCAGTTTCTCTCACAGAGATTTAAAATTAACTTTTAAAAAAATTAAGTCCTACCAAAGACTGCAAAGCAAATGATTTAAAGCCATCCAAACACAACTTTTGTTACTGATTCTTTCAAGTATATGTCCCTTTTAGATTTTAAAAACATTGAGGATTTGCCTTTTGGGACTGAGTTTGATTTCCCAGGGTGTGTTTGATTTCCCAAGGGGACAACATTTTTGCAAATACATGGGCTGTTGGCTTACAGAGAGTTGAATCATATGTAAAGTGATAACCACAGGGATTTGACCTGATTTTTGTCTTTAAAAAGTTGGAATTATTATTTCAAACAGGGAAAAGAAACATTTCAGACTCCATTTCTGCATTGTGAAAGTGGGGTTATTTTCCAGTATTCCTGTGGAAGGAAAAATATTTTCCCAGTCTCCATCCAGCTAAACATCCTTTCCGTGGTCAGCACAAGCCACTTCTCAGATCTTTCACTGACAGTGCCATATTTCAATCAACTAGAAGAAAAGGAGGTCTACTCATCCTGGACAAAGCTGCACAACTATGTGATGGGTGGTGGCACCCAGTGGTTTCTTCAATTGTGCACAGATTGTGCTGCAGGTCTCTCACAGTGGGTTCATTGCCTACAGACAAAAGTTTTCCCTCTAAAAGGCTTTTGGGTCTACCCAGGTTTCTGGACATTTGATATCTCAGACAGATATCCAGACTTGGCTCAGGGGTAAAAAAAATATAAACTGTTCCAAGGGAAAAAGTACCTACTGAAGGAAGCTTGGCCCTGATGAGGGACTGTTTCACCTCAGCAAATGTGTAAGCAAAAAAATGTGTTCACTGGAAGATCCAATGGCTTTTAGCTAGTAAAAGGTACGGTGCAAGTGCATTCCCTTTTGAGGTGAGTTGTGGTGCTGGGCTTTGCACTGGTGTGGGCACTGTCCCTGGTTGTTCCAGGAGGGAAGCAAGTCTGAGTTTACTGATGATTATAAAGTTTCAAGTTTATAAAGTTTTATAAAGGAGATAGACCATCCTATCCCCAAGGTAGAGAATCACCTGCAAATGTGAGACCTTTATCCAGAGGTCTCTTTTAGGAATCATAAGGAATTCCTTATAATTATAAGGAATTATTTTATATATTATATAAAAATAATTATATAATTATTTTTAGGAATTCTCTTTTAGGAATTATAACTGCACTCAGCAATTGTGCAATGGTGCAGGATTTTTCATTGTTCCTCATGTGAATGACATAGGCTTGTTTAGTGTTCCTGACATTCATTTGGTACAAATAATTATGCTCCAAAAGCAATCTGAACTGGCCAAGTCTCCATGATTAAGTCTGTTCCATGATCACATTAGAGCTGTGGAGTTTGAATAGCTCTACATGTTATTGCATCCCAGCATAAGAAGCAAAGAATGACAGTACACTTTTTTAAAATATATGAAACTATGCTTATATTTAATGTAAATGTAGGAATATATTCACATATGTCTCTTCTAGTCATCAAAGAAGGTACTGCTGCAGATAGATCTCATCTATCTTCTTTATCGTCAATAGGGGCACTCCAAGGATATTGTCTAGTCTGAAGCAATATTTTGTCACTATTCCTTCTACAGCCCAGACAAAGTTGTTAACACTGAGGCTAATTTGGGATGTTTTTTTGACTACTAATTACTGGTATCAATTTTTTTTCTTACTTTTCCTACTTTTTGTTCCAAGTTTCAACAGGAAAAATTCATGGGTTTGACCAATTTCAGTTGATTTAAAGTTTTGGTGACTTCTAGAAAAGGAAGTAGAAACTACATGTTGTCCAGTTTGGGATATGGGCTAATTAAAAAAACCACATGTGAGTTTATAGTGGGGAATAGACAAATCCAAATTCTGCCCTTGAAATTAAAAATTTCCATCTGGAAATTAAAACTTTTAACTCTGAGGAATGCCCTTTCACAGTCTGACCCTAAAGTGTTGTGCTCTGTCTTCTGTGCGCTACACAGAGCTAGCAATGTAATAAAACCCAGCAGGGTGACTTCAAACATATATGTGTTGCCACTTGAAGCTGTAATTCATCTTATTCTTAAATGGGCTTTTAGAGATAACTGAAAAGGTGCTTACAAAACTGCAGAGGGGAATCATCCTGCTCAGGGGTGTGTGTGTACACAGAGTGTGGAGGTACAACACTCACCTCGTAGCAGCAGGAGATCACAGTAGCAGCAGCAGCAATAAGCTGGCACTCGGCAGCTAACAGGAAAGTAAACTAAATTAGGGATTAGGTCCAGAATGCAAACACAGAAAGAATTTCACATACTGTGCCATCAGCATGCAAGTTTCCAGAAGCTCTTCCAACCCCACACTATCTTTCCTCTCTGTTCTTTCTCATCTCTCATCCTTCCCTCTGTGTCGATGTTCAGAGACGACTTTGCTGTTTCATTTGACCCTATCATTCACTAAAAATGAAGAAAATTAATAGAAAATATGCATTAAAATCAGCAGTGATATATCGCATATGCCTTAATGTACAGTACTGTACAAAATGTACTCCTGTATGTACAGTAACAGGCTGCATTAAGCCAAAGGAAAACTCTTTACTCACTTTGGCATAACAAAACTATCTGTATATTAAAAACAAGTCCTTATTTATTAAGAACCCCAAATCCCAACATCCATTTAAAAATTGGGACTCTTTCAAAGTCTCTGAGTCATCATGAGGAGCATGATTCATTCAGTAACCCTCGCTCACCGCGACTCTCTTAGGAGTAAGAACAGATTCAGTTTTAAGCTTCCTCTGGCAATTTAAAAACCAATATCTGGCTACCAATCTTTGTTTCTAATCTTAAAGAGAATTGCATCCTATTGCTGGTTCTACATTCCTATCCTAAAAATGAACCTCTCTCTTTCCTCTGAATAATTTGGAGCATAATCTCTTTAAATGCCTTTTAAGGAGGCATGAAATTCTATTTTCCAAGTCAGACACAGCTATTTTGAGGCCTTGCCTTTCCAGGAGAGGGAATTTCTCAAATGTTAGTCCTTTCACAGAGCTAGGAACTGGTGCTGTCCAGCTGTGATCTCCTGGCCCTAGCCTGAAAACACACTATTATATAAAAAGTTCTGTTAACCAGAGACTCAAAAGATGCCTGCGTCATGGAACACATTTGTTCCAGGAATCCTCACCAAATGTAGCATCTAATGAATTTCTTTTTGTGAACATTAGGAAAACTTTATTGATTCACCTCTTGTTTCTGTTCAGAAGAAGCAAACAAAGCAGAAGTGCTGAGACCCACATTTTGCTCTGTGCTTGAAGGCACATATGGAAGTATTTTCAAGCCAATAGTTCAGTGAATATTTGTGCCTTTCCAGTTTAACCAGTGCTTTCTGATGACTGCTTGCTCAGAAAACTTGGCCACCCCTCATCTGTAGACATTTCCTTATTCCTATACTTGATGGCAGCACTCCATACCTTTTGCATTTATACCAAATACTGGGATTTTTGATGTTTTCTTATTGCTTTCCATTTCATGATACACAGTATGGGGCTCTTAAAAAATGCAAGAACTCTCATTGATAGGCACCCGAAGGAAGTGTGTGACTTGTTCTCCAAAACACCATGTGTACTATTGTGGTAAAAGTATCAGATAAATTACTTCGAATTCCTCCTTCTTTTCTTTTGGGAACTTTCCAGATAATTTGCCATTTTAAAAATCAACTCTAAATACAACCTGTTCACTTCTCTGGGATCACTCATCTCATACAGTTACTAATGAATGACTTGCAGATTCTACAGATAAAAGCTGAATTTGGTGAGTTTTACATTCAAGGCTGACAGTTTGACTCAGAAAAATTTGTTTGCTTTTCCCTACACATAATTTAATGGGGGATTTGATTTTTAGGTTTGTTGGTTTTTTTTTTTCTGTGCAAGATAATGTAGACATTCTTTTTACTCATTTTATTTGATTACTGTGGCTCTCCAAAATGATGCTGAATTATTTAGGAATTGATCTTGGGTTTTTTTTATGAAAATAAATTTTAGACATATTATGCCACACATCTGATCTTTAATTTCTTTTAGATAGTCACCTCAGTGGTAATTTACAGTCTGTGGTATGAAACCTTGGGAATGCCTGCACTGTTTTTAGGTGGTTAGAAAAAGCATAACTAGGCCTGTGTTTGGGAAGCCTAAATTTTCTGACAAGTAGTCTTCCCCTTGACTAAAAAATATTAAGACCCAAAATTGGAAAAAAACCCAGATTTCCATCATTCCTCTACAATAAATTATATTAATTAATTCCCATGCTTTCGCTGTGGAATGAAGCAACTAATGAATTAAGCATGTTTGTTTATGTGTTGATGGGGGTTATTTATAGGAGTAATGATACTGTCTATAGTCACATCTTAAGAAAAATCTGAAACACTTGTATACAAAAATGAACACAAAAAGTATGAAAGGCAAGAAGTCAGGTTAGTTTTCAAAGCATTAGTAAACATTCTTCCTATTGTGGGAGGACCTGAACAGAGAATTGATTTCAGAAGCATCACAAAAATGAGAGTTTTCTGAATAATTAATTTGAAATTAAATCATTGTTCTTACAAACCAGAACTGAAAAGGGAAAATAAAAGGCTTTAAATGTTCCTCATATATGTCTCAGAGACATCTGCTTTCTGAATTAACACTATTTTAATAGTTTCACTATTTCTTCAATGAACATTAAATTCTTCATTAAGTTGGTGAATTGATTTGGAGTACTTGTGAAATGAAAGAACCCCAAAATTTAAAGTACCAGAAATGCATTTTAAAGCTAATTAAAATACTTAAATTGTTGACTTAACCCACTCCACGTCAATCAGCAAAGTTTGAAAAAGAATATTTTTACTGAAGGTAAATCAACTTTGACTTCCTCCGGAGATGTGAAAAACACTATGCAGGACAGATACAATTATGATTATGTACACATGCAGAAATTCATATATTCAAATAAAATAATTATTAAAATAAGGCATTTTTTAAGTAAGAAAATATCCTGTAAGTTAATTTCAAAGAAAAGGAAAGCAAAAACTGACATTGTGACCCTTTGGAAGTCTGTCATTCGTTTCTGTGGAATGAGGATGTTGTTCTGCATTTTTTTGAAAGTTGTTTAAATCTACATGTAATACAACTGATGTTTTTTCACAGGGCTGACTGCTGCTTGATATGATTTATAACACCACTTAGCATGACTGCAAAGCTAAAATGCATAACTTACAGATGCAACTACAAGAAAATTTCCATGGTAGTGAAACATTCCATCATCAAATGACTACTCCAAATACACCAGGATGAACTGTCTTGGTAGATAGATATCTACAGGTAGTAAATATCTCTACATTGTCACCATCTAAAGGATGAGATATTTGATCTTGAGAAATGAATTAAATGTGCTGCCTGCTCATATTTGAAAAATATACTTTCACTGTGCTGTAAGACCATGTTATGCACCAGTAGTAATGTCTTTGGCTCCATCTAGGAGACATAATCCATTCAGCGACAGAGCAGGCACAGCACTTCATGAAATCAGTAGGGTTGCTTGTACATGGCTGTTTCAAATAATTAATAAACTGGTAGTCTGAATGTATCAAAATAAGAGAACTAAAATACTTTACTGTCTAAAATCAATACAATTTTTTTTTTTCTTTTAAGCAGCTCAATTACTTCCAATCCTACTGCTGCTAAGGCCGAACACTGAAGTATCCTCTCAAGGGATCAGCAAACTGAGGAGGACACATGATTTGAAACTAAGGTTTGACTGGAACTAAGGTTTGACTGAAACGAGAATTGATTACTCATGAATTTAATCTTCTGTGTTCTGTGAAATAGCCTCATGCTAGGCTGGAAGCCAAAACAGCTGCTTGCTTAAATTCCTTGCCAGCTGGAGCACCCCAGGACTGCTTCTCTGGCTGTCCTTAGGCTAGAATCCAAGATTAAGGGAAACGAGTCCTTAAGCATACAGTCTGAGATGTGTGCTTAAACCTGAAGGGTTTGACTCTTCTTCCTCCAGCTACATCATTCACCTTTGCCAGGGATGACAGCAGCCAGCATCCATGACCTTGGTTCCCTCCTAGGGGTGTGGAAGGGCTGGTGAAGTGAATGGCCCGAGTGCCACGTGGCTCTACAGGCAGTAAGGTTCTTGTGCATGGAGGGTTTAAGAAGTTCAGCCAATGCCTGGATATGCTATGTTGAGGTGATCAAGATGCAGAAAGGATCTCTTGAGCTGTGTCTGTTTTGCCAGGGATAGTGCACTAACTTAATCACGGACAACACTAAAATCCTCACTGACCTTCCTGAAAGTAGGCTTTCACCTAGAAATCCCTAGCAAAGAATTTTCTGGAGCCTCATTTCCAGCCAGTTCAGACACATGAGTACTTCAACAAACAGAAAATTTTCATGTTAGCATGAAAAATTCAGTAAACCATAATTTGAGGCCTCTCTTTATTCTGTGTGAGCCAGAGGCATGGGATTTGTCATGCTGTTTCAGATGGGTGACCTGCAAGTTTCAATATGTGCTTGTTCACCTACAGTGGTCATTTCTGGAGGCAGTTTTCTCCAGCTTTGTTTACAGTGGCACAAATATATCAGATTAATAGAATCCATGTAAAGCAGTAGTCCATGGCATGCATTTGAGATTTTGTCTATAAGAAAAATTACAAATAAAAATAAATGCAGTGTGGTTTCTTAATATTGAGTTTGTAGGATCCTTCTGTACTAGACAGCAAACAATACCAACAGACTAAGCACTCATTACAGACTTGAATAAATAATTGAAAACCACATGTCTAAGTTGCACTACTTCTAAGAAACATTTGGATGCTCTGTTCTCTTTATTTTTGCATATTTTAAAGATGACATAATTTCTCCTTTATTGTCACTATATAGCTGTGAAAATGAAACAAAACAAGCTTACAACATGCTGTCTACTTTCCTGTCTGACAGCTGCTTTAGGATACAAACAGGCATTCATTCTTCCCTGCCAGGGGTGCCAAGTTCTTTCATTGCTCTTTTAGCAGCAGCTCTGAATAAGAACCTCCTGATGCTGTTTGTGTGATGCTAGTTGTCCTCACTGTGAGCTGGTTCTGCGTGCTGCTCTCTATCTCTCTGTCACACAGCACTGAGAGAAATATTCACTTAAAGCACTGAAGAAAAGGTGCAGATGGATGCTCTTTGCTACCTCTTTTCAAAAGCTTTTAATGAATGTATCAGGATATCTGCCTTCACAATGTCCCCACAGTCATCTGTCACCCATCTCCTTGGTCAGGGAGTGAAAGATGGGAAGTGTAAGTGCTGGTGTAAGAGGACCTCGTGCTTGAGGCTGCTGAGCAGCATCTCTAACAAACATTATACCAGCTCATGCACCTAACTCACCTCAGTGAGAATGGTTTGTTCTTTTAAGCTCATGTGCATTGACTTCATGGCATCAAAGTGCTCATTACCTTGAAAGCTATGCCTGTTAGTTGTAACAAAGGGATATTTCTTGCTTTTTAAAAGCACACAAGGTTATAGATCATCCATGTAGCATCAATAAAAGTGTATGAAATGAGACAACACTGCAACAATAGTTTTCCTCTTTGTTTGTGAAGGAGCACTAATTAGAGAGGATTTTTAGACATCAGACTAGGAAGTGTTTTGCTATGTGAAATAAAGATCCTAAGGATATGAACTGAGTCATAGCTGCTCTGTGGCCCTGAAATTTGTTTTTCTTAATGGAAGCAGTGTAATACAGTTCAGAGAAGGAATCTTGTTGAACTCCCTACACTTGAGGCTGGCAAACAGCAAATATGAGAACCTACGCAGGCCACAGTTAAAGCTCAAAATGATGCCATGGCTGTGGAATTTGAGAGCCTTATAATTTCCAGTTCAAATTCTTCTCTTTGGAAGAAAAGACCTCACAGTAATGAATGAAGATACATTTAACCATAAATATACAAGGGAGCCTTTGGAAGGATCCAGAAGAAGCTGTAAGGGAAGTCAGCTTAAGGAGGCTGCAGAGTAGCCTGTGAGCACGGCGCTATCCCTGTGAGAGGACCACATCCTGGTGCCGTCATGACGAGCAGCTCCCTGTGCCACTTGTACCTCCCTGATTAGGTGAATGGAACTATTCAGTGAGCAAAAAGCTAATTGGCACAAGCAAGCTGTTGGAAGGACTAGAATTTCATAGCAACGGGACTGAGAGGTCTATTTTTGGGGATGTACGTGGTACGTGTGACCCTTGTGTTGTCCATTAGGAGAACATTTCACTCCTTCATGGTTGAAGAGTAATCCAGACATACTCATGACTCACTGAAGGCAAAAGTAAAAGAAAAAAAATTGCAGATGAAGCTGATTATTATGAATCATCCAGTTACT
The DNA here is from genome assembly GCF_009819655.1 of Sylvia atricapilla. NCBI lineage: Eukaryota > Metazoa > Chordata > Aves > Passeriformes > Sylviidae > Sylvia > Sylvia atricapilla. The sequence continues at coordinate 33,235,465 of NC_089142.1, read as the reverse complement.
TTAACACTCAGATATTTTAAACTACTCAGCCAGACTATTCATTTTTGTTTAAACTCAAAACTTCATGGCTAGTGTAGCTGACACACTTAAGCAATGAAAGGCAGGCTTACAAAATAAGATTTGCAAACAGAAACATATTTTTCATAGCTGAGGACAAGATTGTTTTCCATTATGAAAAATAATCTGATTAGTGGAGAGGCCTTGAGACTGTCATAGTTTGTAGAGCATGTCATGCCATGCACTAAGTGCTTGTAAACGAAATTTCTATAGAGGGATATTGCTCCAGCTAGAATTCTGTGCAAAAGCATTGACTTTCTTCTCAAAATAAGCAGGTCAGTTGTCTCAGGGTTGAACTCTTCAACAGGTCATATGCTGCTCCTTAGGTTTCCACCCAGATTGGTGGGATCTAATTTCTCATTGTGTAACTTATAAGGGAAACATACTTATCCAAAATTTTCAGGTTTCTTCCTATTCAAAAGCACTTACAAACCCAAAATAGGTGAAAATATTTCCATCAGGACAAAAAAAATGGATCCAACCCAAAAGTTGATTCTTGTCTTGCTACCTGACATCTAGAAGAGTGACATGGCTCAGAGGGCACTCACTCCCAGTGAGCACATGGAGATGAGCTCAAGATGAAGCATGAATGATCAGCTTTGGTACCTGACCTGACACCTGAAGGTAGAAAAGTGCGTGGCCAAAGCTGATTACAAGGATCATCAGATAGTTTTATATGTCAGTGAGTTCATGACAGAGAATGTTGCATTCACTTTTGGTTTTCCTTTTTTCAGGAATGCCAGTTTTTTTCTTCCTCAGCTTCCATTACCTTTCCTCTCCTTATTCACCCACAAAAACAGCTCTGGAATCTCAGCTTCCATTTCTTCACTGGAGCTACCTACAAGTTCAGAAAAGCAGCAATCCAGGTATTTTCTACTCCAGTTTCCAGCTACAGCTCCACTGACTTGCAGCACACTGTGCCTCTCAGTCATCTTGGTTCTGACTTAACCCTGATGGTACATCCTGGGAACAGCATTGCCAAGGGAACAGGAACTCCATTTGCCTCTTTGGAGGCAAAGCCCAGCCAGGGCCCCGTGCCCAAGGAGAGGAATATACCTCCTTGCAGCACTGTTCCACATCCACAGAGCAGTAGGATGCATCAGAGCTGCCTTTGCCTGGAGTCACAGTGTGAGAGGAACATTAAAATGGATGGAATCACACTCGATTCAAGTTCACACAACACTGCACACGAAGAAGAAACTCATAGTGGTTTATCACCATGAAACAGTGAAGTGCAATATTTTGAATCAGAGCTCTTGTTCTGTAAAAAGTTTAAATATTTAGTTTCAGAAATGAAATATTAAAGTCATTCCTACAACTACTATTTTGCCAGTTGAACAGAATAAAATGGAAACACTCAACTTTTTTTCCACTTTTTTCCTCTTTTTTTCATTTTTAATTCTTAAAAAGTTAAAATAGCAAAGGAAAAAATGAAGGAACTTAAAAATCATTGTTTTGGAGTGGGCAATAAAGGAAACTAATACCTGACATTATTCATTCTACTTTATTTTACAGCAAAGAAAAGGTCATAAAATGATAAAATGATAGGGAAAAAGCAAAAACAACTGGAAAAATCCAAAGGAAGTTTGCAAACTAAGTCCTCATAGTTCAGGGGACTTATTTTCTGGTTAGCCTTTAAAACAAAAATTCAACCAGCTCAAATGCCATTCTAAAACACATGACTGAAATATTCCCCTAAATTTAGGTACCTCAATAACTCAACTTTTGAGCTCTAGGATAAGAGTTACAAGAAGCACCATTTTCACGTTCTAATACATTTCTGAAAATTAGAAAATATTATGAACCTGGGGCATAGTGGTATGGAACTTTTGAAAATAATAATGGACACTGGCTAGCTGTACTTTGAAGTAAGCTGAAGTCAAAGTATTAAAAAATAAAAATCCTTGCACAAAGTTGAGAGTAACTCTCCTATAAAATGAAAGAAATCTTCAATTTGAGGATGGGAATAATATTGTACTCCTTTATTTGTTCATAACCAAGTTGTTTCTTTGATTCATGTCTACATTCACCATATATTTTACTTACGTGTACAAAATGCATACATGACTCTTTTAGGGCCACCCAGCAAGCAGGATCCATGAAGCACTCTACTTCACAGCTGGTTTCTCACCTCCATATAATCTCCTTTCTATTATAATAGCCTGCCCCCAGATCCTCCAGAAACAAGATGCTGAGTTTGTGTCAGTGAATTTTTGAGGGACCGTCCTTCAGTTTTGCAGGCATCTAAACTTAAACCATGACAATACATGGGTACACATGAATATCTACATCAAATTGTGAAAAAGGACTACCTAGACTACAAAATATGGTCTGGGGAAATCTCTCAATTCACTATCCTTCCCTCACGAAAATCAATAGTTGAAACCTGTGAAAAATTACCAGGAAAGTATATTTCTTTCATCTACAGTCTACGAGATTTCTAAGCCAAGATTATGAAGTTTTACTTTTATCAGCCGTAATGGATTTTCTTTCTGTCAGTTTGCCCAAGGTTCTGCCTGAAATGTTTCCCTGTAAACATCTATCAGTAAAATGTCCTGTGAAAAAAGGCAAGAGCTTCCTCTTTTTACCATCTGATTTCTCTTGTCCATTTTATCCCTCAAGGAAAATTTGCATTCTGTTGGTATGTACTGCATCAGAGGCTTCTATTGTGGAATGTCAGCCTATGTAAAAACATTCTGCAGGGACAATAAATAAGATATAGGTAGAGATATGAAGTAACTGGTAAGATCACAGCATTCCCAGAAAATACATTAAATTCATGGGCATTTTTGATCAGGGCTATAGTATTTTTACTCCTGAGTTTGCTTCCTGTCTCATCCTTCACTTTTGTTTCCAATCCCACAGCTTACTTTTTTAGCTAGCTTCCTTATCTTGGTTTAATTAAACACTAGAACTGCACAGTAGGCTAGTTTTTCATTCAGACATTTTTTGTTTCCTAATGTTTGATTAAGTGGATTGTATTTGCCAATGAAAAGGTATCAACTTTTGTCTCTCTCCTTTTTCTCCTTTTTATTTTAATGATGCAATTTATCTTGATCATTTTCAAAGCCAAGACGCACCTGCCACCAGGATGGTCCAGTTTCAGGAGACTGGTTTAGACAGGCCGATTTCTGTCTCTGAGTTGGCTCCTGAGAGTCCAGCTGACCCCATTCCTCTCTCCCTCCTGCCCCTGTCCAGAGGCAGGGGAAGCTATTGGAGCACTGCAGTACCAAGCCCTTGAGTTGAGTGTGTCACTGTCCATGCTGCTTGCTCCAGTGTCCCAGTCATTCTGGCATGTGGAGCCAGCTATCTGTGGCTGGCTCTAGCAGGCAGGAGAAACTTTTTGGCTTTTTGTATCCTGTTTGTTGTTCAAGCATCATTTTCCAAGAAGGATGCTGAGTTCAGTAGTGACATTTTGCCGGCTGTCTGTGGTAAAAGTCTTTTAGAACCAAGGGACAGCTTCAAAACTTCAGCTTTTCAAATATCAGCATCTCTTTAAGGACATCTTCTTCCTTCTTGACCTTATGATAAACCAAGGTGATGTATATGATTTATGTGAAGCTTTGTCATTATCAGGTTGCATTTCAAAATAGAACAACAGTAGTAGCATTTCAAATAGATTGTGAAAGACACTGAGGAGATCAATGCAAGGCAGTCACTGATGTACAAGGGTTAGGTGTGTGTTGAATAAATCCTTCTTGGCGAGGAAATCTTCCTCCCTGTAAACCTGTTGTGCTCCACAAAATGTTTGCAAATGGCACTGTGTAAGAGCTTGTGTCAAATGGAGCTGTTCTGTCTCTGAGATGATATAAAATACTTCAGCTATACTTCAAATACTATTATTTGACTAATGTTTCCTGGATAGTAAATCATTCAGCAACCAGAGAACACTGCTGTCAAAACATCTTTCCTCTTCATATTTCTGTAGTGCTGGTTGCACTTCTATTAGGTGTAGTTTTACAACCCTATAAGAAAGCTTTCTGTTTGTTCCAAAATATTTCACAGCCATAGTGCTTTCTAAATCTATTTTTGACTGATCTGTCTCAGTTTTCCATCCATCTTCTTGCTCTGTGAACCCCATGATCCAAATATTGTCAAAAGCAAGGATTTCCATCATGTTTCATGTATTCATTCCTATTGATCTTAATCATGTTGAGTCTCTATAGCCCTTTCTACAGGGCTGAACTCATTTTGCATGCCACATCCTACACTTTTTATTCCAAGAGAAAGGTGAATAGTGTAGCTAATAGTGTAGCTATTGTCAGAGTTGCCAGCTGTGAAATGGAGCATGTTAAAATCTCACTTGGAGAGACTAATCTGAAAAATGAGCATTCCTGTAAGCATTGAACAAGATGCTTGAACATTGAACAGGAAAACTTGAACAGCACAGGAAAATGGAGACTTTTTGAAGCTAGTTAAATTGCATAATGACATTTCGTCAGACTTGGTCATTATATTTTCCCTTCCTCATTTGGCTTTTTAATATGGTTTAAATGATAGCTTGATCACATGAAGAGAATACTTCCCCGTAGCAGTACAATGGAGCTTTAAGAGTTGTGTCTTGTCTCAGGTAATATTAATACAGTAAAAAATTCAAGGCTTACTCCTGAGAATAATATGTACTCTTTAAGAAAAGCATGGTATAATAGCTACTCATTACAGAACAGTAAACAAAGGAGAAATTTTAAATTTATAAAGATTTTCATCGTGGCACTCGTATACATCCCATTGTCTGTACCATAAAATAAAACAATATCAGAATAAATAGTTGCATCTGCTCAACATGGTCCCTGGTTAAAGAAATCATCTAGAAACTACAGCTTAAGGATTGCAAACTATGGTTTCATTGCTGCAAGAGTATCTGGCTTCCAACTTCTTTTGAAATAAATGTGAGGACCTTCTATATTCTCAAAGATGTTTTCATAGACTGCTGCTTTGGATCTATCTGTTTTACAAAAGTGACAGCAGTGTTACCTGTGGACAGGTAATTACCTATGTTTATTGCTCTTATCCTGCTTGTACATCTTCCCTTAAAAAGAAAAAGTGTTCTGTATTTCAAGATACAGGTGCATTGTTTGCTTCCTACCCTTCCTAATAAATTGCTTTGTGCACTTCTTGTTTATAACCAAATTTTTAAAGATTGGTTTTCTCAATTTGCTAGAGATTGCTGAGCAGAATGATCAATTACACAATTAAGTTTCCACTTCACATGCTGTTGCTTAATGTCAGTTTCTGATTATTCTGAGCTTGCAAGAAGTGCTCACTCTTCTGTTGCTCTGACCACTAAAACAATAAGTCACATATAAAAAGTTATGTTACTGATAGTAAAAAACCCCAAACAAATAAAGTACAAGAATTGTCCAAAGTCCATATAGATTTGAGGAAAAAAAGGATTATTTTGGTATAGGGGACTTCCCACAGTACCAGAAGGATTTTTTTTTTCCCGTGGCTTAGTTGAATACCATGAAAATGAGCATGTATTTATGGGCCATATAAAAACTCTGAATCTCTTTATCTTGTTTTATCTGGGTAGCACCACAGGCTATGCAAGGAATGTTTCTTAATGCCACAACTGGCAACAGAAATAAAAATGTGAAAATGGAATATTTTAGTTTTCCCATTACTTGTAAACAATTCTGACTGTTTCCTGACTATGACCATGACTAAAGCCAGGATTGTGGCTGACTAGTCCACTTTGAGGAATCAGACACTGAGAAATGACTAATCTGGCCTTATCTTAGCAAGCTTGTATGAAGGAGAGGTAGAATGAGGGATCAGCATTGCCCTCAGTGCCACACTTCACCCACAGACATAGAGTGCATGAAGAGATCAGTTACTGCAGATGTAACAAAAGGGCTGTGGCTGTTTATATTGCAAAGAACATAACTCCTGGGCTTACTTATATTTGATAGATACAACCTGCTTCAGAAATCCCCAGGAAAGCAAACTGGTGTCTCCTACTCTGTATGGCATATTAGTGCTACTGACAGTAGAAGCTGTGTCTGGCCTGGTGACCTAAGTGTAACACAAGTGTTGATGTATTGGAGCAGTTTCTGCATAATACATGGCATAATACATGATTAATTAATGTCTTCTGTAGTTTCATAAACTAATTCTTTGAAAGTCAGTAGGTCAAGGAAGAGAAAACTGGTAAGAAAAGGAAATATAAAATACAAGGTGGCTGGAAACTGGGGTGGGAGTAGATATCATATTCCCATTTCTTATGCTGAAGATACTTGCTAGATGGTTCCCCATGAGATATGGAGCTACTAAAATACAATGGAAGAACTCAAAATGATTCAAAATTATTCCCGCTTCAGATAAATCTTACAGCCAGTGTTCTGAAGGAGCAGATCAGCAACACAGTTTCTGGTGTACTGGATTTCACTGGAAAGTATGGTTTTGTCAGGAACATCACAGCATTTATACTCTGAAAATACCAGGTCTGACTGAACCAAGTGATTTTGAGACATCAGGCAGCATTTAGGTTAAAACAAATTGTAGGGAAACTCAGTAGTGTGGTAGTTTCCATCAAGCAGCTGCTGCATCTGCTAGGCACAATTTATTTTAGAAATTATATCTCACTCATTTTAAAAAAACAATTTTTCAAAAGTTCTATTTTTTATCCCTAACAATTTGGTAAAATCTAGTAAAAGTGAGGAGACTATTCTTCTCCAGATCAATCTTCTTGTGACATCTGTTATACTCACTTTGTCCTACTGTGTCTAGTGCGTAGTAGTTCTTGATATTTAAGACTTTGACCATCACAGAATGGGATGAAGGCACAAATGTCGTTGAATGGAAACCATGTTTTCAGGAATACAAACAATGAAATAGAAAATGTCTGAGGTGAATTGCAATATGAAAAGAAAGAGAGGGAGGGAGAAGTGAAAGGGGTTGAAAACTTCCCCAATATAATCTCTCCTATAGTCTCCAACAAAATTTCTTACCTGCCATCAGACTATATGCCATAAACATTAGGAAAATTTTCATCTGCTTTTCATGATGTCATATGAATGGAAGCCATATTTCAGTCCTGACTTTAAAAAGATTAGCATAATTTTCAAATAATACAGTTCAAATAACATAAAAGAGTTTTCCTGAATTTCCACTGTAAGGAATTAAATGTACAATACCTTATGATTTTGGTTTGGCAAGTTTCCCAGTGCCTAGCTAGCATTCATGTGGAATGCATTTTATTTGAGCCATGGATTAGAGGGGTGTAACTGACAATGCTGTGCACATTTTATTGCAATGTATCTGCTGGAAACTAATCTGAAAATGCTTCAGTTGTCATCAAGCAAATAAAACTTCTGTACCCAGATGAATTGATCTTCAAATCTTCTCTAAACCTGGAAATGATGTAGATATAATTCCATTTTTTAAAACAGATTTAGGCATCTGGCATATTGGTTTTCTCATGTATTTTCATTTCATTAAAATTATATAATTGCATCATACATTATAAGTATTCCGTTCACTTTAAAAGTAATGAAAATATTAAAAGCATATATTGCTTTTATAAGAAAGTGTATCCAGCAGGACTAGAGCAGCAATCACCTCAGCATCGGTGAGGCCACACCTCAAATCCCATGTTTAATGCTGGGCCCCTCACTACAAGAAAGACATTGAGGAGATGGAGTATGTCCAAAGAAGGGCAGCAGAGCTGGGGAAGGGGCTGGAGTCTCAGGATGAGAAGCTGAGGGAGGTAGGGGTGTTTAGCCTGGAGAAAAGGAGGCTTATCTTTCTCTACAACTACCCCAAAAGAGGCTGTAACAAAGTGGGGGTAATTCTTTTTCTCCCAAGTAACAAGCAATAGCAAAAGAGGGAATTGATTCCAGTTGGGCCAGTGGAGGTTTAGATTGGATGTTAGGAAAAAATTATTCATGAAAAGGATGGCCAGGAGTTGCAAAAGGATGCCCAGGGAAGCGGTGGAGTCACCATCCCTGGATGCGGCACTTACAGACGTGGTTTGGTGTTGGTAATATCAGTGCTGGATTAATGCTTGAACTTGGTGACCTTAAAGGTCTTTTCTGGATAAAATTATTCTAAGTTTTTAAAGTGTTTGATACAATTAGAAGCAAGGAAAACCAAGAATGGAGAATTATATAAAGAAGCAAAAGACAAAGATAGACATTTCAATTTCCTGGTCTCTCTGCTTCTTTTCTCTTTCCTCCTTCACTTTTTATCCTTTGGATGGGGAGAAGCAGGACAAAAAAACAGGATCATTATCCTGGATGTCAGGACAGAATTATTTGGCATATTCAAGGATCTGCTTGGAAGAATCTCATGGGATATGGTCCATAAAGGAGAATGGTCCAAGAGACCAAGTTGATTTTTAAAGATCATGTCCTTTCCTACTGGTCAGGACTCCCATCCCAGCCATCAGAAAGATCAAAAACAGGTGGGAGAACCAATTCTCTGCTTCCCAATGCCAGAGGGATATAGAACTATTGGAGCAAGTCCAGTAAAACATTGTGAAGATAATGAAGGAATTGAGATGTCTCATAAAAGCAGACACTGAGAGAGCTGGAACTGTTCAAACCAGAGAAGAGTAGATGTCTAAATATCTGATGGAGAAAAAGAGAGAGCCAGACCCTTCTCAGTGGTGTCCAGTGGCAGGACTAGAGACTATCATCACAAACGGAAACACGAGAAATTGTATCCAAATACAGGGAAATACGCTTTTACAGTGAAGGTGGTTGAGGAGTGAAATGGCCCAGACATTGCACAGAGAGGCTGCATAGTCTCCAGCCATGGGAATATTCAAAACCTGGCCATGGCCACGAACAAATGGCTCTAGCCTGCATGAACAGAGACTGGACTAAACGTTCCTTTTGGTGCCATCTGTGCTTCTATAATTCTGTGATCCTTATTTTTCCTTGTTTTCTTCATACTACCTTTCACATATCATACACAAATGTATTTATTTTTCTAGATTGTTATATACTCTTTCTGGTCCTTTTTTAAAACTTTCTTTTTTTTTTTTTTTTAATTCTGCCCTTTTTCATGTTCTTGGAAAAAAAATAATACCCTTTTACCCTTAACTGTTTCTTCCCTGTCTATTTCAATCCACATGCATATTCACAGCATTTTCCTGTCTGATAATTGTCTTTTCAAATCTGTCAAGTTAACACACAGAGCAATGCATGACACTTTGCAGTCTAAATTCATACTTAATTGCATTTTTCTGCAGTTCTTGAATTCAGCAATACCAGCCTATTCCACAGATCTTTTAGATCTGTAGTCAACTTAAAAAATTTCCAGTAAAGGCATTGACTTTAAAGAGGTGGTTTGAAAAATCTTTTTAGATTCAAAATCTAAAGGCAGTAAAAAGAAGAAAATTAAATCAATATTTTAGAGCTAAGGTAATAAAAGCCAGGTTATAGAGTGTTAAGCTTTTTAGTGATAGTTTTTCACTGAATACAAGCTTGAGCTGTCTCAGCCTCTGGGCTAGGTTAAAGTCTTCACAATAAAGCTTATTCAGTTCTCACTAGACTTGTGAGCTTCATCAAATTTGTTTTGCAGTTTGATAGCTAAATTTATATTTTAGGATAAAAATATCCATTGTCTGTAACTAACATCCTATGGTGCTTGCCAGAACATTTACCTAGTGCATCAGTACTTCTTACAGACTGCACAGCACACCAAATGATCCACATTCTGTTTTTGATTATTGCTGTGTGAATCTGACACAACATCTTCAGAGTATCATCTCCAATTTCTTCTAGTGAAATGTGGATGGGGGAAGAATCTATTACAGTGCATTTATTTATGTTCATGATGAAAATAGGATTATAGAGTCAGAGTTATAGGTTGTATGAGAACTGGAATCTGGAAGTTTATCAAATCTGGTCTCTTATTAAATACTCATTATTTTGATATGGCTGGAAAGTCAGACTTAAAAAGCTGTTTATATTAGGAGAATTGAAACACTTTTGGTTTGACAAAGTGACAAAGGATCTTTTAACTAGTATGTTTTGCCCTGTTGTTTTTGTTGCTGACAGATGTGGACTTTAGCCTGATATTACTCTGTTCTACAGGTAGAATTTCTATTTTAGCACATTCTGAACAGGTAACACTGTTTCTGAATTTGAAGTCTTCAGGTCTGCATGTTTCACTTGGAGTTTTGCAAACCAGGAGGATCTTCAAAGAATGATGCAGAAGTATACCAGACTTGAAATCACAACAAATATCTTGGTGTCTTTAACATGGTTTAAGTGGGAACACAAAAAAAAAAAAAAAAAAAAAAAAAAAAAAGAGAGAAATTATGGATGTTGTAAGCATGGGCTTTATGAGTTTTAATATTTTATAATGGGTCAAGGCTATCCTAGAGCCCAATTTATCAAAAGAAACTGAGGACCAATAAGGTCAATATCTAGTTTTAGATAATATCCCTATTCTTTGTGTTAATATAGCTCCCATTTTCACTCATTGAACCCTGTTACACATCCTCGTTGATGGACTGGAGACCTCACAACTATCAAATTTAGCTTTTATTGTATCTTGTTTATAGGTATATCAAAGTCTAACTTAAACAAATGAGATCGAATCCTCACTCACTCATCACCACCTGGACTGTCAATGAGAGTTTGCCAGCAGTCTGGCAGCCTCTGTATGCCCAGTGCAGGGAAGATATCTCTGTCCTGTTCCTCTTCAGAAGTAGGATCTACCAGGACTTTTCATCATGGCCAGCAGTGGCCCATTCCTTTCGGACCCAGAGCTTCACAGATCACTGAGGATGAGCCAACTGTCCTACAGAACAAAAGTTGTTTCCAGAGTAGCTGTACCCTCTGTTGAAAAGTTCATTTGCATTGTGGTTTTCTGCAGGTATCTTTTTATCTGTGTTTTTTTAAAAACAAGCAGAATTTATATTCCATTTAGCAAGCAATCCCCTTTGTTCTGTACTGAAAACCTCTTCTTTTAATTGGTACCATTCTGCTAATTGTTATATCCCTTACACAAACCATCAGAAAAGTCCTCATAATTTCAAATTGCATCTTCTGAGGGTTCTCACTGGAAACAAGCATTCACAATGATCATTGCTGCTCTTGAACAAATTTTGATATGGTTCAAGAAGCTGATCACTATTTTTTTATGTCTTCAATACATAAATGTTGTGATTATAAAATACACAACAATCTAATGATATAACTACACTAAAATAACTGTGTGAATGAATTAAAGGAACAACTTTAACTATCATTCTCCCTGTAGACTTATATTAATTAACATGAGCTTTTTTCCCCTAATTTGATTTTTATAAATAAAACCTTCCTCTTGCAGGTTTTTATTTGACTGATGACTGGGTGTATAATCTCTCAACTGTTCTGGAATTTATCCAGCTAGGTTATTGAAAGTCAGCATTGCTGGTACTTGGTCAGCAGGTATTTCTTTTAGAAATTTAGGATGCAAAGATCCAACACCTACTAACTTAATATCATGGATTTAGAAACTTGTCTTTAACCTTTCTCTCTTTTTCCCTATCCCTCCCTTTACTATGACATGAAGGATTCTACAATTTTTTTCTGTAGCAATGGATAGATACCACTTTTTGGGCTATTCTACTAATGCAATATTATAAAGGGTGGTAAGTGATACAGAGAAGAGCTACCATGCACAGGATGTTCTGCTATCTCAAACCCTAGTGTATTAATTATTTAGGGTGTTTTGCTCTATCCCATGATGGTTGAGATATCCCTTACATCATAGCCTCCAAGTTCTACACAGGCAAATGCAGCATACTTGTCTCAATATTACCTATAAATAGCAGACCCATTTAATTACATGCATCAAGTACTGCACTAGAAATTAGCCTTAGGAATCAGTAGCATTAGACATCTTCTATTCTGCTCTGCTCTCAGCACAACAGCACATGAGTCTGTTAACAATTTTCTTTAACAAGCCATAAGTCTTGCCTTTGTTAATATATCATCCGGTTTAGTTACATCTTATTGTTCAGTATGAATTCAGGTATAAAAAACAGGCCTTATTTCTTTGTTGTGTTTTCAGAAGCATTGCCATGAGGGGCCATAGAAGCTTCTTCTCCTTTTGTATAGCACTATCAATCCTCCAAGGCTCTGGCATTGCTGCATAACATTAGCAGACAGTAACTTTTGTCCTATTTAGCTGGCCTGTTGAGTCTTTTTCTTGATAATTAAGTTCATCAGCTGGCTTTTAAAGTCTGGTCAGAACATAATTGATATAGCCCTAGAGTATCTGATTAAATTAGCAGCTGTTTATCCTTGCTCATTCCAATTATTTACAACTCTGGCTACATAATTTCTTTCTCTGCTATTTTCTTCAAACTTTTTGATGACTTCAATTGGGTAGGGCTCAATAAATTTAGGAGAAAATATTTAAACATTTATATTCCGGCTTTCCTCAAAAAAAGTTATGCCTTATCTCAGCAACATTAATGCTCCCGTTGCCTCAGTATCTACAGTAATGTATTATAGCAGAATGATAAAAAAAAAGCAGAAATAGAATCTCTTATAATCTTAATATACTATCTACCTCCATATGTTGAAATATTGGTGATGACTGGGATAGATCAAAAAGGAAGAATGCTACCTTCATTTAAGGGGTAATTAAAAGTAATCCCCAGTTATGGTAGACTGCACAAACTGATCTCCATAAACTCCTTGTTTTTTAAGTCTTACAAATCAAACCAAAGATGAAAATAAAGAGTAAAAAAGGGATACAGCAGAAGAGCAGTCAGCACCTTATCTGAGGGTTTTCTTGGTACTGCACAAGCTAACAGGGTCAGAAATGAGGAAAAGGGACAGTGATGAGGCAGAGAGAGGGAGAAAAGGGCATGGACAGTCAAGCACATGGTGCCAATGGGGTTTGGGTCCAGTTTCCTTACAGGAGGATTCCATAGAAAACTGAGAAAACTGAAGCCACTTCTGTGCACTGACCATGAAAACACTGTCGTAACACTGACCCACAGCCACCGATGGAGGGAGGTGGAGTGAGAAATCCTGGAGTTGCAGCTTTAACCTTCAGCAACAAATTCACCAGGTGGGCTAAACAGAACCTACTCCCACTGGACTGAGTACTGCTTTCCCTCTGCTCCCCGTGCAATGGGCAGTGCCATATGCCCTGCAAACAAGGAAGCGGATCCAGCACTTCCTGTTTGGAAATGTCAGGATTGCCTAATAGCTTAACCAGCATTGAACACCAAGGTTACAAAATAGTATTAGATTTCATCACATGGTGTTTTGGTCTCCCTGGCTTGACAAACTAGTACAGGTTGAAACACCATGTCTGTGTGATAGGAGGATGTCCATGTGCAGGGAACAACATGTTGCTTTTGCTTTTAGATATGAGTTGCATTTAATTCATTTGCAATTGCTTTTTCAGCATCATATAAATTAATCAGAGTAACCATGACTCATCAGGAACAGCATAAGCCTGGCTGCTCTAATATCTAATGCTTCTCACAGTACTCTCATCAGTTTTACAAGATGGGGAGATGAGACCCTGCATGAATCAATGGTCTTCTTTATGTGCATCCTATCCATCTTACAGATGGCACCAATTCATCTATTGTTCATGGGTAGGTGTGCTATGAACTGTGTTAGAGGAATAAAATCTATTCAATGTAAGAGAGATACCAGGGATCCATGAAGCTTTTTCCAACTTTTTCAAGCAATAGCAATAGCAAGACATCAAATGAAACATGTTCAGAAATTCTTCTTCTTAATTCCTACGTAGCGTTACTCTGGGGGGTTTTTTATTTGTTTTAGTTTTTTTGTTTTGCTTTGGTTTTTTTGCTATTTTGCTCTGTCTAACAAGGAATGCCTTCAGCATGCAAGTTTTACTTGGAGCATATAGATTTTATCACAAGAAAACATAGACAGGCTACAAGGCTGATTCAAGCCTTCAAATTAATACAATGCAAGAAATTGGTCTTCTGTAAACCCCTAGCTTCCATTCACAGAAATGTGAATGTCCTTCAATTTTGAGGAACTTAATGGAAAATTTTAGACTGAATTTTGTGTGTCTGGATTTTTTGAGATAAAAAAGAAACTTTAAGATGTATTCTAACAAAAATGTTGAGGACTGGAAGGCAGTGACTAGCTCTTATTTCCAACAAAATAAAAAGCACAACATCCATTTGTAAGCATTGCTGAGCCAATGGCAATTGTAGATCTGTTAGAAACAAGGAAACAAGAAACTCTGTCGATGTAATTGCAGCTCTCTGCCCACTTTGAAACCTAGCATGGTATGAGTCGTTTACCAAAGATCAATGATTTGAAGGACCCAGCTCATGCAGGCTGGAACAACCACATTCTTGATACTCAAAAGCAAATTCTAGAAATGGAAAAATATTTTCTTGAAGTTATACAACACCTAGTTTGTTTATAATATGTTTTAAGTCTGATCACAGCTTTTCTTGAGCAGCAAAGCTATTAGAGTAGTTAAAGTAATGGAATGAACAAGCTAACACTTGCTAATAAATAAACATTAAGAGTTCATCATTAATAAGCTATGTTATGATCTGCCTTGGAACATGGTGAAAGATATGAAAGGAACTTGATGCTTTACCCATTGAGCACTCTAGACACAAATTCTTTTGTTCAGAAGTGAATAATGAAAGCAAAAATATTCTCTCAAGTATCTATGAGATTTTAGTTGCATTTTGTTTTGTTCAAAGTTTACAATGATTCCAGTCAAAATTTCTTCTTTATATTTTTTGACATGAAAAGAATAGGGGAATGTCAGCCTGTGTTTTCTTCAGATGTCATTCAGGTCCAGTCGCTGTTGAGATGAAGGAGTGCTTATTATACCCATGCCAACAGTGTGAGCACTGATAAAATTGGAGTTCCTGACTGTTGGCAAAAGTGATCACTACTGCTCAAGTGAAAATTTTACCAAGAATGCCAGCTTTCAGTGATGCATTATTTTTCCCAGCATTTTAGATTTGAGAGATATCTTAAGTCTTTTGCTGGTTGTGAGTCATGCAGTGACAAGTCAGACCCATTCAGCTCATGTATTCTGGACAAGATTGCTTTTTGAAAAAACATGGCTGCTTTCTGTGGTTATTAATATTTAATGCTAGAAATATTCTCTTCCCATACCCATAACTTACACAAGCATGGTGGTCTCATATAAAACAGGATAAGCACCAGTCAGGGCAGTTGCTTTCATATATTGCTGAGCATTAAAGCACACAGACTACCTCATCTTTGTATTTTTGTCCCTAGGACAAAGAGTATGCGTGTTGAGGATTAATTTATGCAAGTGATCCCACAGGTTTTTAATATTTTCTCTTTCCTCATAACATTCTGGCAATATTCTAAGAAATATATTGGTTTGTCTCAAAAAACTGAGTCCTTCTTTAATTAATTACTTCTGTTGATATCCTCACAAGGAGATCTAAAGGGAAAGTATTTTTCAATGGTATATAGTTTCCATAATTGTGTAAAATCTTTCTAAAAATATTCAAGTCACTGTATCATGATAAACTTATTTCAGGTATGTATGCTTTCACTATTCTTTGTAAGACAATTGGTGATATGGTGAAACTTTTGGTTTTTCTTGGCATTTCCATAAAATATAACATTTTTGTGAAAAAAATGAACAGGCATGCAAGGAAAGGCTTTTGGGGTTTTTTTCAGATGTGAATTTAGAAGATTCTTTTACTATCATTTTCCTATTCAATATTTTTTCCATACCTGTCATTAATGACAGGATGCAGCCTCAAACAGGAGTATGATGTCGTTTTCATCATCAGGAACAATGCATAACAAAACATTTGTTATTTTAACGCATGAGGCTCCCCAGGGTTTTTTGGATTTTGTTTCTTTGGTTTGCGTTTAGGGTTTGGGGGTTTTTTACTAACAGGTTGAATCAAAGCATTTGTTATCAGCCAAAATCTCTAAAGCAAAATTATTCTACCTGGCTAAAATATTTGACTATTTTTTATTAGATTAGGTGGTTTTCTGTTGGTTTTTTTTCCCTGAAATGTCCCTGGGCATGCTCAAACTGCCTCATGGTTTGTGCTAAAAAAAAAGACCTTTTCTTTAGCTGTATTTAATCCATACAAGGAGGAAATGTTAGGTTGTAGATTTTCCATTGGGACATCCCCTTTTACTTTATGAAATAATAAGATGGTGTAGTGGAGAGAGATAAGACCTTGGGGGCTGGAACACTTGGATTGTTTTCCTAGCCATTTCTGCAAGATTTCATTCCTCCATGCCTCGACTTCACCATCTGGAAAAAGGAACTAATGGTACAAACCTCTTTTCTAAAACAAACAAGCAAACAAAGAACTTCTTTGAGTTCTCCTGGTGAGAACACAGCTACACAGAGGGAGTTTTATTATTATCAGCATTATCGGCTGGGCTCCACACTTGTACAAATCCTGCAGTAATCACTTCCTTCCTTGGTTTTTTTTCAGAATAGAGAGGCCAAGGCTGTTTAAAATGCCAACATTATGCAGAGGATATGCCTGCATTCTTGTTTGTCTAGCACGCCATGTTTCTCACATTAAAATTTATGAAACAAAATTCCAATGAATCATGTTGATGGAGTGGATTTTGTGGGGCACCAACATGGAATGCATAGTGCTCAGTTATCTGGCCCTTGGATTTGCATTCCTCTGTTATACCCAGCTACAAAGACACTGCCTTTAATTTTTCTCTTTGCAGAAATTATAATTGATAAACCCATAAAAAACAACTGCCTCCTTGGGCACCTAAAAGATGTTACAGGTTTTTTAAAACAACTTATTTTACTCTATTTTTCTTCTTAGTAAAATCCTCTCCTTTCCCTGGATCAAATATATGAAACTGATAGAGAACAGCTGCTGTTCAGTCTGCTGGAGTTTCATAACATGTTATCAAACCCTTTGAACACAGCTGGTAAACAGACGCTCCTCAGAGCATGCATGCCAGCAGCTCTTTGTGCTGAAAAGGTAAGACAATCATCTGGGGGGAATCCTGCTAAAGCCATGCGGATATGGTATCAGAAGCCTTATATACAGGCACTGTGCATTCTGCAGACATGGGGTTCAACCAGAGGCTGACGTTCACATGTTAGATGGGAAATCTGAACTAGAAGTGAAGTCAACTTCCACAGAGGGATTTACCTGGAATTACAGAACTTCAGCAATGAATCCTTGAACAGGTTTTCTCTCTGAAGTCTCTTTATAAGAAGCACTGGGAAAAGGCCAGTGTACTGCTAGGATATTACTATGTAAACATGGAGCTATTGTGTGATTTCTCTGAAATCCTGAGTACTCAGTGGAGGTGATTTGTTGACAGATGTGTAAACCTTAGTTTTTATGTTGTCTATCTCCTGTGGCTTTCCACTACATGCAAGTGTTCCTGCAAAGCAGATAACACTGAATTCCTAAGTGGATTTATGGAAATATGGCAGCAGTTTTCTAGGCAGATCATAAATGTGTTGAATGCACTGCTGAAATCGGATGGCAGCTTTGCTCTGCCTAAGGGAACTTCTGATCACAGACTGCAAAAACTGCAGTCTCTCTGGCAGCCACTACAGCTGTTTCCAGCAGAAACAGTGTGGCTGTCCTTCGTGCCCAAAAAGTAGAAATAGCAGGTCTCTCTGGCAAGCTCCTGGAGCCAACTGGGCTTTCTTGTGGGTACCACCCAAAAGCATGAGACTCACAGGGTTGTGAGTGCTGTCAGCACTCTCATCCTGAAACTGAGCTGGCTCTTTAGCTGGGAAGTAAATACAGCTAAGAGGTCGATTTCATTGTCAGATTCATTTAACACCTGTGAAAAACCTGTGCTGCTGCTGCTGCTGCTGTGTTGCAAACATTATGTGACAAGGCTGCTGAATGACTTAAGCAATGACGTGACTGCTCTACCACATTTTCCAGGGTGGTAAACCAGAGAGGAAAGTGTGCATCATTTAAAGAGGTGTTGTTGGGACATCTGGTTTTCATATGGATAAAAATAGATGTTATCAAATGACTGCTCAGTAGGCTACATATTATTTTGTTCCCAGTTGATTATCTGCCATATCAAAGCACCCACAGTCATGCAAGAATTAGGCTCTTGTCTTCAAAGGCAAGCGCAGGAGCGGAAGTCTTGACATATTAAAAAACCATGCAAAGGGCCAGTAAGATGTACTTTTTGTGTATCAGCCTGTTCAGGCTACTGTTTTAATGTACTTGGGTGCATAATTCAGATCGATTAGCCAACTCCATATTGCAGGATGACAGTTTTGGTCCACTGCTCTGCCCTTTGGAGACAGTGAACTGCAACTGCTGTGAACCAGTACTTAAGGAAAGCAGAGTATAAGTCTTCTCCAGAATGGATACATAACCAAATGTTTTGGGGTACTTCGTATGTGTGTTGATCAGGACTAAAATAAAAGATCTTAGTTATTATCCCAGTAGGAGATTCAACTTCTCTACATAGTTAGGAGATTTCCTGATTTTACTTTTTCTTTTCATTTTTTAGAAACTGAAATAACATTTCCAGTTAGTGCTGGAAAAGCTTCCTTCTAATAAGTTTGCAGCAGGCAGGGAAAATATGGGGAAAGATGCAATATTGTGTAAAAATGTCAGTTTTTCGGGTCATATTTGAGTCATATTATTGCCTTGAGCCAGATTAACTCATGATGTAAATCTAAAATTTAGTGACTGATCCAGTTGCTGGAATATACTTTGCTTTCAAAAGAAAAGTTAAAATATTAATAGTCGTAATGCCCCTGCATGTTAAGATTCAGAAGGAATATTGATGACACTAAACAGAAAATTTTCAGCTTGTCCCACCACATCAGTCTAATTTCCACAGACACAGGAAGCAGAGAAACTTGTTTTGCATATGTTCAGAGAAAAAAAAATTACTTGTTGCTTCAAACTATAAAAATAAATCAAAAATAATCAAGGAAAATTGTAAATAGTAGTCAGCTGTAAACCCAATAGTGGGAACAGAAGGATGAAAATCATGAAGCACTTAGCAAATTAAAGAAAGAAATCAAATACGGTTTAGATAATATATCACGCTGATTGTAAAGCAGCATAAACATCTTCCTTTGTCCAGTTGACAACATAAGGCAAACAAAGCTTTTCTTCCATCTATTAATTGTTCATTGTTCTTGTAAATGAACAATAGCTATAAGCAAATTGAAAAAGGCTATCAATGCAGCATCAGGTCATGATCACATTTACTGAAGGATGAATAAGGATTGTCTCCAGCCCCTCAGAAGTGTTATAAGCATTTAGCAACAATGGTAGTACTGTGCCAGAATAAATTACTTATGGAAATCTATGCAGCCCATAAGGTTATATTTTTGCCAGTTTATGTGTCAAAACAATCAATTAGAGTCTGAAGCCAGATAGGGATTTTTCCTTTAGCTTAAAATGTAACTAAGAGCCAACAATTCATTGCATTTGCATAGGGAAAATACTTTAGATATGTTTTCAGGTTCTGTATGGTTAACATGCATGTCTTGTCAAATTAATTCAGCTATAAGCATACTGCAAATAATGTACAAATTACTTCCTTATTTGCTAAGTTACTTAATCTGTTTTTTCTTTTAAACTTACACTTGATCTGGTTTTCTAAACTTTTTTTACCAACAGATAAAAGACAATTATTTCTGTTTGCCATCTAAAGCCTTTCAGCTAGCAAAACAATTGCTTAAACTCTACCTTCTTCTGACATAGCTGTTGACGCAATATGTGGAAATTTACTGCTGCTGCCAAGAGTCACAGGGTTCACAGAAAGTACAAATATTGAGAATACACTTATCAAGGTAAGAGGGAGAGAAAAAACAGTAGACTACATAGATACTGAAATATATCTTGTCTCTAAAAGGGAAGAAACCCCTATGTTTCATGGAGGTGTGAGAATAAGAAGTTCTGCGTCCCACAAAGCCTTTGAAAGCATTTATAAAATGCTTAGCTGGGGATAATCACAATTTTCAGTGAAGTCAGTGATAAGCCTGTCTGGATCATCTACCTAATAAGACAGAGGTAAGGCAAAAGAAAGATGATCTAAGTTTAGCAATAGTGAGGCAACCCACCTGAGTTGATAAGGAAGGGTGCTGATACGTGATTTCAGGTCAATGGCTGGAGTCTGCAGTAACTTCACTGAGGTTCCGTGGAAACGGGAACTTCCTTCATGGCCTTGGATTTGACCACATGTTTTATCTTCTCATTCCAAACTTGTGGAGGTGCTTTTATGACCCCTCTTTTGCACTGCCTTGCCCAATCATCTTTAAGCTGTCCAGGCAAAAAGAAAATATACACAGATTAACAGTATAAAGCAATTACTTATTGGCTAATGCACAACTATAAAAAAAAAAACCAAAACCATAGCTGAGATTTACTGAGCTATTTGGGCAAGTGTTAGTGTGTTCACCACCCTGGATAGAGCAGCTTTATTAAAAAAATGTCAACTACACCCCTAAATATTACATTATCATCACTGAAATGGAGCACATTATTCCCAATGACCTGTTTGGTCACAACATTTTTGGTAATGACTGAATGCAGAAATCACTGCTAGAAAGAGAGGAGATTGAACCTAAAATTCTTATGAAAATGCCTATGAAAAGCAGCAAAACTTTGAACTGAGACAGTCCATTGTTTGATGTGTGCATTATCCTATTCAAAGCACCACATTGCCATACTGATCACAGGAAAGTTCAAGCTTCAGGATGGTGTTCTTCTGGATGTTGTTACTATTTTAATGCTTTGATTGTCATTTCTGCCCTTCCCTAACACATTCGAATCTGGGGGAGAAACAATAACTAATGTGACTTCACCTGTTTAGAAAGTACTTATGCACCTTCTTAATTTCTTAGAATCATAGAACCATGCAACCATTTAGGTTGAAAAAAACCTATAAGCTCATTGAGTCCAACTGTCCAGTCCACCGTAAACCATGTAACCATGCCCCTAAGTGTCACATCTATGCATCTTTTAAATTCCTCCACGGATGATTACACCACCATCTCCTTGGACAGCCTGTTTCAGTGCTTGACAATCCTTGTAGGTGCAGCTGGATGCCATCTCCTCTTATCCTGTTTCTTGTTACATAGGAGAAGAGGCCAACCAACACTCACCTTGGTCCACTCTCTTTTCAGGTAATTGTAGAAAGTGATAAGGACCCCCTGAGCCTCCTGAGCTTTTCCTCATATATTTGTGCTCCAGACCCTTCTCCAGCTCTGTTGTCCTTCTCTGGACTCGCTCCAGCACTATAATGTCCTTCTTGCAGTGAGGGTTCCAGAACCAGACATAGCAGTTGAGGTGTGACCTCAGCAATGATGAGTACAGGGGGACAATCACTGCTCTGGTCCTGCTGGTCACACTGTTGCTGATACAGGCCAGGATCCCACTGGCCTTCTTGGCCACTGGCTCATGTTCAGCTGGCAGTGACCAACACTCACAGGTACTCTTCTAACAGGCATCTTTCCAGACACCCTTCCCTAAGCCTGTAACTCTGCATGGGGTTGCTGTGACCCGAGTGCAGGACCTGGCACTTTGCCTTGTTTAACTTCATACAGTTCTCCTTATCCCTCCCTTTGCTGTGCATGTACCTGTAGAAACATTTTTTATTGTCTTTTATGGCAGTAGCCAGATTAAATACTTGTTGGGGTTTGATTCTTCTAATTTTCTTCCTGCATAACCTCAAAATATCCTTGTAGTTGTCCTGAGTTTCCCACCTC
The DNA here is from genome assembly GCF_009819655.1 of Sylvia atricapilla. Lineage (NCBI taxonomy): Eukaryota > Metazoa > Chordata > Aves > Passeriformes > Sylviidae > Sylvia > Sylvia atricapilla. The sequence continues at coordinate 33,213,751 of NC_089142.1, read as the reverse complement.
TTCTTCAAAAGATCATACTTTTTCCTTTTTTCCTGAGTTGCAGAAAAAGCTCTCTGTCTATCCAGGCCCACCTCCCTCATTGGATCCTATTTCAATTCATGGGGGCTGCATGCTCCTGTGCCTTTAAGATTTTCTGCTTGGAGAACCTCCAGCATTCATGGACTCTTTTTCCCTTCAGGATGTCTACCAATGGACTCTGTCAACCAGGCTCCTAAACAGACCAAAGTCTGCCCTCCAGAAGGCCAAGGTAGCCATTCTGCTTGGACTATTCCTTATTTATCCGAGAATTTTATCATTGCTGTGCTCAAGGTGGCCTTCCAGACACTTCTTTACCCACCAGTTCACAGACAGGAGGCCCAGCGGGCACCCTCTCTAGTTGTCTCTCTCACCAGCTATGTCACCTTTCACACAATTCAGCAACCTTCTGGACTGTTTCATCTCAGCTGTGTAGTGATTCGAACAGATATCTGCTAAGTTGTAATCTCCCACAAGAACAAGAGTTAGTGGTTGCGAGACCTCTCCCAGCTGCTTGTAGAATTTATCATACTTAGGCTAGGTTTAGACAGGACTTGGAAATCTCTGGAAAAGGCAGTTCTCCAATGACATCCATGAGGAAAGGATCTTACATGGTTTGTCCAGCATATGGCTAGAACAGAAGGTGTGTACTGTCAGAGTTAGGAAACTCCACATTGCTGACTGTGGAGTTCAAACTGTAGCAACACTCTGATTTAGGAAACTCTTCATAGGTTGCATCAGGAAACCTGTGGTTTTATATGTTGCAATTTCTGTTTGTGTGAAAAATGCCCAGGAGAAAGTCATAACTTGCATTTCTTGAATCACTCTGGTGACACAGACATAACAAGAGTAAGAGAGTAAGACACGTATGAAATCTCCAAATTTCAGTGTTGGTTGCCAGCTCTGTAACCTTTGTCAATATGTTTGACAAACCTTATGTAATTGCAGTTTTCTTGATGACATTTGAAGGTGAGAAAGGCTGGAGTTGTCAGTTTGGTATGTGATTCAGTTTATCAAAATAGCCAAGTAATCTGCCTGTGGATATTTTACTAGGTCACCCATGCTTTGCAAACAGAACTGGCATGATTAAGAGTAGTGGATATCTAATGGGAAAAGCAGATTTTAATCAGACTGCCAGGGCATCTGGAGAGTCTTCGCTTGCCTGGTTTTTAGTTTCAAGGGCAATAGATACTACAAAGTATTCTCCAGAGTATTGTTTGGTTTCACAAACATTTCTTCTCTGTAAGACTTTCAGAAGCTTATGCAGCGGGGAGTATTGAAATAAATGGGTTTTGAAGTCAGTTGTCCATCATGGAAATGAGTTTTGTAGTTTGTGGGCCCAGAAAATAGAGATATTTGCCAAAGACTTTTGAAATCTATCTGGGAGGTGTCTCAACACCAAGGACTACCTCTAATAGAGGGAAAAACAGACCTGGCACTGTATTGTAATTTGAAACACCCTATTAGTTGATGGAAAAAAGAAAGGGTTCTCAATGGTTTTTGCATCAAAATCCACAGTACTTATGACTAATGTGGAGATGCAGTAATTTTTAACTGAGCACTTGAAATTTTGTCTCTCAAATTACTCAGGGAAGAAAAGATTTTTGCATTGTTTGGCTCAGACTGCAGTGCAGCCCATCGAAGAGAGAACATCTCAGATTAATTAATGAATCACTCAAATTGTGTATGTGTATCTGTGTCTGTGTGTGTGTCTGGGTGTCTCTGTGCTTGTATTTTTTCCCGAGACATTTAAAAAGCAAATAACAGCCACACTCCAATTCTTCAGTCCTGCCCAATCATCAGATCTGTAATCAGCATGCTAGAGAGAGCAGGTTATGGGGCTGTTTTTGTGGTTGATAAAGCCACTGTAGGACTTTACCTTAAATGACAGAGAATGTCTGAGAAAGGAGAAAATTACAGGATGAGGCTGGGCATATTTTAATTGCTAATCATATTTTGATTGCCCTGAATGTTCCCTGTTTGTGTTATTTATAGTACTTGTGTGAACTGTGTTGTATTACACACCAGTGAAAAGATGGCCAAACCCTCTTATCAAGACATGTTCACATTTTGGTGCAGAGTAGGGCATTAGTCCTTAAAACCATATTGTTTAGAGGGTATATCAACATGGCCAGTGTTAGCATGGCAGCCTGGCACACAAATGATGACACCCATCTGCTGCCTGAATCTGAGGATAATAGCACAATGAAGGTAAGATTAACCAAGCAGTCAGAGTGATTCACCAACCGGATTTGCAAAACAGAAAATTCCATGAGGCTTTGCATGACCTCCCACAGACCTTTGTTTTCCATGGAGCTGAGAGTGCATAATTTCCAGTGGACAGTGCAAAACAGTGCAGTGTAGCTTCATGGAGTGAGGGGCAGTCTGAGGCATACCCTCGCTGCTGCCTCTGGTCAGTAGGGCCCATCCATCAGTCACACCCCACTTCTGCTTTTAGACAGAAAGGAGAATTGGAGGCTGCAGAAAGGAAGATTTTGGATTGCATGCTGACTACAAGTGAAGCCCCTCTGTCAGGGATTTCAGGTTCTAGCTTGACTTAATTGTGCATGTCTGTTTTCCCTCCCTCTGAATTTTAACGTTCTGGTTTGAGTTCATCCAAAACTGGGAAAATAGAGCAGCCTTGATAGTAATTGTTTTTCATAAAGAAGGTTCTCCGGGCAGAGAGAGGGAACACTAGTAATGCCTTCACTAACTAAACTGCTCTAGCAAGAGTCAGGGATGTCCAGAAGGAGAGAATCCAACCAGTGAATCTCAATCCATATGAAAGTGTATGGAAATGGCTCTTCACCCTTTGAACTTGCTTCTCACATTCCAAGTTGAAATGGTGGTTGGATGATCAAGACCCACAGCAAAGAAAGGAGCATGAAGAAGTGGAAGAAAAGGGAAAAGACAATACACAGAGAACAGCCAGTGGAAATTATGAATTTCTAGACCTTGTAAAATCAAGAAAACAATGGGAGCCAGAACTGTATCTGTATTCAGATTTTACAGGCTTTAGTATAGCTAGAGATTAAAGAAGAAAAAGCAAACAAATATTGCTTTCCACTTTCATGAGGTAGATGAGAGGTGAGAAGTGAATAAAGCATGATTGCCAGTAATAACAAAGTCATTGGAACAACTGATAAGGTAATTTCTTGTAAACTGTGACCCAAGACAAACTAAGCCTTAAAATGAGACTAGTTTACTTTACCTGTGGCCAAGAACCAGAGGGGCAACCAAAGCACATTTCAGAGCAGGGATATCTGATATTTTCGTGTAACTTTGGAAGGATTTTAAAATTCCTTAGCTGAAGGACAGGATCATTTGTTGTACTTGTGACTTCAGCATGCAGGAATTATTCTTGAGAAAAACAGATACACTCTCCAGAAATGCTTTTGAAAAGTGGGGACAAAATCTGGGGAAAGGATTAAATTCATGGCAGACACTTGAGCAGAGAAGGCCACAAACACTGCAAGAAATCTAGGAATGGGGCCAGAGGGAGTCTTGCTCTTCTGTTGCAGAACCACCACTGAGCAAAAAGAAGAGAATACTTAGGGGGCAAGAAGGCAAGAAGTGAAAGGCATCAAAGGTGAAAGGCACTTTCTTCTGATGAGAAGCAAAAAAGTAAAAAGGAAAAAGACGACACACACATGGTGTAGAGATACACCGCAGGAGGACACATACAGTAGGATTGGAGATGCTCTCTGTGCACTGTAGCAGGTGATTTTCTGTCAGGTTAGAAGCTGGAAGGTGGAAATTCCATTTTCTTTTTCTTGCTTTCTTGCTTTCTTTCTCTTCCTTCCTTTCTTGCTTCCTTCCTTCCTTCCTCCTCTTTCCCAGAGCAACAAAGAAGAGAAAGATCTCCTTTTTTACCCAAACCTCTCAATACACAAAAGGACTTTCTGTTTTAAGCCACTTACCCAAAACTGTAATATTCCACACAGACTTCACTCTCAGGTGCTGATGCAAGACTTACAAAAATGAATAGACAGATCTCGTCCACTTTATGTTTTGGGATAATATGGTATGTTTGCAGTGTCAGCCATGAACAAGTGTGATCTTGTTCATAAGTTCATAGTCATATCTAGTGCACACAATAGACACAAAAATATTGACTAAAGCATATACCCCTCTGTGGACAGAGGGTCTAGATTTTGTCTGGTGAGTTTAACAGCAGCAGGGTTCTGGCCTCTGTATGGTAATGCAAACGTCTTTAAATCTACTTTTTGCATTGTCTTCAACATAGCTTTACCTTTGGTGACATTGTCACAACTTCCAGCTTTCCAAGACTGTTCCCAAATGGCAGTTTGGATGTTGATAAGAAGACTTATGTGGTTCACGTGGTTTAACGAGTGTATTGCTGGGCTGTGGCAGCTGGCATCAGGAGCAGAGAATAACCCTTGGCTCTGCTTGGTTTCCTAGTAAAGATACAGCCTGAAAGAGAAAGGTCAATCATGGTGACCTTGCATGTTAGCATTTGACCCTGCAGGTCAGCCTCAGATGAGCTGTCTCACTAAACCCCTGTCCAGATGGAAGTAGTCCTAGATCAGGTATTTCTGTACACCATGTAGAAGCTCTAAAAAAGAGCAGCAGCCAGCGTACAAGCTCCTGAATGCTTGCATGGGCAAGAGAGACACAGTGGTTACCTCCTCACACCTCACAATGTGAAGCGACTTGGAGGAAAAAGAAAATTACTAACCATAATATATCATTGGCAACTCTTAAAAAGTATGCTGAGCCTGGCTGTACAGAGAAAGCAAACACATTTTTGCCTCTCTGCTTTTTCTCAAAGACTTACTTCTGCCACTGAATTTAGTGCAGTGGTGACACCTGGCCTGGGAACCACCAGGCAGTATCTGCACTGCTCAGAGGGCTGACCCAGGCTATAGTTCAGCCGAAGTGTGCTATTCCAACAGCAGAAACCAAGCCCTGTGTTTGAAAAGAGATGTTTCTTCCAAATGTTGGAGAGGAGAGTTGATATTTGTGAGCTTAAAAAACACATAAACTTGACATGAGGCCTCTGAAAAATAATCTTTTTTTTTCTTGAAAACAGTATTTTGATTCCTATTGGTTACATGAAATGCATTTGTCATATTTTGAAGTTACCTTTTGGTTTGTTTTCAAAGATAAAATGTTTCTTTTAAACAACTGTAAACAGAATGCTAGAGTTATTTTTAAAAAATTAAATTATCTTGGAATTGTTTATAAACTTCCTCCAAACCATCACAGAATTGAAATAAGGATAGTAATGAACTCAGTGGATACTGGATCACTAAGCCTAGCTCTCCCAAGTGTGCAGTGATCTGTGAGCTGATTTTTCATTACTTTTCTCCCTTAGAAGTTCTCCAAAAATGGCTCCACCATTTTCCAGATATGAATGGCATGCTTTTAATTTATTTTCTTCATACAGTTTGCTCCATTTATTTCAATGTTTTATTAAGTCTTTACAATCAAATAATTAAGATTTATAAAAATAGCTACTCCCACAACAAAACATTTCAAATGTGTGTGGCACTGCTCACCTGGCTGCAATTTCTGTGAGTTTTAGAAACTGCTTTTTGCAAACGGCATGTTTTTTTGTGTTGGGAAAGATCAATGTAATTGGTCACACATGAAAAGGCCTTTTAAATTCATTGTCTCCAATTATAATAACAATTGTGGAGAAAGGTGTCTTTTTGCATGGAAATTTATCCAGTAGACATTTTCAAAGTATCTATTAGGGCACTTTTGCACCTCTGCTAAAAACATTCTGCATTGAAGAAGTCCTTGAAAAACTGGGCTGGTAGCTTAGAAGCAAATTTTCAAGTTATAAAAGCATAAAGCCTTCTGATGAGTGATGGTGTTTGACTGATCCTTTGGTATGTAAAGTCTACGCTTCAGATAAAGATAATAATAATTAGTTTCTCCAAATGCAAGCTTCAGAACATGAGCAGAGTTCCTGAGAAAACTTATAACATCATTCTCTTGGTATTTTGGCAGCTGTCTTCCATTTCTTATACTGGAAGTTATTTTACATATGAGAAGAAGCAACACTAGTGCTTCCAGAAAAGGAAATGAAACATCTCAATTCAAAGTTCATTTGCCTCCTCCATAAGAAATTAAATAGCATCCTTCCACCTCTGCTGTGCTTCCAAGAAACACAACCTGAAGACTCCAGCCCAGAACCACAATGCAAAATGTTATCATTTTCAACATTACTGTGGTGTTATATCCATGGAGGATGTGATTCTTCTGCATCTTTCTTTTGAAAGATCTTGGTTTACCCTGCAGCCTGGAATATTTGCAGCCTTGTGTATAGGCAATGGAATTGAAGCTAGGACTTCCCTGGTTACTCAGACAGGGGTCATATTGGTGGTTTCAAAACTTAAAACGTGTTTGGACTTTCAGGCTACTGCATACTGCTGCGATATCATAAAAAAATCAATTTGATTAAATTGATGTACATTTGGGCAACATCCCAAAATTGCTAGCAGTGTTTTCTATTTCTGGGGAAATTGAAACATGAGAATAAAAGCAGTTATAATTAGAGGAAAAAAAGAAAAAAAATCTTTTAGCCTTGTTTTATTATTTACTCAGTATAAAATGGAAAGTGTTGGACATTTGTATATAGCACTGTCTATAATTATGCTATTAGATAATCCTCTTGTGGAACAGCAGTACTTTTTATGGACATGTGCTAGTGACTCTTTTATGTTATCTTCAGTTCTAGAAATAAAGTGTAGTTTGTTTCACTGAAAAGGCTCCTTTAACAAAAAATCTATCTCT